>NC_056627.2:279670300-280002800 GCF_002870075.4 Lactuca sativa
TTTGTGTAGAACAATATAATGTGATTTCTAAACAAAAATATTAATGCTAGAAAATATTGGTGCTTTATTTTTTAGTTTGAAAAAGAATAGGTTACGCTTCAAAGGACTTTTGATATGATTTTTTCACATGGAAACTCTTATGTATATTAAATCAACTTTGCTTTTATGGAACAACAGTTTCAAACCATCAATTGCTACTCCGTTCTCTGGAAGAATGCAAGTTTTCAACAAATTCAACATCTGTTATTGTTGCTTTATTTTGAGTTTCGAAAAGAATAGGTCCTATTTTCTAACCTGTCATTAGTCTTGGAAATGAAGTAGAAGATGGACTTATTGTTGCTAATCATAACCTGTCATCTTTGGTTTTATGTGGTAAAGATTTGTGTGATGCAAATGGTATAAAAAAACAATCACAAGTGAATAACATATGAATTACATGTGATTCACATATGAATTACATGTGATTCACATGTAAATCACATATGAATTACATGTGATTCACATGTAAATCACATATGAATTACAAGTGAATCACATATGAATTACATGTGATTCGCATATAACTTACACGTGATTCACATGTAAATCACAAGTGAATCACATATGAATTACATGTGATTCACATATGAATTACATGTGATTCACATATGAATTACAAGTAATTCACATGTAAATCGCAGGTAATTCACATATGATTCACATGTAAATCACTTATGAATTATATGTGATTCACATGTAAATCACAAGTGAATTACATGTGATTCATATATAATTTACATATTAATCACATTTAATTCACAAGTAAATCACAAGTGATTCACATATAAATTACATGTGATTCACATGTAAATTACATGTAAATCACAAGTGAATCAAATATGAGTTACATGTGATTCATATGTAATTTAAATATGAATCACATGTAATTCACAAATAAATCACAAGTGATTCACATATGAATTACATATGATTCACATATGATTTACATATGATGTCATATGTAAATGTGATTCACATGTGAATCGCATGTGATTCATATGTTAATCACATGAGAATCACATATGTATTTTTGTGAGTGTTTTTGCATCAATCATTTTTTTTTTAATTTTCTTGTAGATTCGGAAGAAATTTTGGTGAATATTGAAGATGTGAAAAATGATAAATTGAAGAAAATAAGTAAATATTGACACGAAGACATAAAAACAATTTGAAATTTGTAGGATTTTTTATTTTTTATATTTTATTTTGTATCGAATAAAGTACTTGTATTATTATGTTTATAAATTAATTAATAAAAATGAGATTTTTTATTATTTTCGTACGAATATTATAGTATCAGAAATATGCATATATGCATTTGAAAAAATATGCATATATGCATTTGAAAAAATATGCATATATGCCCCTAAAACTTTGATTTTTATTGTTAAAAAAACAAGAGTATTTTTTTTAAATATTCTAGTTTTTTTTTTAATTTATTGATTTTTAAAAATTTACTTTTAAAAAAAAAATACAACTTTTTTGAAAAAAATGTAGTTTTTTGTTTAAATGTAGTTTTTTTTGAAAAAAAATGCATTTTTCTTTAAAAAACTTGCTGTTTTTTTTTAAATTATAATTTTTTTATTTAAAAATTCAGTTTTTTTCTTAAAAAATTGTTTTTTTTAAATGCAGTTTTCTTTAAAAAAAATTACAGTTTTTTTGAAAAAAAAATGCAGTGTTTTTGAAAAAAAAAATACATTTTTTAAAAAAACATGCATTTTTAAAAAAAAATTCAATTTTTTTTTTCATAAATTCATGTTTTCTATAAAAAAAAATTAGAAAATCTGAACATTTAAAAAAAAATAAAAAAAATTCAATTTTTTAAAAAATCTAAAAATTTGATTTATTTTTTAACTTATTAAACATTTCTATTAATATGATCAATAACACAAAAAATTAAACATTAAATTAGATTGGTAAGATGACGATCATGTCCTTAATTAATTAATTTTGATCCAACGTTTCACTTTTAGTTCTCAGGTCTCATAAAATTATGAGTTATCAACCAATTTCATATAAATAGGAAGTGAGTGACTCCCATTATGTAAGTGAATCCATTTGAAGTGTTAGACTAGAGAGAGAAACTTTGTACAAACCCATTTGTATATTTTTTTCTAGATCTAATAAGAGTTTACAAAGATTTATTTACTCCTTGTGTTCTTGATTTTACATGATGATTCACTAGATCTTTCTAATTCCGCACATGCCATTATGATCAACACTACTACAATTGGTATCAGAGCGGGTGTTCTTGATTTGATCAAGAATTGATCCTTGATGGCTATCTTGATTTAGTGATTCATTTTTTGATCATGGATCTTCGTGATTAGAGTGTTTTTGTGTTCTTGAAGTCGAATTTTTCCTTGATTTGATCCATAAGTCGACTTTCTCTCTCTAGAATACTTGTTTGTATCACTTTATCTCTCTAGAAAATCCATTCAAAATCACTTTCTCTCTCTAGAAAATTTCAAGTTCTTGTAATCATGGAGAAATGGATGATACGTAGTGAAGATGTTCAAAGTGAATGCTCATTTGAATATCTTCTTTATAGCTTAAATGTTGGATTGATAAGTGAATGTGATATTGTTGTAAATGGAGAAAAGAATGAAGTTGGAGAATTAATTAGTTGTCCAATTTTTCGAACCAAACATTTGTTTGATCGTTTGGTTACAACATATCAAAAGAGACGAAGAAATAGAAGAGATGGAGAAGTCATAAAAGGAATTTCTCGTGCTGAATGCAAATATGGAAGCAATAAACTTGAATATTATGCAGATTTTCGTGAAGCTCGGGATGGTGTTCTTGATGATGATGATGTTCAAGAAAAAAGAGTTCAAGTTGATTTTCAAGATGAAAAAGTTTTTTGCTCGATTGGAGTTCAAACCGATGATATGGTGTGTTCTTGTGATTCGTTTGAAGGAATGATTCTGTATCGGAAGCCGGTAATTCAAGAAAAACACAAGTATCAAACTCCAAAAGATTTGATTCAAACTCAAAATGTTCATGTTGTTGAAAGTGAGATTGTTCATGGAGTCAAGTCTTCAAGATGCAAAAATATGAGAAAGAAAAAGAAGAAGAAGATGAATCGGAAAAACAAGCGGGTTTACTCACAAAAATATCAAATGTTGTGAAGCCAAAATCCTTGAAGCAAATTTGGGTTCCAAAGCAACAATCTCCAAAGGTTGAATTGAATTTGAAGTCTAAACCCAAATGTGTTGGTGGTTCTTTTGAAGATGTTCTTGGATCGTTGAAGAACACGAAGAACACGAAGAACGAGTTGTACATCTCGCATGGTGGGTGGTACAATGTTCGATTTGGAGATTTTCTCATTCCGACAAAAGAACCAAGATCTTCCAAATTTGATTCGTTCGTTGAAAATGGATCTCGATTCGTCAAAAAGGTAACTCAAATTCTCAAATGGATTCCAAAACGTCCATGATTTCGATTCATACTTTGCGTTTTTCATTTTTCATCGATTTGCCTCATTGGATCTAATCCGTTTCAACCCAATTGTTGATCCAATTATTTTTTATTAGATCAAGTCCAATACAAACATGATTTTTGTTTTGATTAAATCGTGAGCCCAAAATCCAACTTGTTAATGTTCATCTGATCTATTTTTTTTCTCAATCGATATAGATCTCGTTACTGTTCATTGGATACAATTTGAGTCCAATGTTTATTCACTGTTCATGAGAAACTTTCGAAGACCATATATGTTCATTTGAATCCGATAATATGAAGTCCACATATTTTTTTTCTCGTGATCTAAGTGGAGCCCAAAGACTGATTAAATCAGTTTGATTCATTGACTATGTTTTTTTTCATCATACACATAAACGAGTTGTACATTCTCGTTTGTGTTCATCGTTCTTGAATTCAACTTTCACTTCCTTGTTCATAATAATCGATGACAAATTGAAATTGAGTTTCGTTTGTTAATTCTGGGTCTTCGATTATGAAATTCACAACTGACCTGAAATTAATATTGGATTTTTCGTGTTTGACCTAACAACTGGGTCTCCTATCTTGCAAGTATTATGTTTCTCGCTTCAGTCACGCAATCGAACTTGAAATTGAGTCATTTTTTTTTAGGAATCGAACTTCTGATACACAGTATTGGTAGGGATGTGAGAATGGAGTTCGAAATTGATTTTTGTTTTTGGAATTGATTGCAATTAATGTCGGTATTGTGAAGATTGATATCGAATTAAAGGACTGATGTCGATGAAGTATTGACTTGAGTTTCGATGGCTTGGTTTGGAATCATTGATCGATATCTATGTAATCGATGTTTTGGATATCGATTTTGGTTCAATCAAAAAGCGAAGGCTGATTTGAAATAGCTTTGCAATTCGATTGATGATTTTGGAGTTGTGAATTGAAGGACAAGAACAAACTTGGGAAGGCTGATGAAATCGATTGCGAAAGTTTGAGTCTGGGTTTGTTGTTTTGTGATCGATTGTCAAGGATAGATGTTTGAAGAATTGATATTGGAATCGATTATGCGAAGTCAAGGATTAAAGGCAGTAAAATTTTGATGTTATGGATTCAATGGTCGAACAGTTTCTTGGGATCGATAAGATGCGAATGTCTCAGGTTAATATCGATGCTTGGGAAGTCAAAGTCGAAGTCGATGGTGGATGATTGAAAACGAAATAGAGTTTGTGGTTGATGGTCTCAAAATGATTCGCATATAAAGATGTGATATGGAGTTCGCATCTAGGAGCAGTTCGCATATAAAAATGTTCGCATCTGTGATATGGAAGTCAAAAATGTTCGTATCTAAAAAGGGTTTGCATATGAAATCAAAATTGAGTTCGCATATGGGTTCGCATCTTAATCACATCTGCCATGTTTGTTCACTTCGCATTTGAGTGTATAAAAATCAGTTTCGCATTTGAGTGTATAAAAATCAGTTTCGCATTTGGGTCTCAATCAATTTCGCATATTTGGTTATATTGGATGAAAGATGCGAAGAATTCGTTCGTTCGCATCAGTGACGTGCGAAGTAATTGACTGTATAATGTGAATTGGGGAAGAACACAAAGAGTTTTAGTTTGCACCCCTGATCTTTTCACGAAATGACAGTTTATACCCAACTTCGCAAATGGGTAATATAAGCTGAGAAATTGCAGAATTTTCAGTTCTGGTACCTGCAATTTGTGCGAATTTACGCTTTATGCCCGGTTTCGCAAATGGGCTAGAGTTTCGCACATTTGATTGTTTTTGGCGCAACGGGTCCCTGCAAGTTTTAGAAAGTGACAATTTCTACCCGGATTTTGAAAAATCTTGTAACTTTCACCCAAAAAGTCAAAAAATTTCATAAATTGGAAATTTTTGTGGCTTTTTCGTGATTGTTTTTCCGTGCAAAATTTTTGGTGATTCATTTTTGGTACACATCAAAGGGGAGTATCGTGAAGACTATTGCTCGGGCGCTTTTCATCCTTAGTGGGTTTTATAATCAATTTTTGATTATAAAAAGGGGGAGAATGATGGGTATTCGAAGCTTCTCGGGTTTGTCGAATATTCATTTGTGGATTTGAAGACCGGTGTTACTTCGAGGGGGAGTTTGGTCTTGATCACGCTAGCTCGTTGGAGATTAAAGCCGGACATCCAATCCTAACTTTGAGGGGGAGAATGTTAGGGTGCAAAGTCATGCTTGGATGTAGTGTTTTAGGCTTTCCTCTTTGTATGTGTAAATGGGTTGAGTCTTTCCTATAAATAGGAAGTAAGTGACTCCCATTATGTAAGTGAATCCATTTGGAGTGTTAGACTAGAGAGAGAAACTTTGTACAAACTCATTTGTATATTCTTTCTAGATCTAATAAGAGCTTACAAAGATTTATTTACTCCTTGTGTTCTTGATTTTACTTGATGATTCATTAGATCTTTCTAATTCCGCACATGCCATCATAATCAACACCACTACACCACTTTTAGTTCTCAAGTCTCATAAAATTATGAGTTATCAACCAATCATATATATATATATATATATATATATATATATATATATATATATATATATATATATATATATATATATATATATATATATTTTCATGACGGTAAAGCAAGAAATCCATTGTAGTCCATGTTCATGAACTCTACATCATTGTAAGTAAATATCGTCGAGTCTACATATGTTAGGGGTTTGTGACAAAAAAAAACATATGTAATGTAAGTCAATTGTCAACATCATCAGCACCCAGGGGTGGAGGTTATATAGGACCAGGGGCTGTGGCCCCCCTATTTTTTTTATATATATAGCCTTTATGTATTAAAAAGGTTACATATTATGCCCAAATCTATAAAATTTTACTTTGCCCCCCCTGTTCTTCAATTTTTATACATATTTTATTTTCGCCCCCCCCCCCCTCCCCCCCCAATCGAAACTTCAAGCTCCGCCCCTGTCAGCACCTATGGAATTTGTCATCCTGCATGAATCAATCTTTATTCTTAAGATTAGGCTTTCAAAGTTCATCAATTCTTTTTTATTAAATTTGTGTCACGTTAAGTTGAAACTGACACTAGGCGGTAATAAGGAGTAAGAACTAAGATATAACAAAGAAAAAGTGTTCAATAGGTAAATAAAAGAAAAAAACAAAACAAATATAGACATGCAAAATAGTTTCATGCTCTATTTTAAATTTTCTAGACGGAGTGAACGTCGAATACATAGACTTCATACGTTTGAACGAAGTTGACTTGTAGTAAAAAAAATTGTGCAACACAATACATTATCGTACATAATGCCTTTATATTTTTCTAATTCTTGTTGCCTTTATATTCTTGATGCCTTTATATTTCCCTATTCATCCTTATTCACGACCTAAAAATTATGTGGTGTTACATGGATTTTACTCTTAATTGCAAACTTGGTCCTTGGTTTTTGTGATATTTTTACTATGTTTTTTCTTTTATTTTGGTTCTGAAAGCCATTCTTTTTTTATAACAACGTTTATCATATAATTATTTTATAATTTTATGACTTTTATAAAATATTTCTTTTGAAGATGTTAATTGTATATATTTTAGATGGTGGTAATTATTAAGGACATCCACAATACATTGAATTGCATAGAGTTTAATGGATTGTCATATCATCTGTCTACAATCCATATATAACTCTATCATTTTTTTCTTACAAAACACTGAACTCTACAAAGTTTAATAGAATGTTATAAAATATAATTTATAGTAAATATTTAAGAATTAAAAACTTTCTTTTTTGATCATTGATAGAGTTTGATCCATTGAATAATACATTGACTTGTCATCTTATTCAATTTTTTTATTAAACTTACTACTATTGTGGATATTGTAATGGCTAATGGACAGTAAATAAAACATCATCTTTTATTTAACCGGTAAATATAAATATATAATATACTCATAAATTAAAACCTAATTCTACCTGTATGGAATTAATTAAACGAACATTCAAAAGAATGAACTAAAAAACTAAAATATATTATGTTGAATTATTGATTATCTCATTCATTAAATTACTAACCGTCATTTTTTTTATAAACAAATAAACAAAATGAAAACATTTTGATGGAATCCTTATATCGGACAATAATGAGAAAGTTTGGTCTAAGAAAGTTGCTTTTAAGGCATGCGTGCTTGTGCATTTATGTTGAGAAAAAGACTCACCATCAATCCATCATGGTCTATTTATTCATCCACAACTCTACCTTTTTTTTTAGAAATATCTTTCGCAATTTAATATTTTATTTTATACATAAAAGTGTAAAACTACTTTGTCTCAACAAAAAGCTCTCTTAATATGAAAAGAAGTTACAATTTTGTTCCCTATGGTTATTGAAGATTGTTTTGTTGCGGTGGGTCGTCCTTAATTGTAGATTGACCACACTTTTTATGTCTAAACAAACGTTGTTAAAAATGAATATCAAGTTTAACTACAGTGACTAATTTGCTTTCATCCATATCTTCTTTATTGAAATCTATAAAAGTATTTCTTATATGCTTAATTCTATAACAATTTTGTTCCATTATTCTTCATTTGGTTCTTTTCCATTACAGTGTTCATAGCTCATCTTCATCATGGCAACGTTCAATAACCCTAACATCAAACATAAATATATAACAATAATCACTAGAGTTATTATTTTACAAAAAAATATCATTTGCATATGGTTTGTGTTCCCCCATTTACACCGTGGTGCTTTGGTTTTGTAGAAGGGTTGCATTTCGTTTGCTATTCATGGAACTCCATCAATTTAGGTTGTTATTTATATGTTTGTCATAAATAGGTAAAAAAAAATTGAAACGTCAGGATTTTAATATAAAACTAACAACAGCTAGGAAAATATCAATACGATTACAAATTAGAAGAAGCTAAAGTAGGGTTATGCAATCAACTAACCCAAGAAAAAACTAGTTTTTCTACACTTATCAATACGATTACAAATTAACGATTTTCTAGGCCAACTTGTAACATCCCAAAATCAAAGCAAAATTTGACATTTTCAAACCAATCCAAATACCACAAATATCACAAAATCATAGTTTCCAAAAGTCATAAAACAAGAATCAGATTATCCCTAAATACATAATCTCATAAAATCCAAGATGATGTGCACGATCAATTCTTCGCCTTGCATCTGTCATCTGAAGTACCTAGAACCATAACAATCAAACTGTAAATCAAAGCTTAGTGAGTTCCTCCAAAATACCTCATATAACATAACATATACAATCATGCATCCTGGGTCCACAATCATCAGACTGGATTACCCCGGGTCCACAGTTATCATACTAGATTACCCCTGGCCCACAGTCATCGGATTGGATCGCCTCAGCCCAATCAGTCATTGGACTGGAATGCCCCGGCCTGTTGGCTTACACACATGGCAGTAAAGCCTCAACCCAAACCGCACTATGTCGACATATGCAACAAATAAAACATATAACAATAAACAAATAATCATGTAGATCTAATAGATAACCACAGCACAAAAACATCCTATATACTATGATACATAACCTATTGGGCCAGCATTGGTGCCTTCGACCCACAAGTATAGTGAGGAAAACTCACCAAAATGTCTGAAAGATAGCTGATCTGAATGTTGCTCTAAATACCAACTGTACAGGTCACATGTACAACGCACAGGGACCAAGCCTCAATCTACTACTCAAAATATCCCAAATGACCTAAAGTCAAACTTGGTCAAAATCAACGGTCAATGGTCAAAACTCAAAGGGCAACTTCAACTCGTCACCAAGCCGTGGCCATCCTTGGTCACGATGTGGCTGCTAAACGACAAAACTAACAGGTTTTGACCGAGTCGCCACGTTGTGGCAACCCAAGGCCACGTCGTAGGCACTGTTGTGGACAACTTAATCCATTAAGCCGTTTTTCTTATGACTCCAAGATCTCCAAAGCTCAGATCTGGCCCTTCCAATGATTTTGATGGATAAAGTTTCCAACTTTATCCATCAAGACACCTCTACTAGCCAAGATCCCAAACGCTAATTCCTTAAGGATGGTTAAATGCATCAAGACACTCAATAAGCACCTAATCCTTATAGTTGCACATCCAAAGTTTCCAGATTCATTTCTCACTCCTAATAAGCCCTAAAAATCGTGGCTTTATGGACATGCATGTCCAGTACATGTCCCTTCTATTTTAGGTCAAAACATGGCAATAAATGCTTAAACTTGAGCATAGAACCTAAAACTACATAGATCCTCAGATCTGAAACATATGGCACTAGATTGATCCCATGGATCCATAAAGTTGCCAACTTTATGAGATTCAACCATCCAAATTCTCATACCAAAAATATTTAGGGACAAAAGGGCTAGATCTAAAGATAAATAACATAAAGGTTGGATCGTGGGGACTTGCAATGGTACAGAAACATGCTCAAGGTTGTTGAAAAGATTTTCTTGCTGGAACCAAGCTCAAAGATGTCTTCTTTTTCTTCAAAATACCACCAAAACACACAAGAACTCAAATATTAGCAATTGAGGGCAGGGTTTCCTTTTAGAGGCTGAGGGAGAGTGAATAAGGTTGAGGGTGGGAAACCCTAGCCATCACATTCCCTTAAATAGGGGCTCAATCTCTGGATTAGGGTTTGTCGTTAAAGAGACGCCACGTCGTGGCGATATATGTCGCACCATGGCGCCAATTTAAGGGACACAAAAACTCTTAACTTGGCCATGCCGTAGAATTCCATCACCATGTTGTGGCCCATATAAACATCACTTTAGTTTCTTAAAATTACTTCAAAAAGGAACATACATGAAACTTGGCGTTACATTACCCATCCCAAACAGAAAAGAAGTACAAAAATTCCAAATAACCCATATATTTGTAACTACTACTACTACTACATCAAACACATTCCTCTAACTTCTAAACAAGCGGGTTAAGTCAGGATAAGAAAGAAAATAATGTATCCCATGTTGGATTAGGTGTGTAAGCCCATAACTATAGTTGGTATGTACTTGACCCGAGAGTAACATGGTCTATTTCGGGTTGCATATCACCAGGACAATTTGAGGATGCATATTTGAGTAAGAGATTATTTATGATTTATTAATATATTATAAGTTCTAATATATTAATATGAAATCATGTTATTTAATTAGTATTGATCAATTTGGAATTAATTTAGCGATTAAAAGAGACTAATTAAATTAACGGGGACTGATTATGTAAATCAAAGATATATATATATATATATATATATATATATATATATATATATATATATATATATATATATATATATATATATATATATATTGTTTGGGCAGTTGATCCATGATGAGCTAAGTTTATGTAACTTTCCACGAAGAGTTAGCCCACATGAAATTTGGATCATAACCCAAAGTGTATGGATTAGGGTTTACCCATGACTCTTAGATTCCTACATATATATATACATAACCCCATGGCTAAAATCGGTTACAACAAGTGTTCTTGGAGTTCCATAACCGATTTTATGTGCCTAGTAATCTCTCTCAAGTTATCCAATTGTTCAAGGGTGTGTTGTGAACCATTTGAGTGAAACATCCCAAAAATACAAGCCAAAAATTTCGTTTGAAAACCTTACTAAAACCATAAGATCCAAATATCATATAAGAAAACCATTAGTCGTGTGTCTCAAAATGTCATAAAATATGTCTCATAACAAAACCGATGTCAAGATCATATCAAAATATCAGAGTCAATCTCCCAGGCTAAAACTGTGGTGTGTGCCATGCCATCATCCCGAACCCTTCCTTTTGCTAGCTGAAGTAATTAAAACCAAAACTGAAACTGTAAGCACGAAGCTTAGTGAGCTCCCCCAAACTACCACATACCATATAATAACATGTAAAGCACATATTGGGCCTTGCCCAATGCATCGGATCGAAGTCTGGAATTAACTAGGGCCTTGCCCACTGCATTGGATCGAAGTCCGGAACTGACTAGGGCCTTGCCCTCTGCATCGGACCGAAGTCCAGAACTGACTAGGGCCTTGCCCTCTTGATATTTGCATATTTAGCCTCATAATAAGTATAGATTTTTATCGTTTATTAGCTAATTTATTGCATATCATGGACAAAAGGTACTTAATAATGCTTGAATTGTGTTTTCAGTCCAAAAGTGAAGCTCGAAAGCGAAAGGAAGCAGGAGAAGCGGTTGGGAGCTCGGGAATTGAACAAAGAAGGAAACCACCAAAAACAACACCTACTCGGCGAGTAGGGACGACTACTCGGCGAGTCCGATTGAAGATTCAAGAAGATAAAGACTCAGGGACTTATCGTGTACGGGAATTAAGAGATGGACTCAGCGAGTCGGCAATGGACTCGGCGAGTCATTCCGCATCTATAAAGATAACTTCTCAGATCGACATTCGACATTCTGGAACCCTTCTAGAGAGATTAGCTGCGATTGAAGAGCCAGAAGAACCCTAGAGAACAAAGATACAACCTAGAATCCAATTCCGAAGGAGATTTGAGGCAAATTCTCATCATTCTACTTAATCTTTTGTTTCCCATTATGACTAGACAATTAGAATTCGTTTTGTTGCTGTTAATTACCTCAATCATGAGCTAAAACTCTTAAACTTCTGTTTGGGGATACAATATTGATACTATGGTAGGATTAATTCAATGTTGGTGATTTTGTTGATTTTAGCTTGTTAAAGAACCTTGTGTGTGAATAATAACTACTTTTCTGTTAATAGGAAGATAATTAAATAGTATGAACACCTTTTAATTGTCAACCTCATATGCTTATGTGACCACTTCATCATATGACTAGGATTAATGAACATGAAACTAGAATTAATAAGAAAAATAGGTAAATTCATGTATGAGCTTGTGTGATGACCATCAACAAGAAGTTAACTAAAGGACCAAATTAGTTAGCTATTACAAGTCTAAGTTAACCCGAATAAATAATCTAGTGAATTAAATTAAATTAGACAACTGATCACTATTTGAGTTAGTTTGTTCTCTAAGGATTAGTGCAGCGAATGTGAATCTAATCACTTGAATTGGTAACCAATAGAAGAATTAATCCATTGCACAATTACCATAATATCAACCATAGGATCAATTGAGTTGAACTAAACAGAAGTCCTTCCCATTATTGAATCTAGTTAATTCTTTGCTTTTCTAGCTTTTAGATGAAGTGATAGTTAGTAAGTTTCTAGTCTTGAAAAACTAGAGAAAACCCCTATTTATTAATTAATTTAGATAAAATTAGTTTTTAGTTTTAATTTACCGTTCCCTGTGTTCGATACCCTACTTATTTAGCTATACCACAATTGATAGGTTCACTGCCTTTGTGTGTTCATTTTATAATTAAAAGTAGGTTTAAAACTAAGTTGTTTTACACACATCAAGTTTTTGGCACCGTTGTTGGGGAGCGGTTCTCAATTAGCATTAAATTCTATTTTTATCGATCCTTTGTGTAAGAATTCTCTTACACAGAGTTAATTATTTGGTAATCTAGTAATTAGGACAAGTTTTAATAAAAATCCGTTTTAATAAGTAACTAAAAAGTTTTTCTGTTTTTGCCTTGTACTCGCCGAGTGCACTCGTGACGACTCGGCGAGTCAATCGCTGTTCACAGTTTTAATTTTTATTTTATTTTTGTTCTTTTTACGCGTATTTTTTTGTTTTGTTTACAGTTGTTTCATGACCCAAGGATCTGATACACCTCTGGTCCCTCCTCTCGAAGACCTGGAATCCGCACTAAGGAGGAGCAAAGGAAAAGCCGTTGGAGAATCTGCTTCTTTAAAGAACTCGCCACTAAAAAACCTCAACTCCGTTTTCAGCAAGAAGAAGAGCAGCAAGTCAGGAGCATCCAGCGACTCTTTGACAATCGAAGACCCAATTAAAGAAGACACTGAGTACGAGACCGAGGAAGAAGAAGAACCTACATACGAGCACGAATCCGACTTTAAGGACGATTTAGCTATCACTATGGCTAATATTGATGAAGTCCCCATGGGTGAATGGAAGAAGAGGATGCGCGATGACACTAGCCCGAGACTTATGCAGCCCGCAATTCCCGCTACCACTACTTTCGAGCTAAAGGGTCATATCCTCGCTCAACTCAAGGAGATTCCTTTCTATGGAAAAGACCACGAAGATGCCTACAAGCACTTGGATGAAGTAAATGATGTGGCTGACTACTTTAACGTACCAAATGTGCCACGCGAGACCCAACTACCTCGTATGCTTCCAGTCACATTCAAGGGTGCTGCAAAGGATTGGCTCAAGTCACTTCCTCCCTGGTCGGTCACCACATGGGCTAAGATGAAAGAGGGGTTCATAGACCACTTTTGCCTGCCTTCCAAAATAGCCAAGCTAAAGAAAGCCATTGCCAACTTCGAGCAACAACCCGGAGAGTCTCTTTATGAAGCGTGAGAAAGGTACAAAGGTCTTCTTAGAAATTGCCCACACCATGACCTTAATAGCCAACAAGAGGTATCCATCTTCTATGATGGAGTCAATGTCACCACAAGGAAATTGCTCTACTTGCAAGACCCACTCACAAAGAAGGCACCCCCCCAGTAATCAAGGAATCAATTAAAGAATTCTCTAAGCATTCTAGAGAATACCACAACCCGAGAAATGAAGTAAGTCGGGGGTAGTGAACTCGGCTAATGATGGCATGGCGGTGGTGATGGCTAAGCTCGATAGTTTAGATAGACGGATGACGAAAATGGATCAAACAATCCATGCTATTCGAGTTGGATGTGAGAACTGTAGAGGGCCTCATCTCATAAAGGATTGCGACTTGGATGAAAATGGAAACAAGAAGGCGCAAGTGTTCTACTCAAGCGGGGACAAATACGACGAGAATTGGCGAAAACCCAAGAAGGAATGGCTCCCGTATGAAGAATACAAAAAGGCGAAGGAGGAGAAATACAAGCAGAAGGAGAGGGGTTTTTTCAAAAGGAAGAACCGGTTATGGAAAAGAAAGCTGATTTAGAAGAAATGTTCACTAGATTTATAGCCGCGTCCGAAAAAAGACACAATGATCATGATGCTGCAATACAAGAGACCAAAATTTTGCTAAGGAATCAGCAAGCATCTATTCTCAACATTGAGAAACAGCTAGGACAACTTGCACATCAAGTGAACGAGAGAAGACCGAGACAACTTCCAAGTAAAACCGAGAATAATCTGAGAATGGAGAATGTGAACGCTGTGACTTCCAGCTATGAAGAAATTTTCACACCTGCACAGAAGATCTCCAAGGTGCATACAGAGAAGACAGAAGAATCGGATCCAGCTAAACCCGAACAGACTCGCCGAGTCCCTCTAATGAACTCGATGAGTCCATGCCCTGATGACAAATCTGTTGTTTCCTTAAGGCCTTACAACCCTCCTTTGCCATTCCCAATCAGATCCATACCTGAGGAAAAGGTTAGAGCATATAGAGCTTTCATGGAGCATGTTAGAGCCCTTCAAGTCAACGTTCCATTTGTAGAAACAATGCTTCAAACACCCAAGTTTTTTAACTTACTAAAGGGTCTCTTTGCTGCTAGAAAAGATTTAGCTGAAGTCATGGAGATAGTATTGAGTGAGCTACCAGAAAAGAAGGGTGATCCGGGAAGCATCATAATTCCTTGTCAATTTGGAAATGTACTTTCTACTAAAGCGTTGACCGATTCGGGTGCAAGTATTAATTTAATGCCCTTTTCTTTCTTCAAGAAGCTGAATTTACTGGAGCCAAGGCCTGTGAATATGAAGATCCATTTGGCGGATAAGACAACTATTCGTCCAAGAGGTGTTTGTGAAGATCTCCTCATTAAGGTCGATAAATTCATATTCCCCGTGGACTTTGTGGTACTTGATATGGAAGAAGACCCCGAAATTCCAATTATTTTGAGGAGATCATTTTTGAATACCGCATGCGCATTGATAGATGTATGCGAGTCCACACTCACATTAAGGGTAGGAGATGAGTCAGTAGTTTTTAAAGCTCTACCAGAGATTAAGCAAGAAGAAGGAAGAAAAGAAGAAGTCTCATTCATTAATTTAGATGATGAGATATTACAAAAAGAACTTGCACTCTTGCAAGAAGAAGATCCAAGTAAGTTCTTGCTATCTTCTAGAGGAACTGATGATGTTGACAAAGACTTGGAGGAGATAAAAAAGCTGCTGAAAGGAACTGATTCAGAAAACACATTGGGATGTGAGGAATACGATCCGACTCGCCGAGTCGCTTTCATGGACTCGACGAGTCCATTCGGAAATCTCTGCAACATGGACGATTTGGATTTGCTTGTTACCAGCTCCCTGCATGTTCTAGATATGAAGATTTTCCCTAATTCCTTAGAAGATCAAGCAGCAGAAGGAGGAATGGATGGTGATCTTCAACACGTTCATGTAGCATGCCTCGATACAATAATTTAAGATGATGAAGATAATCCACTTGAACAGGAGGAAAGCTTTGGAGAAGAGGAAAATGAAAGGGTTAGGAAAGATGATGCTGATCACCCATTCATTACCAAGCCTCGAGCCCGAATTTTCACCAACGATGAAGTAATGAAATTTAAAGAAGAAAGAGTGCAAGAGAAGGTGCAAGAGAATGGGGTAAAGAAGAAAAAGATGAGGAAAAGGGAAATTCATGCAGCTGGGGATGATGCTATAAGGAAAAAGAAAGAAGAATTAAGACGGGCTTACAAGAAGAATATACACGCTTACAAGACAAAGTACAAACCGCAAAAGATTAGGCGTGCGTTCCCGATGCAGGAAAATGAAGAAACGTAGATGGGAAGGAGTCCAGCTAACGACTCCTTAAAAAGAAGCGCTTGGCGGGAGGCAACCCGTTATTAGAGTTTGCTTTCTTTTATCTTTCTTGTTTTGGTTTGATTTTCGTTTTTAGGATTTTATTATCATCTTCTAAATCATCATACATGACTGCTTGAGAGTGCGTATGGACTAAGTGTGGGGTGGAATGAATTTTTAATGACAAAATGATATGATTTTCTGGGTTGTTTGCAAGTGACTCGACGAGTCTGGCCCTGACTCAACGAGTCTCTTCCGATTCCAGATGAGTTTGAGTTCATGACCAGACTCGGCGAGTCGATTTTATTTACAGTAAAAAAAATTAATTTAAAATGATTTTTACAACCGGTAAAACTAGGGGTTTTAACCCTAAAGAGATCATTTTCCCCCATTACTCGACGTGCGCCTCCCTTGTGTTCTCTCTCAAGAATTCATCAAGTTCTACATCTTTTCTTCAAAATTCTTGAATTCTATCAACAAAGGTACTTAATTTCTTCCATAATCCTGTTAAAGTCATGATTTTTAGATGATCTAGGTTGTCAATTTCATAGAATACCCGATTTTGAAGTTTAGTGAATTTTTAGGGTTTTGATTTAGTATTAATTATGTTGTTTTGGATGGTTATTCTTTCTTTAATACATCTTAGAAACATCCATGGACAAAACCCTTGAAAAAAATTTCAAGTTTTATGGTCGAATTTCGATCGACCCGTTGACAGACTCGCGCAGTTCATATGACTCGTCGATTCGTTCATGGACTCGACGGGTCCAGTCGGGGACCCAGGTGGAATCTTTTTTGATGATTTTCTGTGTTTTCTGGGTTGTGTGTTCTTTATTTTGCATGGACAATGTTTTCAAGAGGACATAGCTCAAGTGGACACCAAGGAGATTTTCCTTGGTTGAATTTCCCTCGAATTGAATCTGCTTCAATAATGACAAGATGGAAGAAGAAGCTGGCTGAGGTCAGAAAGAAGGAGGTTTATGTATCGAATAGGGTTGATTGGGATTGGTTGAAGAATGTCTGGTATGAAGAGGAGTTGGCGCCTTACCTTTTGAAGGAATTCACGTATGAGGGGGAGACAATCATTTGTGATGGATGGAGCCGGGTTTTTAGAATTCAAGAATCGGTGTATCGAGAACTTTGTTGGGAATTTTTCTCCACGGTGTCTTTCCGAGGAAGAGATGATTGCTACCACCCCGCGAGTTTTAGTTTTTGCCTTGGGGGCGAGTTCCATCAATGTTCGGTCATTGATTTGGCATGCCGATTGGGGATTTACGACCGACCATTGGTTACGACTGCTATTTTTTGCGCCTTCTTGGAACATTCTCATAAGGTGTTCCCCGATGGTGTTATGAGTACGGGTTGGTGGAACATAATCGCCACCAAATTATACATTCCGAAGTCGGCCTAAGAAGGAAGTATTAGGTCACCCACACACCGTCTCATTCACCGCCTGATCTCCACCACCATCAATCAACGAAAGGACGATGACAAGGTTTCTAACCTTGATGTATTTTACCTTTGGAGTATTATCACGCCCGACACCTTTTGCAACATTCCATGGTGTTTGGCATCTTATTTGTCGGAGGGTGTGGTCAAGGATCGCAAAACCTCCAAAATTAATGGTGGCATGTTCATGACCCGGCTAGCCAACTCATATGGGTTGATGACCCGCGGTGCATGGGACTTGATGACGATGATTCCTACACCTCCTTTTAATCCCATTCTTTTTCGGAGGGGAAGAATTATTGAAGATTATGGCGGTGGTCATTATGCTATACCGCATGATGATCCAATGGTTGGTCCCGAGGCACCAGGAAGGAGGGTTAGATCGAGACGTGAGCGGGACATGGAGGAGGAACCGCCGGTGATTCCGGTGGACAATGATGAAGTACCAATAGATTGGTACAATGTTGAGATGAGGCGGTTACAAGACCAAATGACGAGGGGAATCAATTTTAGCAATGAATCCCATGTGCGGCTTTTAGACCATTTCCATATTCCGCACATTGATGGGGGTAACTTCCCCTACATACCATCTTGGGAGGAGATCATTATGTAAGACGGAGTGGAGCTGGTGGAAGCGGGGGAGCTCATGGCCATGATGAGGAAGAAGATGATTAGTTTTTTTTTTATGTTTAATGGAACAATTTTCAATTTATTTTTGTTTTGTTTGGTGTGTTTGAATTTTTAGATAAGACTTTTATTTTTATGCTTAATGTTTTATTTGCCTTGAGTACTTTCAGATTTTGGATTAGGAATGCTTGCATAAAGGGTCTATAGTTTGAGAGAGAAAGGAATGGAAAAAGAGTGGAAAAGAGTCAAGAAAGGGCGGAGTTTAGAGTTAAGGTGTCGAGTCCGGTCCTAAGGGACATGAGTGAATAATTCTAGGAGTTATGAGAAGTTGTTGAGATTCATCAAAAGCTGGAGCAAGTGCAGAATGTGAATTTTTCCACCCAACGGTCGACTCACCGAGTGCAATTAACGGACTCGAAGAGTCGCTTTATGTTTTCTCACTTTCGAGGCTTTCCACGACTATACTCGACGAGTCATTTATATAACTCAACAAGTCACTTATTGTTACACCGAGAAGACTGCTGATTCGATGCCACTGAACATACTACTTGACCACTTGTTGTTCATGATCAATTCCTCAAGATTTTACACTATTTTTCCTACATATTTGGAGCTTCCCACATGTGATTTGATGCCCTAGACACGGATGTGCCATTTCCATGTCTAAATTCAATTAAAGATGGACTTGAAGAATAGAGATATCGACCTAGCGACTGCTACCCCAGGGGAGTTTGTTCTAATTCTCTCTACATTTCATGTTTTTATATTTCATGCATAACATGCAATGAGGATATTGCATAAATTAAGTGTGGGGTAGGGGGTGGATGTTGTCTTAGTAAATGTAGAATCCTAATGTCCTAATATAGGAAATTTAGGAAATTTTGGTAAAAAGTAATTAGGATTCCATGTGAGAGTTGTGTTGATGATTGCATGAAAACTCAAATGTTTAGTTGAGCCTATATACGTTCTAGTGCATTTGTGGCTTCCTTATTCCAGTGACATCATGGGACAAAAACACGATCTCGCTCAGCCCGAAGGATGCAATATGTTTAGCATCGTGTACCAGAAATGTATCCAGGAAAATTATTATCGTTAGCCAATAAAGGTTGAAGTTGAGCGCCCCTGCTTAAGCATGTAGGGTTTTGAGTGCAAAAAGTGAGGTACATGTAAAAAAAAAGAGAGAGAATTGCAAGAAAAGTTTGAAGAATTTTGGAGCAACTAAAGTGAAGATCAAAAGATCAAAATTTCAAAAGTGCAAAAACTTGAAGATACCAAAAATCAAATCAAACAAGGTGGTGAATTCAAAGAAATCAAAGATTAAATTATCAAGGAAGTGAAGAATTCCAAAGAGCTCCAATGTGGTATCATAAATTGTAATTCTAGATTATGTATGCTTGGTTTGCTCAACCAAAAATACCTTGAGGATAGGAGGTTTTCTGCAGATGGATTCAGAGGGATGCATAAAATGAGCATTGTTCGAGATAAGTGGGCGAATGTTTATGAGGATTGTGAGTATTTGGAGTATGGGAGGTTATTAGGAAAATTTTTAGACACAAATGCATGTGTTGTGGTCTTGGCATAATGGCTGGGTTAGATTGGAGTTGTCATATGTGATTCTAATGTGTTAAAATTCAGTTTTGCTTGGGGGCAAGCAAAAGTCAAGTGTGGGGTATTTTGATATTTGCATATTTAGTCTCATAATAAGTATAGATTTTTATCGTTTATTAGCTAATTTATTGGATATCATGGACAAAAGGTACTTAATAATGCTTGAATTGTGTTTTCAGTCCAAAAGTGAAGCTCGGAAGCGAAAGGAAGCAGGAGAAGCGGTTGGGAGCTCGGGAATTGAACAAAGAAGGAAACCACCAAAAACAACACGTACTCGGTGAGTAGGGACGACTACTCGGTGAGTCCGATCGAAGATTCGAGAAGATAAAGACTCCGGGACTTATCGTGTACGGGAATTAAGAGATGGACTCGGCGAGTCGGCAATGGACTCGACGAGTCATTCCGCATCTATAAAGATAACTTCTTAGATCAACACTAGACATTATGGAACCCTTCTAGAGAGATTAGCTGCGATTGAAGAGCCAGAAGAACCCTAGAGAACGAAGATACAACCTAGAATCCAATTTTGAAGGAGATTTGAGGCAAATTCTCATCATTCTACTTAATCTTTTGTTTCCCATTATGAATAGACAATTAGAATTCGTTTTGTTGCTGTTAATTACCTCAATCATGAGCTAAAACTCTTAAACTTCTGTTTGGGGATACAATATTGATACTATGGTTTGATTTATGGTAGGATTAATTCAATGTTGGTGATTTTGTTGATTTTAGCTTGTTAAAGAACCTTGTGTGTGAATAATAACTACTTTTCTTTTAATAGGAAGATAATTAAATAGTATGAACATCTTTTAATTGTCAACCTTATATGCTTATGTGACCACTTCATCATATGACTAGGATTAATGAACATGAAACTAGAATTAATAAGAAAAATAGGTAAATTCATGTATGAGCTTGTGTGATGACCATCAACAAGAAGTTAACTAAAGGACCAAATTAGTTAGCTATTACAAGTCTAAGTTAACCCGAATAAATAATCTAGTGAATTGAATTAAATTAGACAACTGATCACTGTTTGAGTTAGTTTGTTCTCTAAGGATTAGTGCAACGAATGTGAATCTAATCACTTGAATCGGTAACCAATAGAAGAATTAATCCATTGCATAATTACCATAATATCAACCATACGATCAATTGAGTTGAACTAAACAGAAGTCCTTCCCATTATTGAATCTAGTTAATTCTTTGCTTTTCTAGCTTTTAGATGAAGTGATAGTTAGTAAGTTTCTAGTCTTGAAAAACTAGAGAAAACCCCTATTTATTAATTAATTTAGATAAAATTAGTTTTTAGTTTTAATTTACCGTTCCCTGTGTTCGATACCCTACTTATTTAGCTATACCACAATTGATAGGTCCACTGCCTTTGTGTGTTTATTTTATAATTAAAAGTAGGTTTAAAACTAAGTTGTTTTACACACATCACCTCTAAATCGGAACGAAGTTCGGAACTGACTAGGGCCTTGCCCACTGCATTAGATAGAAGTCCGAAACTAACTAGGGCCTTTCCCACTGCATCAGACCGATGTTCAGAACTAACTGAACATAACATATCTTAATCATAACATATAACAATAACACATATATTGCATACTACATCGGACCGCAGTCCGGAACACATAACACATAGACATGCCTGAATCACAAAGACATAAAGCTTACTGAACTACTTCTCGGGACCACCCCGACAACAGACCGTAGTCCGGAACTACTGCTATCTAAATAGGCCGACATTGTGGCCATAGACCCGTTCCTACTGGAAGGAAACTCACCTCGTGAAGCTGACTGCTGAAAAACTGAGCAGGAAACGTTTGAAAGCTGCTCCGGCAACTCCCCGGCTACAATTTCTACAAAGGCACTAAGTCAGAATTGATAACTAATTTTAGAGTAAAGTGACTATTTTACTCCTGATCAAATCTAAATTCCAGTTAACCTAACTCGCCGAGTTGGGCCGCCAACTCGCCGAGTCCTTATTTTCTCTTCTGCTCCCAACCCGATTCTACTCGTCGAGTTTAGCAAAGACTCGACGAGTTCTCCTTCCTTAATAACATAGAGTCAATCTTCATCCGACTCGCTGAGTTGTATGAACAACTAGTCGATTCCACCTCAATCATATGAACACGTCAAGTCTACGACTCACCGACTTGTATGAACAACTCGTCGAGTTTGTTCTTGTAGGTAAGAAGATTTCCTTTGACTTGCCAAGTGTGTTCTTACACTCATCGATTCCAATGGCTTCCAGGTTATGGCTATGACTTAATACGTCAAGTCACTCCTCTGGACTTGTTTAAGTCCCTGCTTTCACTCAACTAGGCTCCTTTGAACCACAACAGATTGGGTACTTCAAGCCCCAGACTTGCCGAGCTCCAAGAACAACTCGGCGAGTCCCCTAATGTCCAAGTCTATAACTCGATTTTTGGTTTAAAACTCTTGTCCAAAAGATAGATCAAGGCTTCTAAGGTCAATCTAACATGTAAATTTATGAACTTTACGTGCATGCATGCATAAATGGAGCTTAAAAGGCCGAAAATGGAGGTTTTAGCATGCATGGGGTTCTCATGGCCCTAAGGATGGCACCTTTATGCCATGAGGACCCTTTAAGGTCCTAGATCTGAAGGTGAAACAACTTGGGACGTCCAAATCACAAGAGTCAAGCTTCTTAACCCAAAATAACCATAAGAAGATCTAGGAAATCACAAGTCAAGAGGGAAGTTTTATTACCAGAAAGTGAGGGGAAAGTGATATTGATTATGGATCTAAACTCTTTTCTTGAAGTCTTCCCTCTTCCTCTTCTCCACCCAAACTTCAACACAAAAGATATCTCAAGAAATAACACTCAAATACTCACAATACTCAAAGGTGGCAATTTAGGGTTTTTTGGGTATGGAAGGAATGACAACGGAGGCCAAAGGGGATTTATGTTCCTTAAATAAGGGAACAAACCCTTGAAATTAGGGTTCTCATCAGACAGCGCCTACTCGCCGAGTCGGTCTTCCGACTTGTCGAGTAGGTTACTTATTTCCCCGATCTGGATTCGATCTGACTCGACGAGTCGGGCCATCAACTCGTCGAGTCCAAGAGTGATATTATAATATTGACTTAAGTTAAAAGCATACCTGGAATCCAGGTGTTATAACTCTTCCCCAATTGTCTTAGACTTCGTCCTCGAAGTCAGATGTCTCTGTAAATTACTCGGGGTAGTGCTCTCTCATTTCCACCTCGGGCTCCCACGTCCGCTTTGAGCCCTTCCGGTGCTGCCACTGCCCCTTCACTAACTCTACGCTCTTGTTCCTCAGCTCCTTCACCTTGCGATCCAAAATCACCAATGGTCTCTCGATATAGTTCAGGCTATCATCAACCTGAATTTCCTCAACGGGTACCACAACTGAATCATCCACTAAGCACTTCCGTAACTGAGAAACGTGAAAAGTGTTGTGGATCTGGATGAGCTCTGCAAGAAGATCTAACTAATATGCAACCCGAACCACCCGGGCCAAAACCCTAAAGGGACCAATGAATCTGGGGCCCATCTTTCCCCGCTTACGAAATCTGAAGACACCCTTCCAGGGTGACACTTTCTGGAGGACCATATCGCCCACCTGAAACTCCAAGTCGGAACGCCTCCTGTCGGCGTAACTCTTCTGCCGTCTCTGAGCAGTCTGGAGTCTGCTCCGGACTTGCTGAATCCGCTCCATGGTCTTGAGTACCACCTCCGTACTCCCCATGAATCTCTGACCGACCTCACCGCAACCGATTGGGGTCCTACACTTCCTCCCGTAGAGCATCTTGAAGGGAGGTTGGTCTATACTGGAGTGGTAGCCGTTGTTATACGAAAATTCCGCTAACGGAAGATGCGTATCGCAACTGCCCTCAAAATCTAGTACACATGCTCGAAGCATGTCCTCGAGAGGGTGAATCTTCGTCTCGCTCTGTCCGTCCGTCTGCGGGTGGAAAGCGGTGCTAAAATGGAGACAAGTACCCATCTCATCGTGAAACCACTTCCAAAACATGGAAGTGAACCGGACGTCTCGGTCTGACAGCACCGAGACAGGCACTCCATGGCGTGCTACAACCTCTCGCACATAAATCTCGGCCAGCTTCTCGGTCGAGATGCTCTCCTGGATTGGTATAAAATGGGCGCTCTTGGTCAATCGATCCACGATGACCCATATCGAATCATCCCCTCGTGCGGTCCTGGGAAGCTTAG
The DNA here is from genome assembly GCF_002870075.4 of Lactuca sativa. Taxonomy (NCBI): domain Eukaryota; kingdom Viridiplantae; phylum Streptophyta; class Magnoliopsida; order Asterales; family Asteraceae; genus Lactuca; species Lactuca sativa. The sequence goes on from NC_056627.2 coordinate 279,694,531, forward strand.
TAATGAAATCCATGGTGATATCCTCCCATTTCCACACGGGAATGTCTAGCGGCTGCATCTTTCTGTGGGGCCTCTGGTGCTCTACCTTGACCTTCCTGCAGGTCAGGCATCTCTCCACATACCAAGCTACATCATGCTTCATGCAGGGCCACCAGTAATCGGGTCGAAGATCTTTGTACATCTTCGTCGCCCCTAGATGGATGGAGAACCGAGACTTATGGGCCACATCCATCAACACTTTCCGTACTCCACCCCAGTACGGTACCCAGACCCTCCCATGCAGGGTCAACAATCCCCGACTGTCGTAATCAAACGAAGCCACTCGACCCACTATCCTTTCGCACTTCTGGCGCTCTTCCTTCAGGCCCTCGACATGTGCCACTCTAATTTCCTCTAGCAATGGAGTAATCACCGTCATCCTTAGACATAAATCCCGGATCGGAGTCGCTACCGCCTTGCGACTTAGGGCGTCGGCCACTACGTTGGCCTTGCCCGGATGGTAAAGGATCTCACAATCGTAGTCCTTTACCACATCTAACCACTGATGTTGCTTCATGTTTAAGCTCGGCTGATCCATGAGGTACTTCAGACTCTTGTGGTCTGTGTAAATAGTACACCGAACCCCATAGAGGTAATGACTCCAAATCTTGAGGGCAAACACTACTGCCCCCAGCTCTAAATCATGCGTTGGGTAGTTAGCCTCGTAAGGCTTTAACTGCCTTGAGGCATAAGCTATCACATGCCCCCGCTGCATCAGTACTGCACCCATACCTCTGATCGAAGCGTCATATTAGACTACAAAGTCATCCATTCCCTCTGGCAAGGTAAGAATCGGTGTCACACAATCGTTGCTCGATTGTCTCAAAGGTTGTCTGTTGCTCAGGACTCCAGCGAAACACCACCGACTTCTTGGTCAGTCGGGTGAGCGGAACTGCTATCTTCAAGAAATCCTAGATAAATCTCCTGTAATACCTTGCCTAACACAGGAAGCTCCGAATCTCAAATGGAGACCTCGGGACCTCCCACTGCATCACGGCCTCAATCTTGGCCGGATCTACCAATATACCCTTCTGGTTGACAAGGTGCCCTAGGAACTGCACCTCATGCAGCCATAACTTGCACTTGGAGAACTTTTGAAAAAGTCTCTCCCTCCTCAAGGTCTCAAGCACCTCCCTCAAGTGCTTCTCATGCTGCTCCTGAGTCTTGGAATACACCAAGATATCATCAATGAACACTATCATAGACCGATCCAACATCGGCCTACACACACGGTTATGAGGTCCCTAAACGTAACTGGAGCATTGGTGAGCCCAAACGGCATCAGCACAAACTCATAATGACCATAGCGGGTCCTAAAACCAGTCTTTTGCACATCCTCATCCTTGAACCGCATCTGGTGATATCTGGAGCGTAAATCAATCTTGGAAAACCAAGATGCTCCCTGAAGCTGGTCAAACAGATCATCTATCCTCGGAAGTGGGTAACGGTTCTTCACCATTACCTTGTTCAAGTCCCGGTAATCTATACACATACGGTGCGACCCGTCCTTCTTCCTCACGAACAGGATCAGGGCTTGTGACATCCCCTAATTTCTCGGCCAAAAAAGACCGATTTAATTTATTCTTTTTAAAATAAAATCAGAGAAATCATTTCAAAAGATGTTGTGGAATTGGTCCCCAAACAACATATGATAAAAGTTTATCAAAACCCTTCATTAACAAGGTATATATTTTCTATATATATATATATATATATATATATATATATATATATATATATATATCAAAACCTCGGGATGTCATGTTCCGATACAGATCAAAAGCATAAACAAGACATTATAAGCCTTTCAACAGTTATTTACAACTACTGGCCTATAATCCAAAAATCTCTCGTCGTCCTCCGACTATGCTCGGGGGTCCACTACCTATAACATAAAAAGCTGAGTGGGTCAGGCTTGGGAGCTTGGTGAGCATATAGGGTTTTCAACCCACAATAATAATAAACTTATTAAGTTCACCAATCAACAATAACCCTGATTACCCGTTCCCGTTATCCTCACTTTACGTCCCTAAACACTTTTCAAAAGGGACCTAGCCTAAAGAAAATCATCGGGATGGACACTACTGCTAAGGGGTTTCCTCAGCCATAAATGTCCTAAAGGCAACCATGAGGGGGATGGAGTACAGCGAATGAACACTCTCAGTTCATTAACACCTACAAGTTCCGGACCTGCTAATGTTTCCCACTGGACTGTCTAGAAAGTCCGTGGTCGTCATCCAAACTCCGCTAGATGACTGGATCTCAAAACACATCGAGGCCTCTCATCAATTTTATTTTATCACACATCACTATCCACCCATGTTCTACCCAACATATTTGTAGACAAAAATACTTATACAGTTTAAAACTTGTATAAAACATCAACTCAATAGTTACCTCAAATAAACAATTAAAATATTTACACATAGCACGTATTATAAGGTAAATACTTCATATCTATGTGTAAAATGAAAGTGACTATACACTCACTTAATTTGATGATAATCGGGCAGCAATTCGTTTCCTAAAACAATCGTTTCTAATAAAATCGAGAGTTTTACTGAGAAACCGGGCTTTGCAAAAGTCGGGCTTCGAAACCGAAAAAATAAATTTTCCGGGCTTCTCGGGCACTTCGTGGAGTATTCCGGGCTTTACAATCGATACCGGGGCTTTGCGGGATGTTAAGATGAAGAAAATATTGGTTTAGGGTTAAAATTGACAACTTTTCAAAGTTACCCGGGAGGTCTCGCACCCTTCTATATATAGGGGCGAGGCTTCTGATCGGATGGTCAGGAAGAAGACACGCGACAGCAGATCCGAAGCTTGCAGGGGGTGGCTCGCACGTGGGCTGCGCATGCGAAGGCCTGGCTGGCAGTTGGTGATTGGACCGAAGTCCGGATCCGATGAGGGTGTTCGTGGCACCTGCGAGGGTTCGGACGCACAAGGGAAAGAGGCACGCGTCGCATTTCTACTGGACCGAACCTCGGACTCGAGAAGATCATGACACGCCTCGCCAGGTGGCTTCGGTGACTCAGCAATTTTTGGACACGCGTCGGATGCGAAGCGAGGATGACGTGGCCGAAGTCCACGTGTGCGAAATTCCTCGGTTTTGGGGATTTTTCTCGTTTTTCACGCCAAAACTTCTAAAATCCATAACTTTCGCATACGAGCTCCGTTTTTGACGTTCTTTATATGCACGCGTAGCTAAAATTACGCTCTACAACTTTTGTTTAGACTTCGTTGGCTAATTTTGAATTTAAATTTTATATTATTATTTTTAACAGATCGAGACAGGAAATCCGTTAAAAATTCATAACTTCTTCATCCAACGTCCGTTTTCGTCAGACATTTTACCGTTGTGCTACTAATGACGAGACCTTCGATTCTCGTTTAGGTTGTGTTGGCTAAAAATCGCTCGATCTAAAATTCGAGTTTTTAATTGTCTACTGCTAAGCTGAAACTTCGAAAAATCATAACTTTCTCATACGAAGTCAGATTTGGGCGTTCTTTTTATCAAACTTCTCGGTTTAACGAATACTACGAATTTCGTTTAGATCACTAAGGCTAAAAAGTAGTTTATCAGAAACTCACTTTTTACGACATTCAGCACCGTGCCGATTTTGTCACGAAACTTCGACATGTCATAACTTCTTCGTTATAACTCGGATTTTGGTATTCTTTATATCCCCGAAATCCTTGTTTCGACCACTACAACTTTATGTAAAGATATCGGGCTTATCTTACACTTTAATTTTGACGCTTATTTTTATTCTTAATTAATTAAGCCCTAATAATTAAGCATAAAACACGTAATTCATATAATATTCACATAACTCCTTTTCATTTCTTCAAAATGAGTTACAAAGGTTAACCTAGACTATCAACTTAATATAAATGCTTAGGCTAGAAACACGAGTGTTACAATTCTCTCCCCCTTAGGACGATTTCGTCCCCGGAATCATATATCACCAAACAAATGCGGGTAACGACTCATCATGTCACTCTCCGTTTTCCCAAGTGAGATTTGGTCCATTCGTATGTTTCCAACGCACAAGCACTAAATCGACCATCTTGTGTCGCAACTTGATACTCTTACGGTCAACGATTGCCTCAGGTTCTTCGATCAACCTCTTGTTTTCATCCAACCTTAACTCAGAAATCGGAATTATGTCGGGCACATCTCCCGTGAAATTTCTCAAGTAACACACATGAAAGGTGTTATGAATACCTTCCAGTTCTTCCGGTAACTCTAGCTTGTAAGCTTGATTCCCGATCCTCTGAAGAACTTTAAATGGTCCAATAAACCTTGGACTCAACTTCCCTCTCTTACCAAATCTTATAAGTCCCTTCCACGGTGAGACTTTAAGTAAAACCGAATCTCCAACATCGAAGGTTATCGGTTGTCTTTTCTTGTCAGCATAACTCTTTTGTCGATCTTAAGCAGCTAACATCCTTTCCCTTATCACTTTCAACTTTTCGGCAGTCTGATGGACTATTTTAGGTCCCATAAATGGCTTTTCCCCAGCTTCCAGCCAACATGATGGCATTCGACACTTTTCCCCAGCTTCTAGGGTACATGCTCTCAGCATATCCTCCATTGTTTGAATCGTTCGTTCGCTCTGACCATCGGTTTGCGGATGGTAAGCGGTACTCAAACACAACTTGGTACCCAATTCCTCTTGTAGACTCCTCCAAAACCTTGAGGTAAAACGGCTGTCACGATCGGATACAATCGTTAGCGGAACACCGTGAAGCCTCACAATTTCCTTTACATAAGAATTTGCAAGTTTATCCATAAACCACTTCTCTTTGGCTGCTATGAAATGCGCACTCTTAGTGAAACGATCAACGACCACCGAAATCATGTCGTGACCGTTCCTTGTTCTGGGCAGTTTAGTCACAAAATCCATGGTGATGTCTTCCCATTTACCCATGGGTACGGTTAAAGGTTCTAAACTCCCATACGGTTTCTGAGGTTTTGCCTTAACCCTAGCACAAGTTACACACTCGGCCACATACTTAGCAACTTCGAGCTTCATCGTCGGCCACCAATAATAGGGCTTTAAATCCCTATACATTTTTGTACTGCCGGGATGAATCGAGTACATGGTCTTGTGAGCTTCTTCCATCAGAATATCTCTTACACTGCCCGTCTTAGGTACCCAAATTCTATCTTGGAATACCTTCAACCCTTGGTTGTTTGTACCAAATACTAATGTTTTTCCCAAACGTTCTTCCTTTTGGTCACTTTTCTCTAAAGCTTCCTATTGAGCTTTCTTTATACTTTCCACAATTTTTGAGACAACTTCAATTCTCAACGCTCTTGGCCTTTTCTTTTCAAGGTTTACCTTCCGACTGAGAGCATCAGCAACAACATTTGCTTTACCAGGGTGGTAAAGTATCTCACAGTCGTAGTCCTTGAGTAACTCTAGCCAGCGTCGTTGCCTCATGTTCAATTCCTTCTGAATAAAGAGATATTGAAAACTCTTATGATCAGTGAAAAGTTTACACTTTGTGCCATAAAGATAATGCCTCCATATCTTTAGGGCGAATACTACAGCTGCCAACTCGAAATCGTGAGTGGGGTAGTTCTTTTCATGTTCCTTCAATTGCCTTGATGAATACGCTATCACTTTATCCATTTGGGTCAGAACACAACCTAATCCACCTCCAGACGCATCGCTATAAACTGCGAAGTCATCAACTCCTTCAGGCAACGAAAGAATCGGTGCTTCACATAATCTCTTCTTCAAATTCTCAAAGGCTTCCTTATGCTTATCATTCCAAGCATAAGTGGCTCCATTGTGGGTCAAAGCTGTTAATAGAGTAGCAATCGAAGAAAAGCCTTGGATAAACCTTCGGTAATATCCAGCTAATCCGAAAAAGCTTCGAATCTCCGTAGGACTTTTTGGTTGTTCCCACTTCATTACAGCTTCAATCTTTGCTGGGTCAACCATTATTCCTTCTCTGTTAACCACATGACCTAAAAATTGGACTTCTTGAATCCAAAATTCACATTTGGAGAACTTTGCATACAACTTCTCGTTTTTCACGACTTCTAGCACTTCACACAGATGCTTCTTATGCTCCTGCTTGCTTTTCGAATAAATCAAGATATCGTCTATGAATACTATCACGGATTTATCTAGGAATGGTTTACAAACTCTATTCATCAAATCCATGAAAGCTGCAGGGGCATTGGTTAGTCCGAACGACATAACCAAAAATTTATAGTGTCCATATCTCGTTCTAAACACAGTCTTTTCGATATCCTGCTCTCTCACCTTTAGTTGATGGTATCCCGACCTAAGATCGATCTTCGAGAAATAGCTCGAACCCTGTAACTGGTCGAACAAGTCATCGATCCTTGGCAACGGGTACTTGTTCTTTATCGTCAATTCGTTCAACTCTCTGTAATCGATGCACATTCTCATGCTTCCGTCTTTCTTCTTTACAAATAACACAGGAGCTCCCCATGGTGATGAACTAGGTCGAATGAAACCTTTGTCCAATAAATCCTGAAGTTGTGTCATAAGTTCTTTCATCTCTGTTGGTGCTAATCGATATGGTGCTTTTGCTATCGGCGTCGTTCTTGGTAACAAGTCGATACGAAATTCTACCTGTCGATCAGGGGGCAATCCGGGAAGATCTTCGGGAAAGACTTCCGGATAATCACACACCACCGGAATATTCTGCACCTCCTTCTTTTCCATCTTAGCATCGATCACGAATGCTAGATATGATGTACATCCCTTGGCCAAACACTTTCTGGCTTTCATTAGGGAAATGATTCCAGAATTTACTCTGCGTTTGTCTCCATACACCATAAACGACTCTTTCCCTGGCGGGTTTACTTTTACTATCTTCTTTCTACATAATATTTCTGCATCGTTGGCGCTAAGCCAATCCATTCCTAAAACTATGTTGAATCCATTTAAATCGATAGGCAATAATTCCTCGTGGAACTTATTACCATCCAAGTCAATGAGGATGTTTTTCATACGATGGCTAACAGGTACAAACTTGTCACTAGCAATCTCGACTAATAAGGCATCAACTAGCCTATCTACAGGCAAAGCTAGCTTTCTACCAAATTCATGTGATATAAAGGAGTAATTGGCTCCAGAATCAAACAAAATTTAGGCAGGCAATTCGTTTACAAGAAAGGTACCTGAAGCGACATCGACTTCTTCTTTTGCAGCTTCAACTGTCATCTGAAAGGGTCTCGCCTTCGGCTTTGGTGGTAGATTGGGCTTTGCGGCATCCTTCCTCTTTGGACAGTCTTTAAGAACATGCCCTACTTCATGGCACTGAAAACATACCCTCTTGTCGGACGGACATATGTTGGCATAATGCCCAGTCTTTCCACATTTGAAGCAAGTCACCTCCTCACTACATCTCCCAGAGTGTTTTTTCTTGCACTTCTCACACCATTTCACTTCACCTCCTCCTCCTCCAAACTTCTTGGACTTAGAAAATTTGCTTTTCTTCTTGGAACCCGAAGTTCCTTCAAATTTTCTCTTTTCACCAACTTCTGCCCTCTCCAGACCCTTCTCTTTGATCTAAACCTCAACATTCTTAGCAGCCCAGATGGCGGCTTTCAAAGTGGTTGCTTGCTTAACCATCGGACCAAAGTCCGCTGGTAATCCGAAGGAAAACTTTTTTACCTTAGAGAGTTCAGTTGGAACTAGATGAGGAACTAGCTTCATCTTTTCCATAAAACTAGCAACGTATTCAGTAACGCTCATCTTTCCTTTTTTTAAATTCTGGAACTCATTATTGATTTCCAAAAGAGCCTGCTCAGAGCAGTACTGTAATTTCAGTTGTACCATAAAATCTTCCGAAGACATCTTACTAGCTTCACCCTTGGGCATCGAATCAGCTAGTAACTTCCACCAGCTCAACACACCAGACTTTAACAGAGGAATTACAAGTGCGGTCTTTTGTTTGTTGCTGCACTCGCAACTTTCAAACATCGTCTCCATTTCGGAGATCCAATTCATGACTTCCACCGGTGTCGGACTTCCAGATAGACACGACGGTTTAGATGCCATGAAATCTTTGTTTTTGCATCCGCGTCCATCAACTCTTCCATCCTGGTTGTTTTGTCTAACTATCGGTGGGTTGGCTTGACCAAGAGTCCCACTGTAGTTCCCACCTACTGATTGCCCTTCATTCAATACGGGCTGTTCAACTGGCATCGTAGTCTCTTCCCTATGTTGTTGTAGTAATCTCCTTGTCTCCTCCATTTAACGATCTAACATCATCTGGATCATTGCTTGTACCCCAGCCATCGTCATTGGCTCAGGTGCAGCTCCTACAACAGGTACTTGCTCAACTACTTGAGTTTGAGGCTGTTGATCCCTGTTTCCGTTTGCATTTGTAGCTCCACTACGAGTTCTTGCCATTACAATCTATATAAAGAATAAGGCAAATTTAGGTCTTTATCTTTGTTAGACATGTCAATTCCCTTATCACTCCGAAACGTTTACATGTTAGTTCTAATCTCGTAATCATACGCTTAGAAGCCTACACACATAAGGTTTCCAGATCCAGTCGGCAACAGACCATAGATCCGAACAAATAATGGCACACATGGCAAACACGTAGCAATTAGCACATAAGGGCATTTTAGACATCTTCCCTAAAATAAACTAGTGCTCGTGTCTAAAATATGGTAGACACTCATCCCACAATCATCATTTAGCATTCTAAGTTCAAGTCTAGAAATTCTACAATTTCTTAGTTCGCTTAAACTAATGCTCTGATACCAACTGTGACATCCCCTAATTTCTCGGCCAAAAAAGACCGATTTAATTTATGTTTTTTAAAATAAAATCAGAGAAATCTTTTCAAAAGATGTTACGGAATTGGTCCCCAAACAACATATGATAAAAGTTTATCAAAACCCTTCATTAAGAAAGTATATATTTTCTATATATATATATATATATATATATATATATATATATATATATATATATATATATATATCAAAACCCCGGGATGTCATGTTCCGATACAGATCAAAAGCATAAACAAGACATTATAAGCCTTTCAACAGTTATTTACAACTACTGGCCTATAATCCATAAATCTCTCGTCGTCCTCTGACTATGCTCGGGGTCCACTACCTGTAACATAAAAAGCTGAGTGGGTCAGGCTTGGGAGCCTGGTGAGCATATACGGTTTTCAACCAACAATAATAATAAACTTATTAAGTTCAACAATAAACAATAACCCTGATTACCCGTTCCTGTTATCCTCACTCTACGTCCCGAAACACTTTTCACAAGGGACCTAGCCTAAAGAATATCATCGGGATGGACAACTCCTAAGGGGTTTCCTTAGCCATACATGTCCTAAAGGCAACCATGAGGGGGATGGAGTACAACGAATGAGCACTCTCAGTTCATTAACACCTACAGGTTCTGGACCTGCTAATGTTTCCCACTGGACTGTCTAGAAAGTTCGTGGTCGTCATCCAAACTCCGCTAGATGACTGGATCTCAAAACACATCGAGACCTCTCATCAATTTTATTTTATCACACATCACTACCCACCCATGTTCTACCCAACATATTTGTAGACAAAAATACTTATATAGTTTAAAACTTGTATAAAACATCAACTCAATAGTTACGTCAAATAAACAATTAATATATTTACACATAGCATGTATTATAAGGTAAATACTTCATATCTATGTGTAAAATGAAAGTGACTATACACTCACTTAATTTGATGATAATCGGGCAGCAATTCGTTTCCTAAAACAATCGTTTCTAATAAAATCGAGAGTTTTACTGAGAAACCGGGCTTTGCAAAAGTCGGGCTTCGAAACCGAAAAAATAAATTTTCCGGGCTTCTCGGGCACTTCGTGGAGTATTCAGGGCTTTACAATCGATACCGAGGCTTTGCGGGATGTTAAGATGAAGAAAATATGGGTTTAGGGGTTAAAATTGACAAATTTTCAAAGATACCCGGGAGGTCTCGCACCCTTCAATATATAGGGGCGAGGCTTCTGATCGGATGGTCAGGAAGAAGACACGCGGCAGCAGATCCGAAGCTCGCAGGGGGTGGCTCGCACGTGGGCTACGCATGCGAAGGCCTCGCTGGCAGCTGGTGATTGGACCGAAGTCAGGATCCGATGAGGGGGTTCTTGGCACCTGCGAGGGTTCGGACGCACGAGGGAAAGAGGCACGCGTCGCATTTCTACTGGACCGAACCTCGGACTCGAGAAGATCATGACACGCCTCGCCAGGTGGCTTCGGTGACTCAGCAATTTCTGGACACGCGTCGGATGCGAAGTGAGGGTGACGTGGCCGAAGTCCACGTGTGCGAAATTCCTCGGTTTTGGGGATTTTTCTCGTTTTTCGCGCCAAAACTTCTAAAATCCATAACTTTCACATACGAGATCCGTTTTTGACGTTCTTTATATGCACGCATAACTAAAATTACGCTCTACATTTTCCGCTTAGACTTCGTCGGCTAATCTTGAATTTAAATTTTATATTATTATTTTTAACAGACCGAGACAGGAAATCCGTTAAAAATTCATAACTTCTTCATCCGACGTCCGTTTTCGTCAGACTTTTTACTGTTGTGCTACTAATGACGAGACCTTCGATTCTCGTTTAGGTTGTTTCGGCTAAAAATCGCTCAATCTAAAATTCGAGTTTTTAGCTGTCTACTGCTAAGCTGAAACTTCGAAAAATCATAACTTTCTCATACGAAGTCAGATTTGGGCGTTCTTTTTATCGAACTTCTCGGTTTAACGAATACTACGACTTTCGTTTAGATCACTAAGGCTAAAAAGTAGTTTATCGGAAACTCACTTTTTACGACATTCAGCACCGTGCCGGTTTTGTCGGGAAACTTCGACAGGTCATAACTTCTTCGTTATAACTCGGATTTTGGTATTCTTTATATCCCCGAAATCCTTGTTTCGACCACTACAACTTAATGTAAAGATATCGGGATTATCTTACACTTTAATTTTGATGCTTATTTTTATTCTTAATTAATTAAGCCCTAATAATTAAGCATAAAACACATAATTCATATAATATTCACATAATTCCTTTTCATTTCTTCAAAATGAGTTACAAAGGTTAACCTAGACTATCAACTTAATATAAATGCCTACGCTAGAAACACGAGTGTTACAGGGCTCCCCATGGTGAACTGCTCAGCCTGATAAATCCTTTGTCTAGCAGCTCCTGCAGCTGCGTAGACAACTCCTGTATCTCGGGAGGAGCCAGCCGATACGGTGCCTTGGCTATCAGAGCCGCACTAGGAACCAGGTCAATCCTGAAGTCAACATGTTTCTCAGGAGGTATTCCAGGCAAATCCTCTGGAGATACATCTGGGTACTCTCGTACCACTGGTACATCGTCAACTGTCGCCTTACCCTTCTCTCGGGCATCAATAACATAGGCGACGTGCGCATCCCTGCTGAAAGTAGCGCCTCGCTCTCGCTGTTCAACAAAGAATGGGTCCGCGTTGTGGCATCTTGCCTTGAATCACTAACTCTCCTCCACTAGGAGTGCGGACCCTCACTAACTGCAGCTCGCAATCAATCACTGCCCCGTTGGGGCTTAGCCAATCCATACCCACTATAACTGATATTGCCATATTTATACATTGTTTTAGGCAATATTGATCTACATTTTATTAAATAATTTGGTTATTTGCACAGAATTATGGTACTTATAAGGATAAATTGTTATGTGTAGCCAAATAGAAGTATTTTCAAAGAAAGGGACCAGAAGTGACAATACTTGGGACTTTGGGTGGCTTGAAGAAAAGAAGAACGAAAAAACACCCAACAGACATACTCACGACGTGAACAGTTCATGGTTCATGACGTGAGTAGAGAGTTTTAGAAGATAAGCATCCGGGTGAAGGAATCCTTGCCGAACATGATTATCTCGATTTCACGACGTGAGACTTAGATTCTCACGACGTGAACGGGAAATTTCAGGATATTATAAATACCTTTTCCCATTACGATTTGGGAGACTTTTGGCTAAAGTAAGAGGTTCTAGGAGGCGATTTACTGCAGAAGTAAGGTTCTGGAAAAAGGGTTTTCAACACCAAAAGAGTAAAAGTCCATAATTAAGTTATTTTTTTGATACTTATGAACATGTTTTCTTATTTGAGTTGTGTTTATGTGTTATTGCTACTATGAGCAGCTAAATCTAGCTACTCTTATCTAGCTAGATAAAGCTTCTAACTTATGAATAGCATAATTTTATATGGATTCATTTAGTTGGTGAATTGTTTGTGTTTGATTTATTGTTACCTGGCATGCTTATGTTGTTTCTTTAGTTGCTTAAATTCATGTTATGTGTAGCTTAGTGACCATTAACTACATGAACTTGATAACCTAGTAATTTATTGAACATTGAATTGCTAGAGCTAGGATCAACCAAAATCTTAGTTAGTAATTGAAGTAATTAACTTTGTTGTGCTAGAGAACATAGATTATGACCATAATTGTGTTTGCATGATAAATCTTACATAGCATATTCATAAACATAATTGGTTCTGTGTTTAATTATGTGTGACCATACATAGTTATACATGAATTAATTAACTATTAGTAAATTTAGACCTAAATTACTAATATAATAAGAACCAACTTAATAATCCATAATTATTTGCTAGCCATAAGGACGAAGTGGATTCGAACTAGATAAGAGTGTTTTTAATCATTGATTGAATTTGAGTTAAGTTAGTCTGATCTTGCAAAATCATATAAAAAACACTTTAGTTTGTTAATAATTAGATTAATTTAGTAGTAAATAGATTAATTAATAACACCGTTCCCTGTGACCGACACCCGACTTACCCAAGCTATACTGCAATCTGACTAGGTACACTGCCTACAAGTGCATAGTTAGTCTAAGTTTGTTAGGTTATAAATATTAAAATTAGTGGGTACTTCCGTGCACATCAATAACCTTATTCCCTCACAAAGGAATAGGAACCAAGTCTATTGAGTACTGCTCATCGAACAACCGTAGTGTACACCCTCTGTGGAGTCTTGCGACCATGACGGTCCTGTCATCGGCTATCTCAACGTCAAGCAGACAATCCAGCTCCCCTGGAGCTCTGCTAAATTGCTTGCTAAGTGCGAGCAACACAAAAGATCCGGTAGCCCCTGAATCTAACAATAGTGTAGCTGAAATGTCGTTCACTAAGAACGACCCAGTCACCACATCAGGAGACGCTCGTGCCTCCTCTGCTGTCATCTGGAACGCTCTACTCTTCATCACTGGCACCTCTGCCCAACCCTGACGGCCGTCTGTAATCCTCAATGTAGCAGGGGCAGGTGCCGCCACCTTCCCTGCTGCTGCTAAGCTAGGATACTGGGACCTCTTATGGTCCCTCTGATTGCACTGAAAGCAAATCAGATCAGATGCTGAGGTGGGAGTCATAGTAGTAGCTGTACAATCCTTGATAATATGCCCAGTCCGACCGCACTTGTAGCAGTCAGAACTCCCTGCCTTACACACTCCATCGTGCAACCTCCCACACTTACCATACCGACTGTGGCTCTGCTGCCCCTAGGTCTGTGGTCTGATACCTTGGGCCTTTTGCCCGAACTCCCTGCGCCAGATAACACATCTGGCTTCGTCTTCCTCTCCATCTCTAAATCAATCTTCCTCTCTCGAGCCCCGCAATCATGTCATCCAACATTTTACAGCTGGACCGGCTCACAAACTGGCGGATGTCACTCCACAGCATCTCATGATATCGGGCCTTCTTCATCTCCTCGTCCACTGCATACTGCGGAACAAGGAGGTCCATCTCCCTAAACTTGGCGGTAATCTCCGCCACAGTCTCTGTCGTCTGCTGGAGATCCTGGAACTCCCTGTCAAGCTGCTGCACCTCAATAACAGGTGCGAACTCGGATCTGAACCTGGTCGTAAAATCACTCCAGATCATAGCATCCAACACAGTGTCATATCCAATGGCTCTCCCGACCTCCTCCCACCAATCACGTGCCCGACCCTTCAGATGACAGGATGCGAGCATAACCTTGTCCCCCTCGGGACAATTGTCGGTGCAGAATGCGTTGTCGACATCTACTAACCATCAGGTACTAGCAATGGGGTCTCAATGCCCCTCATAATCAGGAGCTCCACATGCTCTAAACTCTCTGAACGTGAGCGTGCGCGCCCCCATCATGGTCGCCACCTCAGTGCGAAACACAACCAACCTCTTATCCATAAGCTCCAGGATACCCTCCTTGATCGAACCAAAGATCACATGAGTATGCTCAAGTATGCTACATGTGATCTCCGAGGAGATAAACTCCTTAGTCTGCTCGTCCAAGCGCTCATCTCCAGAGCTTGAACCTGATCCCTCCCCAGCACCTAAACTGCCAACTGCTGGTCTAGGGTGTAAAACCACCATTCTGAAAACACAATATGACAACGTAAGAAACACTAATATAACTAGAAGGTTCACATCTACTACAAGTTTCCTGGTCTCGTATCAGCCTTCCTTGATTCTAGTACGAATCCTCTGCTTCCAGTAGTACGGGCACATACTACCTTCCACATATATCCATACTTTCCTCAAGGACTGCCTTGACTCCACCAAGTCCCTTCTACTGCTACTACTCTCTGTTACTCTCATCCTAGGCTTGCCCTAGGGTAATCACCTAACCTTCTGAAATTATTTAATCCTCGCAATATGTAACGTAACATATTCATTTACTAGTTAGTGAAAGATAACTAAGTGTCCTAAAAGCACAGAGCAAGCAACATTCGAGCATCAAGTACACATAATCAAGCATTTACTAATCTGGCTATCATACTGACAATTCTGTACTAGCATGCAGTTCTCATAAAGCTGAAACACATATAGTGGGCACATAAGGCATCCTTCCTAGATCCTTAGTCCTAATCTAGCATGCTGATCTAATAAAGTTGATAATCATAACATAACATGATGTTGTATGGGTAATTTTGGAGTACTTACTTGAGCTCGGCTGATTGCATGCACCACACCCTTTTCTCTTTTCAAAGTTCTTTTCTGTTTTAAAAATCCCTTTTTGTAAAAATGATTTTCTTTTTGAAAATTTCTATACCAATTCTTAGTTTGAGTTCAGGCACACTCGAAAGTGTGTCTGAATCCCTCAAACCAAGGCTCTGATACCAACTTGAAACATCCCAAAAATACAAGCCAAAAAATTCGTTTGAAAACCTTACTAAAATCATAAGATCCAAATATCATATAAGAAATCCATAAGTCGTGTGTCTCAAAATGTCATAAAATATGTCTCATAACAAAACCGATGACAAGATCATATCAAAATATCAGAGTCAATCTCCCAGGCTAAAACCGTGGTGTGTGCCATGCCATCATCCCGAGCCCTTCCTCTTGCTAGCTGAAGTACTGGAAACCAAAACGGAAACTATAAACACGAAGCTTAGTGAGCTCCCCCAAACTACCACATACCATACAATAACATATAAAGCACATACTGGGCCTTGCCCACTGCATCGGATTGAAGTCCGGAACTGACTAGGGCCTTGCCCTCTACATCGGACGGAAGTCCGGAACTGACTTGGGCCTTGCCCACTACTGTATCGGACCAAAGTCCGAAACTCACTGCATCGGACCGAATTCCGAAACTAACTAGGCCCTTTCCCACTGCGTCGGACCAAAGTCCGGAACTAACTGAACATAGCATATCATAATCATAACATATAACAATAACACATATATTTCATACTACATCGGACCACAGTCCGGAACACATAACACATAGACATACCTGAATCACAAAGACATCAAGCATACTGAACTACTTCTCGGGACCACCCCGACAACGAACCGTAGTCTGGAACTACTGCTATCTAAACGGGCCGACATTATGGCCGTAGACCCGTTCTTACTGGAAGGAAACTCACCTCGTGAAGCTGATTGCTGAAAAACTGAGCATGAAACGTCTGAAAGCTGCTTCGGCAACTCCCCGACTACAATTTCCACAAAGGCACTTAGTCAGAACTGATAACTAATTTTAGAGTAAAGTAACTATTTTAATCCTAGTCAAAGCCAACTTCCAGTTGACCTAACTCACCGAGTTGGGCCGCCAACTCGCCGAGTCCCTATCTTCTCTTCTGCTCCCAACCCGATTCTACTCGCCGAGTTTAGCAAAGACTCGACGAGGTCTCCTTCCTTAATAACATCGATTCAATCTTCATCTGACTTGCCGAGTTGTATGAACAACTTGTCGAGTCCACCTCAATCATATGAAAACGTCCAGTCTACGACTCGTCGAGTTGTATTTACAACTTGTTGAGTCTGTTCTTGTGGATAAGAAGATTGCCTTTGACTCGCCGAGTGTGTTCGTACACTCGTTGAGTCCCATGGCTTCCAGGTTATGGCTATGAGTTAATACGTCGAGTCACTCCTATGGACTTGTCTAAGTCCCTGCTTTCACTCAACTAGTCTCCGTTGAACCACAACAGATTGGGGACTTCAATCACCGGACTCGCCGAGTTCCAAGAACAACTCAACGATTCGCCTATTGTCCAAGCTTATAACTCGATTTCTGATGTACAACTCTTATCCAAAAGATAGATCTGGGCTTCTAAGGTTGATCTAACACGTAAAGTTATAAACTTTACATGCATGAATGCATCAATGGAGCTTAAAAGGCCGAAAATGGAGGTTTTAGCATGCATGGGGTTTTCATGGCCCTAAGGATGGCACCTTTATGCCATGAGGACCCTTCAAGGTCCTAGATCTGAAGGTGAAACAACTCGGGACGTCCAAATCTCAAGAGTCAAGCTTCTTAACCCAAAATAACCATAAGAAGATCTAGGAAATCACAAGTCAAGAGGGAAGCTTTATTACCAGAAAGTGAGGGGAAAGTGATATTGATTCTGGATCTGAACTCTTTTCTTGAAGTCTTCCCTCTTCCTCTTCTGCACCTAAGCTTCAACACAAAAGATATCTCAAGAAATGACACTCAAATACTCACAATACTCAAAGGTGGCGATTTAGGGTTTTCTGGGTATGGAAGGAATGACAAGGGAGGAAAAAGGGGCTTTATGTTCCTTAAATAGTGGAACAAACCCTTGAAATTAGGGTTCTCATCAGACAGCGCCTACTCACCGAGCTGGTCTTCCGACTCGTCGAGTAGGTTACTTATTTCCCCGATCCGAATTCAATCTGACTTGACGAGTCGGACCATCAACTCGTCGAGTCCAAGAGTGAAATTATAAGATTGACTTAAGTTAAAAGCATACCTGGAATCCAGGTGTTATATTGAGGCATCACACTAAGGGTGCTAAGTTCTTAAAGGTACAACATAACAAGTTCTACAAGCTACATAAAGAGGTAAACTCCTAACTAGTATGTTATGTTGTTTATGTCAATTGTATGCTAGTTGTACGCTTAATGCTTTGGAAACAATATTTCATGTATAATTAGAGAAAACATAAATCTAAAGCATTTAGGGTTGTATGTGCACCATAGGATGTTGTAGTATACTTAAACCCAATAGTGGTATCAAAGCCTTTGATCTTTTTCTATTATATTTGATGCTTGCTTAATTTTCAAAGTTGAAAAAAATTGATTTTCTGGCCTCTGGCTGATGAACTCGATGAGTCCACTCAGTAAAAGGTCAACTCGGCGAGTCATGATCATGCACTCGATGAGTTGATGCTTCTGATGGCAGATTTTCATGATTTTTGGTCTGGTTTTGATTAGGATCATTACCACAAAATTTTTTAGTTCATAAAATTTGATTTTGTTGGTATGGTAATGATTATCCTCATCCAATCAAAAGATAATTGTCAAAATTTCAAGATTTGTATTAGTTTATATATTAGGTTAATTTCTTGTAAATTGTTGATATGAATTGTCTTGACTTACGAGTTTAACTAGATCATAGATAAATCATATGATAAATTTTATTTGTTAAAATATTGATCTAAATGTTCTTTAAAGTCCTCCATAACTTTTCCTCAAGTTATGGAACATGAAAAGTTTTTTTCATAAAAACCACATTAAACTCATAAGTTATTGAAAATCAAAGGTTTTTCAAGACTTATAAAACTTGCCCTCAAGTTTTGGTATTTGAAAAGTCTCAAATTAAGAAACTTTTGTAATTAAAAAGGTGTAACTCTTGGGATCATAAACTAAAAAAATTAATTAAATAGTTTTAATTTTGAATTTTTATATTTAGAACCTTAAAGTATTTGAGTAGTTCAAATTTCACCTTATTGACTTTATTAAATTTATTAAAGTGTTTAATTAAAAGAGAATTAATAATTCTATAATGACATGGTTTAAGTTTAATTAAATTAAAAATATAATTTATTTAATAAAATTAAATCATCAATTATTTTAAATGTGTAAAATACACCATTATAATTTTATATTATTAAAAGTTTAATTATTATATAGATGTACAAGACAAGTTAGTCTTACCTTTAATAAGCCTCGTTCACGAAGTCGGTATATAAGGGGGGTATAAGGTTACTGCCTATAAAATGGTGGTTTAATGAGTGTCCACTCTCACGTGCCGCTTCTTTGACTGGTGCAGGGTCGTTAGCCAAACGGGTAGGATAGAACATTAATACTCATTAAAAGTATAATTAAAATACCAAGTAACTAAACACTTATAAATTCCGAATCTTAGTTACATTGGAAAAATGTAAATTTAGTGCTAACCCATGAAATTGCACTTTGCACCTTGTTAAGTCGTTAGTGGAGCGTCTGCAGTTAACCGACACACTAATCTGGGACTGACAGTGTGTGGCAAAGGGTAGCTTGATGTTAATCGTATATCAATGGAGCGTGTGTGGTTCACCAGCAAATTGATTAAGTGATCTGTACATTAAGAGTACCAAGCACATTTGCATGGTTATTCACACTTTGTTTATGATCCTTGGCATCCCAGTCACAAACTTGAAGGATACAATCGAGATTTAAACATGTCATTGAAAAGTTCAATGAATCTCAAAGGATCTAGGAATTTGAATTCATTTAAAACTTAATAATCAACTTCGTTTTTTATGGTGGAAATTGGTAAATCGTCATTTACCTACCTTCAAATATTTTACAATTGGATTATGGCATCCCTTTTCCGAATTGTAAAATATTGTGTTGGGTCCTAGCCTTAATATTTCATTTGGGTGTTATATTAAGGACTTTAATAGACTAAACTTGAATTTCTCCCTTGTAGATGTCTAGTTCAGACAACTATGGTCTTCCCAAATCTTTTGGGAAAAACCTTTCTTATGAAGATGGTGTTCCACGATTGGAACGTGGAAATGGAAATCATGCTTCACTTTCTCCACCTCCTCCAATAGTTGTCCCTAACCCACATGTTCAAAGACTTGAAAAGTTCAAGGTCATTCAAGCCCTATTGGCAAGCAAACACAAAAATGGAAATTATGTATGTGGTTACATCTTGGAGATGAAGTTACATATTGACAGGCTAGGAGAGTTAGGTGCCGAGGTATCGAGGAAGTTGGCTGTTGACTGGGTTCTTCAATCACTCCATGAGTCATATGACGAGTTCATTAAGGACTACTATATGAATGACCACGACATGACCCTTATTGATCTAACCTATTTGCTTGTTGTTCCTGAATCAACAATGATTTGGCACACTGGTAAAGCAAATTTGATTGGAAGATCTACTTCCCAAGTCTCCATGGACAATAGTAAAAATCCAGAAATGATTTCTTCTCCAAGGAGAGAGAAATTGACTAAAGTCAAAAAGTTTGAACTTAAGATAAAGGCAAGTTCTGGAATTGTGTCGCGTGTCGATGCGAAAGAAGCCACTTGTTTCTATTGCCAAGAAAAGGGACATTGGTTGCGAAGCTGCCGAATCTACACGAAGGATCATAAGGATGGTAAAGTCAGAGTGTATGACTCTGCTTTAGGTAAGTCCACTATCTAACTCTATTAAGTTCCTATTTGGAGATTCTTAATACATGATGTAATGTAATTACATTTTGATGTTTTGAAGGATTGAAGAAAAGAAAGGAAGCTTAAAGGAAGAGTAAGCTGATTATGATCGCGAAGAGATGGATTTCGATCGCATGGCTCGATGATTAGAATTTCGATCTGATGCTTAACAGTTATAATAGATATCTTAGGAATACATAACAGCATTGTTTTCATTTGTATTTGCATTGTAAGGACAAGTTTTCCGCATTTTTATAAATAAAGAAATTTTTTGAAATTTATCGTATTTTAAGTTTACTTTGTGACAATCCGAACCTTTTTCCGTTAACGTTAGCCGATTTCGGTTAAATATATTTTTAAATTTTATTTAATTCTGTCAAATTCTTATGGTTTGGAAAAGCATTTAATTTATATACAATTGAATGTTATATAAAAGTCGGAACCAAAATCGTGCGAAAACGAATCAACAGTTTCTGGCCTGACTGGTGTTCACGGCCGTAAACCCGATCACGACCGTAAACCAGTTCATGGCTGGTGGACCCCACCACCGACCATGAACCCCCTATATATACGTGACCCCTACCCTCATTTACACTTTTCTACCCGCGAACACCTTTTCTCTCTCTAAAACTCATCAGCTAAAAACACAAGATTTCTGTTCATCTATCACTCTATCCGCCTTGGAACTCGTTTTGGAGCATCAAAACATCCATTTTTCATCAAAATCAAGTGTTTTTGTTCTTGAGTTCACGGCCGTGAACCCTTCAAATCTTCATATTTCACCAAGAACAGGATGTGAACCCCTCAAACCCTCAAAGGTCGTAAACCCTTCAATGACAGCAAACAGTTTACGGCCGAGAACAGTTCACGACCGTAATCTCTTTCACGTCCGTAATCAGCCCCACACTGTGAATCTTGGCTACAAACCTACATTTCCACTTCTATCGAGTCTCGGTAACATTCCTAAACCAAAATCAAGTGTTTTTCCAACACTATAAATAATGGGTTCGCTAATAAAATGCATATATGTATTTAATTGTTATTAGGATTCCGTTAAGTGCCACGTATATCAACCCGATGGTCTTCATTCCAAGCTTAGTTGTCCGACATTTCACGCAACCAACAGTGAGTTCATACCCCTATGCTTTTACTATTTTAACGTTTTCAAGGGGAATACAAGCCAAACACAAATGATTTTGTGAATTCATACAAAAGGATTTCAACATGATTAAAACTGACGCAATTGATACAACCATACGTTTTTCACATTTTTATAAAATATTTAGATATTTTATCTCTTTTGTAATATGCTAAGCATAAGGGACGTTTTCAACTTACTACCAAAATTTCATAGTTTTCAAATCAATACATGAACCAAATACATAACATTCTTGCAAACTATAATAGGTATAGTTTAGGGTTTCAATATACAATTTTACAAATTTGGAGCTTATACATTGTTAAACATATAAACTATGACAGACTTAGTTTATGATATTCATTGATATTTCTCGGGCAACAAGAATTCATTACCAAATAGTTATTTAAGTATAATTATCACACTATAAAGTATACAAACTGATTCAATTACAATAGAACAATACATAACCTACACGTAAACTAGTTAATACATGATTGTGAGACAACTCTTCAATTTGTAACCTTCGGGGTACTGAACTAAATCCTATCATAGTATAACGAGAGCCTCCTGGAGGGAGAGCATGAAATTTGTGAATAGATCTATTCGGGACTGACAATCTCACACCTAAACTGCTAGCTACAGATAGACAGACATGTCTGGGGTGACAAATGTCATATATCCGACACTTGAAGAACGTCGTAAAGGTCATTAGGTCATATCAAGCATGGTTATACGACTCACAATAGTATACACTAACCTTTTTTTGTTTACGGGATTTCATTCTTCATTAGTTTTATTTTCATTAATTGAACTACTTCATAATACAACTTGAGGATTCCAGGGATTAAAATTCATGGTTTTATTTTAATTAATAAAACTATTATACATACTGGAGTTATCAAGGGTTTTCAAACATCACATTCTATACATATTGGTGATTAGCCAGGGTTTCCATGTAAAAAGGTTTTAATTGAAAATAACATTATACAATACATCTGGTGGTAACCAGGTATACGAACTAATACATCATGGAACACTGTGGTTTGTTAAAAGTCACAAAGTCAATCCCTGGTATTTTTTTATGCAAATGGTCCTTGTGGTTTGAAAAACTTGCAAAGATGGCCCTTCTTACTAACACCGTTAGTATTCGGCCGTTAGGGACCATTTCTTTAAGGGTATTTTCGATTTTTCAAGTATAAAGGGACTGAATTCGTGATATTTGATAAACCACAGGAACCATTTTTTGAAGTTTGTTTGAAAAAATGAAATAATTGGCTGAAAAAGACGGGGGGAAGGCTCGAACTCGAGACCTCCACCCCCCTTATTTTACTAGAGCATTTACCAATTGAGCTCAATGCTCATTTTGTCATATTTTTCTAAAACTATTTTATATAATAACGAAAACGTTAATACATAAAGAAACAAATAAATTACAAAAAAGCAACTTTTTTATATATATTTTTTTAAATAAAACTAAATTTATTTTAGTCGTAATATAAAAAAAATAGTTTTTTTACAAACAATTTATATGTATTTTTATGTATTTATTTTACGTAAAATATATTTTTTATGTCTTTAAAAAATATGTTTTCTTATAAAAAATATGTTTTCGTAAAATATATTTTTTCTTGTTTTTGAAATAATAATAATTAACACTACTCGTGACATAAAAAATGTAGAAATTCTTTTAGGTCGCTAGTTCTAAAACCGTTTTTTTCGGTTATATGTATAAAAACAACTTAACAACGATTTTTTTTTATGTATCTAAACAATTTATACGGATTTTTTTATGTCAATAGTAATATTAATTATCATTATTTCAAAAAAAAATATATCATTATTTTTTTTCATATTCATTTTAACAATACGATTTAGAACTTGCGATTAACATGAAATGCATATTTTAAATAAGATATATAACCGAATTGGTTGAATCGGTTTTCTGAAAATCGTTTTTCGGTTATATGTATTTAAAAAAAACATAAAAAACCTATTCGGTTATATATTTTATTTAAAATACGCATTTCATGTTAATCGCAAGTTCTAAATCGTATTGTTAAAATGAAGATGAAGAGAAATAATGATATATCTTTTTGAAATAACGATAATTAATACTACTATTGACATAAAAACATAAACCGTATAAATTGTTTTGATACATAACAAAATCGTTGTTAAGTTGTTTTTAATACATATAACCAAAAAAATGGTTTTAGAACTAGCGACCCAAAAGAATTTATACATTTTTTATGACACGAGTAGTGTTAATTATTATTATTTCAAAGACATGAAAAATATATTTTACGAAAACATATTTTTTATACGAAAACGTATTTTTTAAAGAAATAAAAAAATATATTTTACGTAAAATGAATGCATAAAAATACATATAAATTGTTTGTAAAAAACTTTTTTTTATAATACGACGAAAATACATTTTGTTTTATTTAAAAAAAATTATGTAAAAAAAATTGTTTTTTGTAATTTATTTGTTCTTTATTTATTAACGTTTTCGTTATTATATAAAATAGTTTTAGAAAGATATAGCTGTTGGATTAGTGTCTAAGGCTGTAAATATATTTGGTAAGTACTTGACCCGATTGTGCATGGTCCTTTTGAGTTGTCTTCACCATAGCAACTTGACAAGGTGATTTATATAAAGAGAAGAGATATTATTATTAATGTATTATAAGAATAATATATTAAAGGAATAATAATGTTATTTGATAAATATAAGTCGTGTATTAATTAAGAATTAATTTGGTGACTTAAAGAGATTAATTGAATAAAGGGGCATAAACTGTCAAATGTGTCATAGTTGTGTTTATGGCTATGAATCCTTATGGATATGGGAAGGGACGATTTAAGGATATGGATATCTTAAAAATCGTCCAAGGCCTTATCTAGAAGGATCTTTGGATTGCTTTGAGGCTAAGTTATCCAATTAGGGTTTAAGGTGAAACCCTAGGAGCTCATAGTATAAATCAAGGTTGTAAAAATCGTTTGACGTTAGCTGGTCGGTGGATCGGGGTTAAGGGACTAATCGGCTAGGGCGAGATTAATCGGGGGATTAATCGGAGACCATTAATTGCTGATTTGTTATATTTTTAAAAACTAAATATGACTAATATCATATAAAAGTTCATAAATACCACTAATATCATAACAGAATTGCTTAATATGATTAATAAAAGACTAATCATACCTTAAATAGTTTCTATTGAGATATAACTTCTTCAAAGTGTTAAAATTTCATCGGGTTCCACTGCTTAACTCATTGTGTATTCAGTGATTAATCGCTAGGCGCCCTCTAATCGGTCGAGTAGCGCCTAGGGATTAATCAGAGATTAATCGGGACCTAATTGGCATTTTTACAACACTGGTATAAATAGACACTTAGGATTGGAGAAATCGGACATTGAATCTTTGAGGAATCCCTGGAGCCGATTTCTCACCTCTCCCCTTCTCTCAAATCATCTTCTTGCTAGTTGGTGTTTGTAAGCCATTAGAGGAGTGACAATTGTGACTCTAAGCTCCAAGAAGAAGAAGTAACAAGCAAGTAATCCAAGGTATTGTTCTAGATCCTAATTCATATGATTAGAATCAATTGTTTACATTAGATCTAGTATTGAAAGTCTTGGATACAATGCATGTTCAATTAGAGAAACCTAGATCCAAGCAATTAGGATTTGCATGTGCACATAGGAAAGTTCTTGTGGCTTAAACCCATCAGTGGTATCAGAGCTTTGATTGATTTCTATTGAATAGATGCATTGGTTGATTTCTTGTTGCTTTAAAAATTCGATTTTTGTGATTCTGCCTGATGAACTCGGCGAGTTCCACTATGGACTCAGCGAGTAGCTCCAACTCGGCGACTCCATAGTGGGAACTCGGCGAGTTCGAGCGTCAGAAGGAGGTAGTTTCGGGATTTCTTGCTATTTTACTTGAGGAAACTTGCCTTAACTATTTTGGGTCATTAAAATCCGATTTTAAACATATATATGAGTATATTCTTGACCAAACAAAAGATAATTACCAATTAGTTGAATAATAATTTCCTTATATGATAATAATTGATTATTTGAATTGAATTGGTTAATTGTTTTGCAAGTAATATTGAATAAGATCAAATTGAGATAATCTAATTAGTTGATTTATATTATTTGCTATTTGATCCTTATGTTTTGAAAAGTTTAAAGCTTGTCCTCAAGTTTTGAAATTTAAGTTTTCTGATTAAAAGTTTAATTTAAATAATTTAAATTTCAAACCCTAGAATTTTACAAGTTTAAAATTCAACCTATACTAATATAATATTACAAGTTTAATATATTTATATGTATAATTAAAGATGCTAGTCTTACCGTTAGTAGGCCTCATTCACGAAGCCAGTCTATAAGGTTGCTGCTATAAAATGGTGCTTAATGGGTGTACACTCACACCCACCGCTTGCTTGACTGGTGGAGGGTCGTTAGCCGAACGGGTAGGATAGGGCAAACATCTTCTCATTAATAAGTATAATGAATCTATTTAAAGTAACTAAACTATTTTATAAAATTCTCAATCTAAGTTACTTTAGGAAAAGTGAATTGATGTAATCCCATGAAATTACACTTTGCACCCTTGTTTAGATGTTAGTGGAGCGTGTGTGGTTAACCGGCACACTAATTGACTTTAAGCAAAGGTGGCAAAGCGTGATTCATTGTTTTTCATAGTTCGGTGGAGCGTGTGTGGTTTACCGGCACATCGAATAGGTGATTGTTTTTCATTTGCATGGTTATTCACACCCGCTTTGTGATCCTCGGTATCCCAGTCACAAACTAGAGGGGCATATCGAGATTTAAACATGCCATTGAAAAGTTCAATGAATCTCAAAGAAATCTAGGAATTCTCAATACATTTAAAACTTAAAGCTTATGTTTTTCGTGGTGAAGAATTAGTGAATCGTCATTCACTTACCTACAAATTATTTGCATGTTGGATTACGAAATCCCTTTTCTAATGTGTAAATAATGTTGTTGGGTCCTAGCCCTAAATTTCCATTTTAGGTGTTAATTAGGGACTTAACTCTAATCAACTTTATTCCTTTCTATTTGTAGATGTCTAACGCAAACAACGCTGCTGCTAGCTCATTCACGCTAATGAGCCTTTGTCAAAAAGTGACTTTCGATGGATCGAACTTTAGCGAATGGATAAGATACATTCGCATGATCGTGCGTTACGAGGACAAGGAGTAAGTTCTTGATGAGAAGCTCGAAAAGATCAATCCAGAAACAGATACTCCCGAAGAAATGGCTATGTTTGAGACACATGAGCGTGATGCAACGAAATTCCATTGCATCATGATAGCCACAATGAACTCCGAATTCCAAAACTCCTATGAGGAAATGTATTCTTATGAGATGCATCTAGACTTGATGGAGAGATATCACCAACGTGCGAGGCAAGAGCTCTATGAGATCATAACATTTATGATAACTGCTAAAATAGGAAGTGGAGAGTCTCTAACTGTGCACTTGCAAAAGATGCAAAGGTATGTCGATCGTCTTTGCAAGTTGAATGTCAACTTTGGGGAAGATTTGGCTATCGACATTGTTCTCCACTCCTTGCCCTCATGCTATAATCAATTTAGGATGACCTACCACATGAACAAGGAAGAGGTCACCCTAAGCAAACTCCAAGGGCTCCTAAGGACAACTGAGAGCAACCTAAAGGACAAGTTTGTTGCACCAACTCCCAATCCATCCGCTGCTCCTGTTTTGGCTAATGGGCAGGGAAGGGGCATGAAGAGGAAGGCTTCTTCAAAGAACCACCGCAAGGGAAAGTTCCAAGATGGTTCCTCTTCTAGTGGGACCAAGGTTGATCCTGCTAAGCCCAACCCCAACCCAAAGGAGGCAGAGTGCCATCATTGCCACAAAATAGGGCATTGGAAGAGAAGTTGCCCGAAATATCTGCAAGCCAACAAGGATGGAAAGATCAAGCCATCTTTTTGCAGGTATATACACAATTAAATCTAATGATTCATCCCATGCTATTTCTTGGGTTCTTGATACAGGGTGTGGTTACCACATTTGTTCTGATTTACAGGGACTAGGAAGAAATAGGGATGTGGAGCTTGGAAGAATAAATCTAATCATGGGGAACAGAAGATCGTCGCCTGTTACCAAGATTGGAGTGTATTCTTTAGTGCTTAGTAATGGATTGAATTTAGATTTAAATAATTGTTGCTACTTGCCAGATATGGCAAGAAACATCATTTCTTTTCATGGTTTGTTTAAAAAAGGATTTAGATATTCGTTTAATAATGAGAATGGTTCGATTTATGCTTATCTAAATGGGATTTTTTTTTTGAAGCAATGCCTTGTAATGGAATTTATGAAACTGTTATGGTTGTAGATAACCTAGGAAATGATGTGTTGTGTATGGATTCTTCCAATAGTATGGACAGAGCATCCTTGTGGCATTGTCATCTTGGACATGTCAACAAGAAGCACATAGCCAAACTCCAAAAGGATGGAGTGTTGGAGTCATTCGACCATAGGGAAGATGACACGTGCGAATCTTATTTACTTGGAAAGATGACCAAGTCACCCTTCACTGGCACTTGTGAGAGGGGTGAGGGTTTATTGGATCTCATACACACCGATGTATGTGGGCCCTTTAGATCCACCACAAAGGATGGGAACCGCTTCTACGTGACTTTTACCGATGATTATAGTAGATATGGGTATATTTACTTAATCAAGCACAATTCAGAAACGTTTGAAAACTTCAAAGAATTCAAACATGAAGTGGAGAATCAATTGGGCGGGATAATCAAGATGCTTCGATCCGATCGAGGAGGAGAGTACCTAAGTCTTGAATTCCACGACTATCTCAAGGAATGCTGAATAGTTTCGCAATTGACGCCACCTAGGACACCGCAGTTGAATGGTGTGGCAGAAAGGCATAATCGAACCTTGTTAGACATGGTTCGTTCTATGATGAGTCGTTCTTCACTACCTATCTCATTCTGGGGGTATGCCTTAGAGACTACCGCCCATATCCTTAACCGAGTCCCTACAAAGAAGGTTTCCAAAACACCTCACGAGATGTGGACAGGGAAATCTCCCTCATTGGCACATATCAAGATTTGGGGATGTGAGGTTTTCGTAAGACGAGACACTCACGACAAGCTCGAACCTTGTAGTGAGCGATGTATTTTCATCGGCTACCCGCAGAAATCCTTTGGATATCTCTTCAATAGACCGAGTGACAATGTTGTCTTCGTTGCAAGGAGAGGGGCTTTCCGAGAGCCAGAACTCATAAGACAAGGAGACAGTGGGAGGCAAATTGATCTTGAAGAGATTCAAGAGTCGAGCGAAGAAGAAACCTCTAATGCTGGCGCTCAACCCGAGGAGGAAACTCCGGTTGAACCGATTGACGAGTCCTTACCTCTTAGCCGTTCCGAAAGTGTTAGAGTTCAACCCCAGTTTTATGGTTTTCATATTACTACCGAAGGGGACATGTATATTAGTGATGGTACACTAATAAATCTAGGTGAACCTAATAGCTATAAGGAAGCCATGGCAGGCCCAGAGTCTGCAAAATGGAAAGAGGCGATGGATAGCGAGATTCAGTCCATGTATGACAACCAAGTTTGGAATCTGGTTGACAATGTGCCTGGACGTAAGACAGTTGGGTGCAAATGGATCTTCAAGAAGAAGACCGACATGGATGGGAATGTGCACACATATAAGGCACGATTGGTAGCGAAGGGCTTTACTCAAACTCCCGGAGTTGACTATGATGAGACCTTCTCACAAGTTGCTAAGATAAAATCTATTATGGTGATGCTAGCCATTGCTGCATTTCATGATTATGAGATATGGCAGATGGATGTCAAGACTGCTTTCCATAATGGGAACTTGACTGAGGATGTTTACATGGCTCAGCCAGAGGGTTTCGTCGATCCGAAGCATCCTAATAGAGTGTGCAAGCTTGAGAAGTCCATTTATGGACTTAAGCAAGCGTCTCACAGATGGAATCTTTGCTTCGATGAGAAAGTCAAAGAGTTTGGATTTG
The DNA here is from genome assembly GCF_002870075.4 of Lactuca sativa. NCBI lineage: Eukaryota > Viridiplantae > Streptophyta > Magnoliopsida > Asterales > Asteraceae > Lactuca > Lactuca sativa. The sequence goes on from NC_056627.2 coordinate 279,723,723, forward strand.
TACGAAGTGAAGATGAATCATGTATATATGTCAAGGACAGTGGGAGTATAGTTAGCTTCCTCGTTTTGTATGTCGATGACATACTGCTCATAGGAAACGACGTCCCGACTTTGCAGGAGGTTAAATCCTGGCTCGGGAAGTGCTTCGCTATGAAGGACCTCGGAGAGGCTTCCTATATTTTGGGAATAAGGATAGTGAGAGAACGAAGTAAGAGACTAATAGGACTTAGTCAAAATACTTACTTTGATAAAGTACTAAAACGTTTTTGTATGCAAAACTCGAAGAAGGGAGAACTACCGATACAGAGTAATGCCAAATTGAGTAAGACTCAAAGTCTGAGTACAGAAGCCGAGATAGCTGAGATGAGCCGAGTAGCATACGCTTCCGCGGTTGGCTCAATCATGTACGCTATGACTTGTACTCTACCTGATGTGGCCTTTGCTTTGAGCGTGGTCAGTAGATATCAAGGGAACCCTGTCAAGGCTCATTCAATTGTGGTCAAGGATATAATTAAGTACCTTCGAAGGACCAAGGAATGGTTCATAGTCCTCGGAGGGAGTGATGACTTAAAGGTGCGAGGGTATAGTGACGCCAGCTTCCAGACCGACAGGGACAACTACCGTTCGCAGTCGGGATGGGTCTTTACCCTTAATGGAGGAGCACTGACCTGGAAAAGTTCCAAACAAGAAACCGTAGCGGATTCAATGTGCGAATTAGAATACATCGCAGTGAGCGAAGCGTCAAAGGAGGCGATGTGGTTGAAGAACTTCATTGGTGATTGTCACACCCCAAAACCAAGAACGGCGGAAACGTTCTGGGGCGGAGGACGTCAAGTACAGTATCACAACAATGAAAAGTAGTAAACAAGAAACAACATCATCCATTACATTAATAATATAATTTTAATATAAGTGTGTTCTGACAAATTATGATAAACACTAAAGTATAATCAAAATGAAAGATGAGTCTTGAACGAGCTCCATTTTCTCTAAACCTTGCATCTGTACCTGTCTACTGTTGACCTAAGGATACAAGTTATTTTGAAAGAGAGTATCAGCTTTAAAGCTGGTGAGATCATAAGCATTTTAGTGTCTTAATTTGTATGTAAGTATTTGTATGTATATGAACTGTAAGTGTTGAAAATGTATATGAACTGTAAGTATTGAAAATGTATATGAACTGTAAGTATGAAAATGTTTTATAGAACAAATGTAAACGTTTGAAAAACTCTAGAAATCCCTATGATTCCTACTACTATAAAAGGGAGACTTCAAACAAGACCTAACTGGTCTGAATGTAGCCTTCTACCAAGACCTAACTGCTCTGAACGTAGCCTTCTACCAAGACCCGACTGTTCTGAATGTAGCCTTCTACCAAGACCCGACTGTTCTGAATGTAGCCTTCTACCAAGACTCGACTTTTCTGAATGTAGCCTTAGCATTACCCTTTGGTACTAGGGTAACTAACAATGTTAACTGAAGACATCCGTAGATGTACATTTACCTCTGTTGCTAACAGCTGGGTATAGGAATAGTTAGTCCCTTAAAGTATACCTGTAATGGTATCAACCGTTGACATCCGTGGATGTGCTTTTACCTTTGTAGCTAACAGAGATTCTAGGAATGGTCAATCCCACAACGTATCCTTTGGTACTAGGATATTAAATCCAATCTATCTCGTCGATTATGTGATTGAATCACAAGGTAAAGATAAGAATGAGGATTATATAACAGAATCTATACATATAAAATGTACTAGTAATTCGTGTAAGTGTACTCATGTAAATGTATCTATGTAAATGTAGTTATGTAAGCGTATATATGTAAACATATTCTAGTAAATGTACTCATGTAGATGTATCTATGTAACTGTACTGTAATGTTCTGTGTGTACTAGCTGTAACGTGTGTTCTCTCTTTATCTAGCATGTATAGTAATGTACTGTGTGTACTAGCTGTAATGTGTGTTCTCTCTCTATCTAGCAAGTATTGAGTCATGAATGAACTGACTCATTGTATTATATCGTGTTCTAGTAATAGTTCTAGTATCTTCCTAAACTACCCATATGGTAGCTTACTATTAATCTAACTGGTACGTATGAACATGGATGTATACCCTTGCTACCCAAGGGCATTGGATGAACTGGAAGGACCTTGATGTCAATCTATAAAACGGTTAGGAAGCATGAGTTTGATAAAACAAATTAAGTATAAATAAACATTTATTTGAAACACAATTGTAAATGAGATTGAAATGAAACATACAGAGTAAAATGTACAGTGTAATAAGGGGTTTTAAACACATAAAGTGTTTATAAAAATCATTTGAAGGAAACTGTTTGGTAAAACGGCTAATGAGTAGCCAATCATTTGAATGCTGCTTGTCAATCACATGTGATTGATATAATAACTAGCATGATTCTACTTGTATCCCCCCATAAAACATTTAAAAATAGTTAAAACATTGATTAAGGGGTATGAACTCACCTGTAGCAAGTGGATCGGAAGGAGGTGTCGGTTAAGTGCTTGGTGTCAAGTGAAGACTTAGACACGCACAAATATCCTAATAACATATAAGGATATATGTATATAAACAATTAGTCTTTAAACAACTAATAAACAAAGTCAAGACACTCTAAGGCATGACAAACACTTTGTATAAGTGTTACAAGTGCTAAGGAGTGCATCTAAGTATTGAAGGGAAAGGCTAGTATGATTGGGGTTCAAGGAACACTCTTAAAATGAGTTTACTCCCTAAGGACCAACACCCCTTGAGTTTACGGTCGTAAACTCTTGAGTTTACAGTCGTAAACTCCTAACCTTTTGACCATTTGTTGGTTTGAAGTCTTCAAAGCTATTCCAAGCATTCCTACTTCATGATTTAGCCTTAGGTAGTGTTGTGTGGCATAAAAACACTCCTAAATGGAGTTTACGGTCTAAGGACCATTTCTCCATGAGTTTACTACCTTAAACTCATAAGTTTGGTATTTGGCGGTTTTCAAGTCCTTAGCTCAAACATGGCACTAGTCTAGGTTAGATTTAGACATAAGGAACAACCGTGGGACATTTATGGGACATTTACACACTTTTTGGGGTGTTTACGGTTTTGGGACATCCCCAACCCGTAAACACATAAAAATGGAAAGTTTTGGTGCTTTTTGTGTGATAAACTCTTCAAGGATGGATCTAGACAAGTCCCTAAGGCATTGTGAAGCATCTAGGCAGCCTAAAGCACCCTAAGGCACTATATTTGGTGTTTACGGTTTTGGGAGCCTCCTAAAACCGTGAATACCTTGTTCTTGGTGTTCTTGGGACTTTTACTTGGTATAAACATGTATAGCTAGCTTTAAATGACTCTAGGATAGAAGTACTTACATTGTGGAAGCTTGAAATGAACTTTAAGTCCAAGAACACTAGTGTGTGTTCTTGGTGTTTTGGAAAAACTAATCAAAACACATAAATAAATGGATTAAAGGATGTAAAATCACTAGATTATGTGATATACTAACTTGAAAGGGTTAGAACACTTACTAGTTTGAAGATCTAAAACAAAATCAAGGATGATACTTGAAAGAGTTTGGAGTTTACTCTTTTGGAGTTTACTCTTTTAGTAAATGGGGAGTAAACACAAATGACTAGTCTTGAGGAGTAAACTCATGGATAAGCATGAGTTTACGGATTTTTGGGATGATTTTTCGACCCAAACCTAATAGTTTGGCCAGGACTTCTAAGACACGAGGTGTTTGCGGTTTTTAAAATTCAAAACCCAAGACGACACTTTCTTTCACCCGTTCATTTACAAATAATATTAAAATAATCAAACGAACTTTAAATTTCTTAAAAATAAGAAATGATGACATTAACTTATGATACAAAGTGGTTGAATTTTAGGGTTTGACCAAATGGAAATTTCGGGTTGTCACATCATCCCCTTGTTAAAGGGAATTTCGTCCCGAATTTAGAATTTAAGTAAAGAAGTAGGTGTGAATGATCAAGTCGAGAGGAGGAAACTTCCTAATCGGTTGGTTCTAGCGCTCCTAAGTGAAATCGGGTCCTCGTTTGGTATCCCAACGAACCTTCACTAACGGCTGACTGCGTTGCTTCGTCCACTTGACCTCTATTCCTAGGGTCACTACGGTTCTAATACGAATGCGAGGATCTCGTTAATCTTGATCTCGTCGAGTAGGATTACGAGAGTCCTAACGGAAAGGTACGGTTTCAAGATCGAGACGCGAAGAGTACAATGTATGCTATTGAGTTCGCCGAGTAGGTTTAGTTTGTGAGGTACAGGACCGATTCTGGCAAGAATCTCGGAGGTCCTGACTATCTTGTATTTAGCTTTCCGCGTGTTACGAAGCGCATTAAGCATTCCTAGAGTGAGTTTTCCTAAAGGACATGGTATCTCACTTGGAATCTCCAAGGTTTCTTTTTCTTGTTTATCTTCCCAGTCAAGGGCCACCCCATGCTGGGTCAAAGTCGTACGGGTTTCTGTGATTTGCGAGGAGTTATGGATGAACTATGACAGTAGGTTTGTAAGACCTAGAATTTGGCGAATGTCTGTCAGCGTCTCTGGTGTCGACAAATTCTCAACGGTTTTGACAAATTGAAAGAGTACTCAAAAATTCCCACATCACTAGCAGTGTGTCATAGGAACCTGACTCTTCAATTTCAAAACTTGTGCTTAGAGAACTTCGCGAAAGTTCCTCTGAAGGTAATGTTTCCATGGGTTCCTTCTTCCCACGAGGGTTGATAAGTAAGTCATTACATGGAGAAATGACGAACTGATCCAAGTAAAAAAGACGTACCCTACTCATTTAGCTCACGAATACTATGGGCGTATTGGTCCTATCCGAAGGGTATCACTACAGACTCGAAGTGTCCGCATCGAGTTCGGAAGATAGTCTTCCATACATCCTTCTCTAACACTCGAACTGGTGATATTCGGATCTCAGATCCATTTCTGAAAGCAATTCTTTCTTTGCGTTTGCTCAACCAATTCATCTATGCGAGGCAGAGATAACGATTTCTACTGGAAAACCTTGATGGAGTCCTCGATATCTGAGGTACATACGATGCAATCCGTCGACCTCTGGAAGAATAAGACCAGGGCTCTCCAGAGTGAGAAGCCTAGTCTTACAATTCTATTTCTGTGCAGTTTGCTAAGTTGTCTGGACTATTCTTGTATCTCCGTAGGTGTTTAGACTGAAGGGAAATCTATTTACAGAAGTCTTACTGGGTTCTAAGTTTGTTCACATGAGGATGCGATTACTCGTAGTCTTGGGCAGTTCCCCGTCCTGAAGTTCATTTTAGAATTCATACAGGGTTTCACAATCACAATCTCGTGTATACGAGTCGTATATAATTAAGATTGAAAAGGTAGTTGAATAACTGATTCTTCTTTAAGCTCACATCCCATCGAGGAAAAGAAGTTAAAGTGGAATCATCAATTCTAAACCTGTAGAACCTTGATTATATATCACTCTTATGTATACATTCCTCAATGATAGATCAACCGTGTGAATCCTTGGGTTGAACTTGACGTACTACACGAGTGGTACTCCGGGGATTTCTTCAGAAAAGAGAAGAACTATGAGGTACTCCACGCATGAGTGCTTCGGTGTTCTGAAATGACGGCTTCGCTGGAAAGGCGATTTCGAAGAAAGAGATGTACGTATGAAGCTAGTATGGTGTGGATCAAATTGAATCTAGTTGTATGATAATGTCGGAATCATACGGAAACTTAAAGACATTAGATTTGAACATAAGACGTTTACAGACAAACACAACCGTGCAACCATGAACAGAGTTACAGTACTTTACATTTACTACAAGACTATTGCTGCGAAATAAGGTATACTACAAAAGACAAGTATACGCAGCACGAGCATCCCTATACAGACAGGATCTCACAAAAGGTAAGACTCTAGTTGCACTAGTTTTGGATAGTTTATAAGTCTGTTACAACCACACACCTACATTACATTAACGAGGGTCTGACGTAGTTTCTCCTGCAGCTATGATCCTGAAAATCTTCCCATCAGCACCCGAGTTCTTCGCTATCGGGCAATCCTTCTTGAGGTGTCCAATTTCACCGCATTAGTGACATATCTAGACAGCACCAACATTGGTGGTGGAAGTGAGGTGTTTAGCCAGTGTTATGTGGACACGAGTGCCTTCCTTACTCCACCTTGGAAATTTCTTCCTAAAGAGTTCGGCTTTATCACTACTTTTGTGTGTAGGGTTGGTCCCGATGATAGGGACTTGAGTGATGGGTCGTGACAGTGCCCCATAGCTACGAGCATGGTGCCCTATTTTTAGGCAATTGCAACATTGCATCTCATGGCAAGCCCCATGATGATGGAAACTACACTTATCACACTTTGGGAGTTTTCCCTCGTATGGCATGCTTGGTACGGGGATGGCAGGGGTTTCCAGTTGTTGTTGCATGGCAAGTTTTTCGGATTTCTTGCCTTCTTTCTGGGCTCGGCGCTTTCGTTTCTTGTTCTCTGTTTTTCGGCTTTACGAGTCTGTGGCTATTACCGTTTGATGACTTCCTGGATGGATACTACGATCGGAATCTTCAATCCCATCATCAGTATTGATTGTGTTGATAGCGCTACGACGTGCAAGGACAGCTGTCACGGCAGCCATCACGGTAGTTGTAACTGCGATTTGAAAGGTAGCGGCGTCCATGGGAAAAGCAGAGGTTTCGTTGTTTGACTGATTGCTTCCGGATGACGACATGATTTTGTAACACGAAAGATAAGGATTTTGTGAGTGATTCTGGCTGACCCTAGGTGTACTTCGATTGCTAAATCAAAGAGTAAGAGTATGTTCTCGAAAGGTTGACCTACATCCCTATGATGCAGTCCTAGTACTGAGTGGACGTAAGTTCGTAGAATGGTCTCAAGACGTTTGCCGTTCAAGCCGAGGTATCGTTGGTTGGTGAATAACATGATCCAACAACTGAAAGAGACTTGGAAATGTCTCCGGAGCTAAATTACTCTAGTCCAATGACTTGACTAAAGCAGGTTTCAGATAGACTCCAATGAAAGTATGATGAGAGTACTTGAATAAAGAAGGACACTGAAATTAGCCAACTGTCAAAATCTTTGATATTCATGACGTAAAAGTTCGCGAAAATGACCTTGCAAAAGGTCTTACATCATATCTAGAGAAGATAGTTCTTGACAGCATAAAGACCTAACCAAAAGTACTTACAGTACAAGATAGTTTCATAGAAAATGTCACATCGGGATAAGACAGAAAAACGATTCCTTTTAATGAGGAAAATAAAGTAAAGCATCTACTAGTGGCGATGGTCCTCCCTCTGGTGAACTCTCAGTTCAGCCAGTTGACGTTCCACATCAAGTAGGTGTCTTTCGTACACCCTCTGGCATACGCGGAGCTCTATGACTTCGGCTCGTGATTCAGCCAGTGCTTGCAGCAGGGTTTCATGGTTTCTCTCTGATCTCTCGTGAGCATCTTCTAGACGAATGGTGCAGAGGGTATGCATTCTCGCATCGGCGACAACTTCGGTGACCTGATGTAGGGCTGTCCTGCCTTGAATCTCATTTCGGGCCACTCTGCGGATCAAGATTGGCAAGATTCTGTCTGCTGAGCCCCCATTGTTTAGGTCATAGAAGCTTCGATCACCATTAAATGGCATGGGCTGATCTTGTCCTTAGCTCCATGTTTCCAAGCATTCCACCCACTCAGGCGTCGGGCCATGAAAAGTCGGACGAGGGTTAGGAATTGGAACGGGAGCTGCTTGGGGTAGGTTATCAACCTCGGGTTCGGAGTTAGCATTGTCCAAAAGGACTTCATTATGGTGATCATTCAAAGGGATAGGATGATCATTAACTGGTTCTTCTCCAAACCAACCAGCAATGACTTCGTTCGGAAGATACTGGTTGTCGTGGGGATGGATTCTAGCCATGTTATCTATGTGAGAATTGGGGTAAGAAAATAATTACTAGAAGAACTATCTAGATAATTATTTAGAAAATCTTCATCAGTTACATCGCTATTTGTGAAGTGCATACTAGTTATATGTAAGCGAAACAGGATAGGCCTTCGAATATGTGACCTTAACTCCAAATTCACACAAAATAGGGGTAAAGTAAAATTTTCACAGATTCTAAGTCTATAACATCCTAATTACATATAGCCTTAGTGTATCCACGTAGCAACTATCAACTTAGTAATGAAGATCCCGTTTTAGTTCTCAAGTATAAAGTACTTATAGTAACACCAAATACTCCTATAGTATTTTAAGTTTAATGTTATGTTCTACAGTTCTCATTGTGGTAGGGTTGGTAAGATTTTAGACTTGTTGCAACCACACAATCACACTTAGGCACATGCTAGTCAACCCTCGGATAATATAGTTGATCCGGCTATATCTTCCCAGTTTTGACTATATTTCTCTAAGTCCACCTGTGTTGCCCAACAATCGTAATTCTTTTGTACTGTCCTAGTGACACTGATTTTAGTATGAATGCAGCACGTATACTTAATTAAATATTTTATTATTTAAAGTATAAACTCTTGGCAGAGTATTTTTAATCCCTATGTATTTATAGTTAGTATATCTTTTATGGGTTTATATACTTAATTCACTATAAACAAAGCTCTGAAACCAATCTGTCACACCCCGAAACCAAGAGCGGCGGAAACGTTCTGGGGTGGAGGACGTCATGTACAGTATCACAACAATGAAAAGTAGTAAACAAGCAACAACATCATCCATTTCATTAATAATATAATTTTAATACAAGTGTGTTCTGACAAATTATGATAAACACTAAAGTATAATCAAAATGAAAGATGAGTCTTGAACAAGCTCCATCTTCTCTAAACCTTGCATCTGTACCTGTCTACTGTTGACCTGAGGATACAAGTTATTTTGAAAGAGAGTATCAGCTTTAAAGCTGGTGAGATCATAAGCATTTTAGTGTGTTAATTTGTATGTATATGAACTGTAAGTATTGAAAATGTATATGAATTGTAAGTATTGAAAATGTATATGAACTGTAAGTATGAAAATGTTTTGTAGAACAAATGTAAACGTTTGAAAAATTATAGAAATCCCTATGATTCCTACTACTATAAAAGGGAGACTTCTACCAAGACCTAATTGTTCTGGATGTAGCCTTCTACCAAGACCAAACTGCTTTGAACGTAGCCTTCTACCAAGACCCGAATGTTCTGAATGTAGCCTTGTACCAAGACCCGACTGTTCTGAATGTAGCCTTCTACCAAGAACCGACTGTTCTGAATGTAGCCTTAGCATTACCCTTTGGCACTAGGGTAATTAACAATGTTAACTGAAGACATCCGTAGATGTACATTTACCTCTGTTGCTAACAGTCGGGTATAGGAATAGTTAGTCCCTTAAAGTATACCTGTAATGGTATCAACCGTTGACATCCGTGGATGTGTTTTTACCTTTATAGCTAACATAGATTCTAGGAATGGTCAATCCCGCAACGTAGCCTTTGGTACTAGGATATTAAATCCAATCTATCTCGTCGATTATGTGATTGAATCACAAGGTAAAGATAAGAATGAGGATTATATAACAGAATCTATACATATAAAATGTACTAGTAATTTGTGTAAGTGTACTCATGTAAATGTATCTATGTAAATGTAGTCATGTAAGAGTATATAGGTAAACGTATTCATGTAAATGTACTCACGTAGATGTATCTATGTAACTGTATTGTAATGTTCTGCGTGTACTAGGTGTAACGTGTGTTCTCTCTCTATCTAGCATGTATAGTAATGTACTGTGTGTACTAGCTGTAATGTGTGTTCTCTCTCTATCTAGCAAGTATTGACTCATGAATGAACTGACTCATTGTATGATATCGTGTTCTAGTGATAGGTCTAGTATCTTCCTAAACTACCCATATGGTAGCTTACTAGTAATGTAACTGGTACGTATGAACATGGATGTATACCCTTGCTACCCAAGGGCATTGGATGAACTGGAAGGACCTTTATGACTATATATGTTCATAGGATATATAACTAATATTTAAACAACCTTCGGACCGGTACCCGATGTCCCACCAGACCACATCTCAAGCGCAAAAAGGAAATAGGGTGGATAGCCTTCCTAAGTCTTTTAAACATTTCTTATATATCTATACATATATAGGCATGCAAGTGATAATATAAAAGCATAAAATAAGTTTTGTAAAACCTTTGAACATAATTATTATCTAAGAAAAGATCGACTTGATGTCAATCTATAAAACGGTTTGGAAGCATGGGTTTTATAAAACAAATTAAGTATAAATAAACATTTATTTGAAACACAATTGTAAATAAGTTTGAAATGAAACATACAGAGTAAAATGTATAGTGTAATAAGGGGTTTTAAACACATAAAGTGTTTATAAAAATCATTTGAAGGAAACTGTTTGGTAAAACGGCAAATGAGTAGCCAATCATTTGAATGTTGCTTGTCAATCACATGTGATTGATATAATAACTAGCATGATTCTACTTGTATCCCCCCATAAAACATTTAAAAACAGTTAAAACATTAATTAAGGGGTATGAACTCACCTGTAGCAAGTGGTGCTTTCTGTGTGATAAACTCTTCAAGGATGGATCTAGACAAGTCCCTAAGGCATTGTGAAGCATCTAGGCACCCTAAATCACCCTAAGGCACTATATTTGGTGTTTACGGTTTTGGGAGCCTCCCAAAACCGTGAACACCTTGTTCTTGGTGTTCTTGGGACTTTTCCTTGGTATAAACATGTATAGCTAGCTTTAAATGACTCTAGGATAGAAGTACTTACTTGTGGAAGCTTGAAATGAACTTATAGTCCAAGAACACTAGTGTGAGTTCTTGATGTTCTTGGTGTTTTGGAAAAACTAATCAAAACACATAAATGAATGGCATAAAGGATGTACAATCGCTAGATTATGTGATATACTAACTTGAAAGGGTTAGAACACTTACTAGTTTGAAGATCTAGAACAAAATCAAGGATGATACTTGAAAGAGTTTGGAGTTTACTCTTTTGGAGTTTACACTTTTAGTAAACGGGGAGTAAACACAAATGACTAGTCTTGGGGAGTAAACTCATGGATAAGCATGAGTTTACGGATTTTTGGGATGATTTTTCGACCCAAACCTAATAGTTTGGCCGGGAACTTCTAAGACACGAGGTGTTTGCGGTTTTTAAAATTCAAAACCCAAGACGACACTTTCTTTCACCCGTTCATTTAAAAATAATACTAAAATAAATAAACGAACTTTAAATTTATTAAAAATAAGAAATGATGACATTAAATTATGATACGAAGTGGTTGACTTTTAGGGTTTGACCGAATGGAAATTTCGGGTTGTCACAGTGATCTTGGAGTTGTACATGCCATAAAGGAGTCTATGGAAATTTTCTGTGATAATGAAGGAGCGGTTTCCTTGACCAAGGAACCGAGGGATCATCGTAGATCTCGACATATCGACAAAAAATATCACTTCATTAGACATCGAGTAGAAGAAGGACACCTCGTAGTAAAGAGGGTATCATCGGAGGATAACCCATCAGATCCGCTTACGAAGGGACTGAGCAGGGTTAAGCATTTGCAGCACGCTAAGAGCATTGGGCTGAAAGACGATATTAGTTTAGATTAAATAGGTTTTGAAACATATAATAGATAAATGTAATTGACATTTGATGATTAAATAAAGGAGTATTATTTATGAGTAAAGCTACTGTCTTATGTTAATTGTTTAACTATTGTTTCATTTTGCATGTTTTGACTTCCTGAATAATTGAGTTATTAAAGATAATCGAATTATTCGAATGGTCCACAATCGTTCATATGTTGGAAGTAGGTATGAATGAAGATTGTCATGAATTGGTATGTATATTGTCTAAAAGGTATTAGACATAACAAAGGTTTGTTGCAACGTTCATGAGTGCTTATGAACAAGTTTTGAGCATTGGAATAAACCCATGCTTGCTGAAATCACTTTTTGAATAAGACACAAGTGATCGCAAGACGATAATATCATAAGGTCTTAAAACCAAGATATATGGTTTATTGTTTACTAATTGGTTGTGCATTGATAATGCGAAACCGCATCAGTAAATTGATGTCATAAAACGAATTGTTGTGTATAGTTGATTAGTAAATAGTAAATGCATATAAGTCGAAGTTTATCTGTTAATTTTATCCTAAGAGGGTAAAAGCGATATCAGGGCCCATCGATGATTTGATTTGACTTATGTGTCGGGCCCGGTCAGGACTGAATTGATGTGTTCAATTAAGTTCTATGTCAAATGAATCTGAGATCGAGAACTAATTGCTATACAATAAGTTCCATAAGATTGTCTGCATAATATCTAAATAGAGGACTATACGATCCCTTATCTAAAGGATAGGATGCTGATAAGATCAGATTTTGACAACGTCTTTAAAAGCTACGACTGCTAATCGGATTGTGTTTGCGTATATAGTTACTAGAATTATCCAAGTGGGAGACTGTTGGATTAGTGTCTAAGGCTGTAAATATATTTGGTAAGTACTTGACCCGATTGTGCATGGTCCTTTTTGGTTGCCTTCACCATAGCAATTTGACAAGGTGATTTATATAGAGAGAAAAGATATTATTATTAATGTATTATAAGAATAATATATTAAAGGAATAATAATGTTATTTGATTAATATAAGTCATGTATTAATTAAGAATTAATTTGGTGACTTAAAGAGATTAATTGAATAAAGGGGCATAAACTGTCAAATGTGTGATAGTTGTGTTTAGGGCTATGAATCCTTATGGATATGGGAAGGGACAATTTTAAGGATATGGATATCTTAAAAATCGTCCAAGGCCTTATCTAGAAGGATCTTTGGATTGCTTTGAGGCTAAGTTATCCAATTAGGGTTTAAGGTGAAACCCTCGGAGCTCATAGTATAAATAGACCCTTAGGGTTGGAGAAATCGGCCACTAAATCTTTGTGGAAACCCTGGAGCCGATTTCTCACCTCTCCCTTCTCTCAAATCATTTTCTTGCTAGTTGGTGTTTGTAAGCCATTAGACGAGTGACAATTGTGACTCTAAGCTCCAAGAAGAAGAAGTATCAAGCAAGTAATCCAAGGTATTGTTCTAGATTCTAATTCATATGATTAGAATCGATTGTTTACATTAGATCTAGTATTGAAAGTCTTGGATACAATGCATGTTCAATTAGAGAAACCTAGATCCAAGCAATTAGGGTTTGCATGTGCACATAGGAAAGTTCTTGTGGCTTAAACCCATCAATAACAAAATGAGCATTCAGTTCAATTGGTAAGGCTCTAGTAATATAAGGGGGTGGAGGTCTCGAGTTCGAGCCTTCACCCTTCTTTTAGTCGAGTATTTCACTTTTTCAAACAAACTTAAAAAATGGTCCCTATGATTTATCAAATGTCACGAATTCAGTCCCTTTATATTTGAAAAGACAAAAATACCCTTATAGAAATGGTACCTAACGGGTGAATACTAACAGTGTTAGTAAAAAGGGTCATCTTTGCAAGTTTTGCAAACCATTTGGACCATTTGCATCAAAAATATTAGCAGGGATTGACTTTGTGATTTTGGCAACCCACATGGACCATTTTTGTAATTTTGTCTTTCAAAAACATGCTTATGAACTCACCAGCTTATTGTTGATCTACTCTTTCAAAATAACTTGTATTCTCAGGAAATCAATAGACATGTAAAAATAGTGGGTTGTTACATTCGCTTTCGACATCATGCACAATGGTTTGACAAAATTTTCGTTACTTTTGCTAATTTTCAAATTTTCGTTAGTCAGGTAGATATATTTTATTGTTTGCTATTTTTTCTTTAAAAATAAAAAACAACAATAAGATTTTCGTTTTTGTCTTTCTTTTTCAAAAAACAAAAACAAGAAAAGGATTTTCATTTTTTTCTCTTTAATTTAAAAATATCAAAAAAATTTACTTATTTTTGTTATTTTCTTTCAAAAATAAAAAATCCAAAAATATTTTTGTTTTGTTAATCTTTTCTTGTGCAGATTTTAGCGAAGCTTTTTGTTGGTTCATGTTTCTTCTTGAGGGAAATGTATATTTTCGAAACTTTATCCTAGTTAGGATGTCCCTAAAAGCATGTTGCAGCATGTCGATCCAAGCCTCCATGACTCAATGTGTTTTCGAAAGCCTTAATGGACTTTTCATCACGAAAATTTCTTCCCAATCAGGCTGTATTCACATTAGTCTCTAAGCTACTTTACTCTTCTCATATGAGTTAAGAGTTAACTACTTGGTCCAATCATAATAGAGGTACATTCGATACTTGAACCAAAAATTTTCATCCTAAAGTTCTTTCACGGTCACACATAAAGACACATACCCAAGACATGTGTTAATGATTTGGATTCATGAAACCGTGATGAAAGTGAAACCCAAATTTTCGAATCATTAAAGGAATTGACGGGGAACTTTGTTCCAGATTCTAACGAAACTTTTGTTTCAATACCACTTTTTGATACTCCAAATCATATTCTTTCTTTTTGCATGCTCTTGATAAAATGTTCGAAATCCACTACATTTTTACCCAACAAGATCCAGACATACTTTTTTTTGTTGAATATGAGTTCAGTGTGAGTATCTATCTGATTCTTTGTTACTTCATACATTTTTCCAAGACATAGTTGTCCCTGACTACACTGGTCAAACAAGTAATTTCGTTTACAATACATCACTCTTATGCTTAGATGTGATATGTATCGAAATTTTTAGCCAACCCATGAAGCCTTATCAAAAGATGTCATTCAATACTTCTCTATAAGTATTCGGTTGTAATTCACGGGAAACCACACACGTTTGCTGGTCATCTCTCTTGATGATTAGCGAAGTGATCTTTGCCTGGGATCTAACTACATTTGTGTCGAAATATTTTAGACATCACAGAATCAAAACTTTCTTATTTTGCTTCTTATCTTTTTCTTTGGCACACATTGCCTGGGATCTAACTGCATTTATGTCGAAATATTTCGAAAGTATGGCACATGACTTCTCTTTTAAACCCAAAAGTGAAAGAGCCCAACCATCATTCCGAAGGTTTCTGACGGTTCTTATCCTCTTGGTACTATCGAACAGACTGATGGATGTGACATTTTGGTTACTACACGGTTTTCAAGGAAAAGTGACCATCACTTTATCAGACATGGCTATCTTTAAGGCACTAGCTCCGCTTTTCTAGGTGACACGTGGATTATCATTTAATGCGCAAACTGTTTGGAATTCAAAAATGGTGTAAGTATAAAAAGGGATTTGGGGTTTCTATTCAAACTCTACACACACTTAATCTTCTCAAACGATTTGTGCTCTTTTCTCTCTGCATATTCTTCAAGATCTTCAAAACCCTAACAATGGTGGCTAAGCAATCTCAAACTACTGAAGATGTTTCATCCCAACCAATCATGAAGATCCAAAGCACTAACTACCAAGTTCTTGGAGATGTCAATGCTTATCCAGAGGTTTTAAAGATGCTTGTTGTTGCTCTCAAACATTCTGTGTTGTCAACTGCAATGTTCAATTCATTCTTAGTACCACTTTCTTGGTTGTCGCTTGCTGGATCTACGGCTACTTACAACGAAAAGATGAAGATAGTGATGTTTCAGTTGGTGAATGACAAGAAATTCAGGTTATCCAAGAAACTATTTGCTCAAATTCTGAATATCCCCAATGCTGACCCTTTCTGTAAGGTAACGAATGCCCAAGTCATCCATATGTTCAAAGATCAGTGAATTTAAGAAGTCCAGTTTACCTCGTATTTGGAATTTCTTATTGGGCATCTATCTTCGCTGTTTAACAGGAAGAAGTGTGGGGTTAGATAAAGCTCGATTGGAGGTGTATCTTATGGTGGATGGAATCTACTATGATTTACAGGTGGATTATGCATCTCAACTCTGGGATGAGTTTGTCAAGAGTGTTGCAAACACAAATGTTGTAGATGGGATTTCTTGTGCTCGATACTGGAGATTAATATTACAATTTATTTATGAGAAAGAAGGGATTATGGTTCCTGAAGGCAAACAAACAACATAATTCTCCATTAATCATTATCCCAAGACTGTGGAAGATGACATCGATGTTTTTCCTAGTGTGGCTCGTGTCACTGATGCGATGCTTCAAAAAGTCGACCCGGCAAATCTAGTGTTGGTCGAATATTTGAAGACTGTTAATCCATCTATTGAGACAGACAAGTTATTAAAGAAGTTTAATGAAGGTCCTTCAAAGAAGCGTAGAGGATCAAAGAAGGATGCTCAGCTTAGTCCTTTGAAAGCCAGTCTAGTTGAAAATTTGGCTAAATCTCCAAAGAAAGTTGTTATAGGAGAAAAACCTTCAAAGAAAATACAAATCCTATAGTT
Organism: Lactuca sativa; assembly: GCF_002870075.4. Taxonomy (NCBI): domain Eukaryota; kingdom Viridiplantae; phylum Streptophyta; class Magnoliopsida; order Asterales; family Asteraceae; genus Lactuca; species Lactuca sativa. Next base: position 279,740,130 of record NC_056627.2, read on the forward strand.
GAAGAAACCGGCATTCCTTGGAAGGCGGTGGTACCTACGTAGTCAGGTATCTTGAAAAGATTGAAGAAAATGGCACATAAACCACGCCATTCACCTGAACGATCATCAAGCTTTTCTCTATCTTATATTTGCAAGCCTCAACTCAACAGTAAAGGGGTTGTGATTTGTGAAATACCAACACCATTGTCTCTAGCTTTGAAGAAAAGGCATGCTGAAGACATGGCCAAACGCATTTCGAAGAAACAAAAGAAACAGAGGAAGTTGATTCAAAATGAAGACTCCATGGAAGATGAGGTAGTTGTAGAATCTCTAGTTGGACATTATAAAGCAGGCAATTCTTCACCTGTGAGGGATTCTCCAATCAAGTCAAATTTTGAGGAGATTGGACATCCTGGTGGCAATGTGGAAACTTCTAAAGTGTACACAACCATCAATCAAGGTGAACAACCAAAGACATATACTCCAGAGCAGACAGTTGTCAAACCACTCAGAGTGTCGAATATTGAATTATTTACTGAGGAGGTTTGCACTTCAGGCATGACTACAAACGTATCTGATACGGATGCAAATGTTAACAAGGGTGATGGAGTATCGAATAATGAAGCCCAAGGTAATCCTTCTATTCTTGTTTCTACTACTTTTGAAGCCTCGATTGTTGATACCACAGTCACTTTACCTCCATTTCTTATTCCCACTTCATCTAAATTACCTACATCAACTCATTCACCTACTTTCGATAATGTCATGCAATAACCCATTACATCTTTATTCCCATCCCAATCCACCGAAATTCCAAAAAACGTTCATGATGATGAAACAGATGATGGTGAGTTTATGGGGACATTTTCCGATATCGAGTTTGATTCTGAAGAAGAAAATATACCAGATCACATGTTGATATCCGGTAAACAGTTTAAGATCCTAAACAAAAAGCTCAATTCTCCAATTCCAAGCGATTGCAGGGGGTAAACATTCAATGTCAGACATAGAGGGGGATGTGATGTTGAATGCACAAGAACATCAGATTCAGCATAAACTCGAACAAATGGATAGGAATATTGAGTCAAGGTTCAAAACTCAATACGATTCCTTCAATGGCGAACTTAAATATTTGAAGGTGGTTGCAAAGCAAAGACATGCCCTTTTTGTTCAAGATGTTAAAAAGGTTCGCAAAGATGTAAACTTAAAGATAGAGGAACTTCGGGTAGATATGGCGAAAGAAGTTGCAGCAATGGATCACTATTATTCTACTCTTCACAAGAAGGTGGATACTTGTTGATGCGGTAACACAAGTTGTTGAATGGTATACAACTCTCATTCTGAAGGTTGACAAAATGTCGTAAGAAGTTAACAGTTTTGAGAATGTTGATAAACTCTTGGTTGAGTAAAAAGGCTTGGTCTTGAAGACTAGTTTTGTGTTATCTTCATTAATCACTCTAGAGCTTCTGTCTGAGAAGTTTAAGATGTTGGAATCGACTATTAAAAATAAGCTTTCACCACTTTCGTAGATTATCAACCTAATGTCAACTGATGCCCCACCTGTTCACACATGGGTGCAAGGGGGAGAAAAGGGTGGTGTTGGCATTGGTGCGAAAGTTGGTACAGCAGGGAGTGGTTCAGGGAAAAATGATGATGATGGAAAGGTTGTTGGAAAAGTGTTAACTGCTCCAATACCAATATCCTTACCAAAAACTTCTACCGTAACATCATCAAAAACAACAACTACAAGGCCAATTACAAAGGGTATTGTGATTGGATATGTTGGTGGAGAAACAGGATCTTTGAAACCCAAGCCTACTGAAGTAGATAAAGGAAAAGGGAAAGGCATAAGTGTGATCTTTCGAAGGAGGAAAACAAAGTTGATGTTGAAGCAGAGATGGAGAAACAGAAACAAATCCGAAGTATTCTTCGACAATGTGTAAATGACCCACCTGGTCTGAAAAAATGTGATCCTACAATGCTTTATCATTACGAGTATATCGAAGCTTTGGTTGTGTCTGGGGACATGCATGATTTTGAGAAGGTTCCTAAGAAAAGCTTCGACACTGTGAACACTAACATGAATCAATTAGACTTTCCAGTGAACAGGATGATGTTCTTGGATGAACAGTTCAAACTTGTTGACAAGTACAAGGATAAAGTTGAATACAAGAGCATGAAGTTTCGTTTCCATGTTGTACATGGAAAGAAGGAGGAAGAGATATGGTCATTAGTCAAGATAGTTCGGGTTCTTGGCATAACCAAAGATGTTTTATTCGAGGGTATGTTACAGAATTATCGATATCATGTAGTCCGAGCAAACAATGTCGCATTCGAATTCTCGGTTGCGGACTTTCCTCTAATGAATCTTCATTATTTGTTAGTTGTGGCAATGATCATGAAGAGTGTTGATGTATCTAAACTGAAAGTGACAAGCAAAGAAGATTTTATAAATGCTTTTGCTCATCTGAAGGTTTTCATTCGATAGATAATATGGAGCTTTAGCATTAACAAATATTGAATTGGCTAAGTCTTTGGACAAAGAGATCACTGCTCCACAAACTATGCTTTTGAGTAAGGCTAGTTTGTGAAATTTCGAAGATGGAGAGATTACCTTGAAATCTGTAGGAATTGTTTTTGTTGGAAAAAACAAGAAGGGCAATAATTGAAAATACATGTTTCAAGTGTGTGATGTCAAAAGGTATACAACACCTCATTACATAAATCTCATGGTTCGTATGAACAGTTGTACCAAGAACAATGATAAGTAGAAGGCTGAGATTCGGAAGATTTTCAACTGTTATGATGAGATACGAAGGGTTATCCATCAAACTGCGAACATTTTAATGACATGATTCGTCACTCCTCACAAAGGGGGATAATGTAGATGTCAAATATATTTGTGAGGTGTCGAATGTCATTCTTAGTTTCGATAGTTTGTAATATTATTACAAGGGCACTTTATGCTTCGAAGATTTCAGTGTCAAGTCCCTTGTATTTTTTTTGTTCGCTTTCGTGTTCCCTATAAACAGTGACGTGTACTAGAGTTAGATAATAACTTTCGTGTAATTGTCTAAAACACTCTGCACTCACTGGAAGCTTTGTTAAGCCAAACAGATATTATTTAGATCTGGTGTGCATCACTCATACTTTTACTCTGATCTCGTAATACATACTCAATTTCATTACAACTACACTTTGAACAGCTGAAGCGAGAATGAAGGGAAAAAGTATTGCCCCGTTTCCTACATGTGCACCTGTTCTGGCCATAGGGTAATGGTAAGGGAAGAAGAGGAAAGGTCCTCCCAAATAAAAATGGAAGGGAAAGTCCCAAGTTGGGTCGTTAAGTACAGGACCTAAAGAAAAATCTTGTTCTGATGCTCCCCCTGTCTCTAACCCTAAAGAGGCCACTTGCTTCTATTGAAATGACAATGGGCATTCGTAACAAAGATGCCCAAAATACTTGCAGGATATCAAGGGTGGCAAGGTGAAGCCAACGTCATCAGGTATTTAAACTATCTTATCTAATAATTCATCATATTATCATTCTTGAGTCCTTGATACATGATGTGGGTTTCATATTTGTTCTAATTTGCACGGGCTAAGAAGAATTGAGGATGTTGAGTATGGAAGGATGAACTTAATCATGGGCAATAGGTGATATTCACCTGTTACCAAGATTGGAGTTTATAGCTTAGTGTTTAGTAGTGGGTTAGGTTTAGATTTAATAAATTGTTGCTACTCGTTAGAGTGTTATGGTGTAGCTGGAGCTTTCCCACACCCAAAAGCACAAGCTGAAAACATTTAATCCATAGATGTAAGCACAAAGGTTAGTGAGTCCCCCAAAATACCATAAACCACAATATTCTTACAATATATACGGTAATGATTCATGACCTCTCATTGTTTCAAAAATAACAAACAAATCATGGCTTACGACCTCTTGTTGTTTACCAATAACATGTGTATTTGGAGTTATGACATCTTATCATTTCAAGTCAATAAAAGTCAAACCCTTTAAATAAAATTCGAGTTTTATTTATTTTGTTAAGATAATAAGGATTAAATATGATTTAAATTATATAAATAATGTTTTTATATAAGTATTTGGAATAAAACACACATAAAAACCAAAACTCTTCCCTTGGAACCGAGAACCTTCACACCGAAAACCCCTTTTCGACCGAAAACCCTCGGACCGCAAACTCCTAAGCTCATACACCTTTTATTAGAAAGCCCATATGTGTGTCTAAACTATTTCAGAACTTACAATAATAAGCTCCGAATGTTCAAACTATTTGCCATTTCTCATAACTCAAACTATGAAGAGGGATGTCGTAATCATAATCGAATTTGAGAATGCAATTAACACAACTACTATCTCCTTAAAATATACTTAGTGAAAGAGTTTCCCCACAATCATTTTCATGAATTGAAGAGAAACCTTATGACACTTTGATTTTAATGTGTATGTGCTCTTATCCATGCAAATATGTCATTACTAACTATTATCATAAGACAAGGTCTATGACAAAATCAAACTCATATGGACTGAATCTGTTCACTCTTAAACAAAACATGATAAAAATTTATCAAAAACCTTTCTTTAAGAAATATATGTTTTCATTTTATATCAAAACCTCGGGATGTTATGTTCTGACAGAGATCAAAAGCATAAACAAGAAATTATAAACCTTACAACAGTTATTTACAACAACTGGCCTATAATCCAAAAATCTCTCATCATCATCCGACTATGCTCGGGGTCTACTACCTGTAATATAAAAAAAAATTGAGTGGGTCAGGCTTGGGAGCCCGGTGAGCATATAGGGTTTTCAACCCACAATAATAATAAATCTATTAGATTCCTCAATCAACAATAACCCTGATTACTCATTCCCGTTATCCTCACTTTACGTCCCTAAATACCTATCACTAGGGACCTAGCATAAGGAATATCATCGGGATGGACACTAATGCTAAGGGGACTCCTCAGCCATACATGTCCTAAAGGAAACCATGAGGGGGATGGAGTACACCATTGAACATATAGTTTACCAACACCTACAAGTTGCGAACCTGCTAGTGTTCCATTGGACTGTCTAGAAAGGTTCGTGGTCATCATCTATACTCCGCTAGATGACTATAACAACAACAACATCGAGGCCTCTCATCATTTTAACACACATCGAATATTTCGTCTACCCATGTTTTAGCCAACATATTTGTAGATAAAATACATATACAGTTTAAAACTTGTATAAAACATCTATTCAACAGTCACGTCAAATAACCAATTAATATAATTACACATAGCACGTATTTTATAGAAAATACTTCATATCTATGTGTAAGATGAAAGTGACTACATACACTTGATTTACTGATAATCAGGCAGTACTTCGTTTCCTAAAACGATCGTTTCCAATAAAATCGTGAGTTTTATTGAGAAACCGGGATCTGCGAGGGTTGCGCTTAAAAACCGAAAAGATAAATTTCGCAGGCTTCTCGGGACGTGTTTTGGGTGTTTGGTATAATATCGGGGCTTTGGGGGAAGTTGGAATGAAATAAATATTGTTTAACGGGTTACAAATGACAAATTTCCAAATTATCCCCGGGAGGTCTCGCACCCTTCTATCTATAGGGGCGAGGCTTCTGATCAGACGGCTGAGAGGACTCCACGCGGCAGCAGATGCGAAGAGAAGGCACATGGCTCGCATGTGCAAGGGTCCAGGTGTGAGCTTCTGATTGGACTGAGGTCTAGGTCCGAGGGGTGGAGAGGTGGCACGTCTGCGATGCTCGGACACGCAAAGAGGGCACGCGTCGGACGCCCATTGGACCGCGCTTCGGATCTGCCACCGGTGCGAGGCACGTTGTAACGCCTGTGTTTCTGGGCTTGCCATTTTTAGCAATGTAATAGTCTAGGTTAACCTTTGTAACCCAATTTGAAATAATAAAAAATGTATTATTTGTGAATTATGTAAATTATATGATTTATGTGTTTATTTTCTTAATTATTATAATTTAATGAATTAAGTATAAAATGAGTGTCAAAATTTAAGTGTAAAATAAACTCGGTATCTTTGCATAAAGTTGTAGTGGCTAAAACGAGGTTTCTGAATATTTATAGAATGCCCAAATCTGACTTCGTATGAGGAAGTTATGATTTTCTGAAGTTTCGACTTGGCATTATGCAGCCCGAATACCCGATTTGAGATCGAGCGGTTTTTAGCCGAAACAAACGACAATCGAAGATCTCGTTGTTGGTAACGAAACGATGAAAAGTTAGGCGAGAAAGGACGTCGGACGAAGAAGTTATGAATTTATAACGAATTTTTCTTGTCCCGGCCTACTAAAAATAAATAATAAAAATAAATTCAAAATTAGCCGACGGAGTTGTGAACGGCGTGTGGAAATGACAGTCCTGTGGAACACTAGCAGACTCATAACCTGTAGGTGTTGTGAACGACGTGTTCACCGGTGTACTCTATCCCCCTCATGGTTTCCTTTAGGATATTTATTGCTAAGGAAGCCCCTTTGCAGTAATGTCCGTCCCGATGAAAATCCTAGATTAGGTCCCTTATAATAGATGTGGTTTTAGGGACGTAAAGTGAGGATAACGAGAATGGGTAATCGGGTTATTGTTGATTGTTGAATTAAATATAATTATTTATTGTGGGTTGAAAACCCTACATGCTCACCAGGCCCCCAAGCTTGACCCAATCAGTTTATTTGTATTACAGGAAGTGGCGCAAGGGAATAAGATGGATGAATCATCAAGTTGTTTTGTTTACAAGTCTATATATGTATATATTTGTTGAATGACTTGTAATGTTATCGTTTATGCTTTATGGTCTGTATCGGAACATGACATCCCGATTTTGATTATGAAATGAAATTGTATCTCTTTATGAAATGTTTTGATAAAAGATCTATTTTATCATGTTTTGTTTTTGGGAACAAATTCCGCATCCTTTTTAAAATCAAAAGGGTTTACTCTGAAAATGTTTAAAAAGCATAAATGAAAACGGTCTTCTCTGGCCGAGATTTTGGGGATGTCACAGTTGGTATCAGAGCATTAGTTTAAGCGAACTAGGAATTTGTAGGATTTCTAGACTTAAACTTAGAATGTTAAGTGAAGGTTGTTAGATGTGTGTCTGTTATATTTCAGACACGAGCACTAGTTTATTTTACGAATGTTGCCTAAAATGCTTTTATGTGCTAAATGTTTTATGTTGCCATATATGATATTAATTGTTCGGATCTATGGTCTATTGCCGACCGCATCTGGAAACCTTATGTGTGTAGGATTCTAAGCGTATGTCTACGTTATTAGATCTAGCATGTAAACGTTTCGGAGTGATAAGGATGATTTGAATATCTATCGTGAATGAGGATCTAATTTCACCTTATTCGGTGTATAGATCAAAAATGGTGAGAACAAGAAGTGGAGTTGGAAACGCGGATGAAAACAGGAATCAACCACCAGTGATTGAGAAAATACCTGTCATAGCAGCAACACCTGAGCCGATAACAATGGCTGGTGTACAAATGATGATTCAAACGATGTTGGATCGTTAGATGGAAGAAACAAGACGTCTGCTCAGGCAGAATCGTAAAGAACCGTCAATTCAAGTGGAAGAGCCCGAGGAGAATGGAGGGAAGTCTGAAGGAGGAAACTTTAGTGGGATCATTGGTCAAGACGACCCACCGGTGGTTAGACACAACAACCAGTATGGAGAAAAAGATGGTCGTGGGTGCAAGTATAAGGATTTCATGGCATCCAAACCACCATGTCTATCCGAAAGCCCGACGCCGGTGCAAGTTATGTACTGGATCTCCAAAATGGAGACAATGTTTGAAAGTTGCGAATGCAACAACAGGCAGAAGACCGCTCTTGCGATCCCTCTGCTAAAATCTGGCATGTTGAGTTGGTGGAAGCTGTTAGCTGACTCTATGCCCAAGGTAGAAGCAAGCAAAATGTCTTGGGAAGACTTTGTGGAACAACTAAAACTGCAATTATGCTCCGATCAGGACCTTCTGGAAATCAGTAATGAGTTTCAGAATTTGAAGAATGGGAAGTTGAGCGTTACTGAATACGCTGCAAGTTTCACAGAAAAGATGAAGTTTATCCCATATTTGGTACCAACAAAACTCTCTAAGGTCAACAAGTTTGCCCACGGACTACCAGCGGACTATGGTCCAATGGTTAAGCAAGCAACCACATTGAAAGCCGCCATCTGGGATGCTAGAAATGTTGAGACCCAGATCAGGGAAAAAGGTCTGGAAAGGTCAGAGGTTGGTGAAAAGAGGAAGTTCGAGGGATCTTCAGGGTCCAGCAAGAAAAGTAAATTCTCGACATCTGGTTCGAGAGGAAGTGGAGGAAAGGTAGAGGCGAAATGGTGTGACAAGTGTAAGAAGAAGCATCATGGGAAGTGCGGCGGGGAAGCCACATGCTTCAAATGTGGAAAACCAGGGCATTATGCCAACGACTGCACCCTCACCAAGAATGTTTGTTATGGTTGCGGTGGGGAAGGGCACATCTCGAGAGATTGTCCGAAAAAGAAGGAGGCAACAAAACCCAACATTCCGCCAAAGCCGAAGGCGAGAGCATTCCAGATGACACTGGAAGCTGCCAAAGATGAAGCTGATGTCGCTTCAGGTACCTTTCTCGTAAATGAATTGCCTGCCCAAATTTTATTTGATTTTGGAGCCAACTAGTCCTTTATATCGCATGAATTTGGTAGAAAACTAGCTTTGCCTGTTGTTAGACTAGATGATGCTTTATTAGTCGAAGTTGCTAGTGGCAAGTTTGTACCTGTTAGCCATCGTACGAAAAACATCTTAATTGACTTGAGTGGGAATAAGTTCCACGAGGAATTATTGCCTATAGAACTTAACGGTTTCGACATTGTTTTGGGAATGGATTGGCTTAGCACCAATGATGCCGAAATTTTATGTAAGAAGAAAAGAGTGAAAGTGAACCCGCCTGGGAAGGAATCGTTTATGGTGTATGGAGACAAACGCTGAGTAAATTCTGGAATCATTTCCTTAATGAAAGACAGAAAGTGTTTGACCAATGGATGTACATCATATTTAGCATTCGTGATCGATGCTAAGAAGGAAAAGAAGGTGATGCAGAATATTCTTGTTGTCTGTGATTATCCGGAAGTATTCCACGAAGATCTTTCTGGATTACCGCCTGATCGACAAGTGGAATTCTGTGTTGAGTTGTTGCCCGGAACAACGCCGATTGCAAAAGCACCTTATCGACTAGCACCGACGGAGATGAAGGAGCTCATGATGCAACTTCAGGAGTTATTGGAAAAAGGTTTCATTAGACCTAGATCATCGCCCTGGGGAGCTCCGGTGTTATTCGTGAAGAAGAAAGATGGAAGTATGAGGATGTGCATTGATTACAGGGAGCTGAACAAGGCAACGATAAAGAATAGATATCCATTGTCGAGGATTGATGACCTGTTCGATCAACTACAAGGTTCAAGTAATTTTTCAAAGATCAACCTGAGGTCAGGATATCATCAGCTAAAAGTAAGAGAGTAGGATATAGAGAAGACTGCATTCAGAACACGATATGGACACTACGAGTTTTTGGTTATGTCGTTTGGACTAACCAATGCTCCAGCAGCATTCATGGATTTAATGAACATGGTTTGTAACCCGTTCCTAGATAAATATGTGATATTGTTCATAGATGACATTCTGATTTACTCGAAAAGCCAAGAGGAGCATGGCAGACACTTGCAAGAAGTGTTGGAAGTCTTGAAGAAGGAGAAGTTGTATGTTAAGTTCTCCAAATGTGATTTTTGGATTCGAGTAGTCCAATTCTTGGGTCACGTGGTCAACCAAGAAGGTATAATGGTTGATCCAGCAAAGATTGAAGTTGTAATGAAGTGGGAACAACCAAATAGTCCCACGGAGATCCGAAGCTTTTTAGGATTCGTCGGATATTACCGAAGGTTTATCCAAGGCTTTTCTTCGATTGCTAGTCCATTGACAGCTTTGACCCACAAAGGAGCTACTTATGCTTGGAGTGATAAACATAAAGAAGCATTCGAGAAACTAAAGAAGAAGCTATGAAAGGCACCGATTCTATCTCTACCCGATGGAGTTGAAGACTTCGTTGTTTATAGCGATGCGTCTGGGGTTGGATTGGGTTGTGTTTTGACCCAAAGAGATAAGGTGATCGCATATGCGTCTCGACAACTAAAAGAGCATGAAAAGAACTACCCGACTCATGATTTGGAGTTGGCAGCGGTAGTTTTCACTCTGAAAATATGGAGGCATTACCTCTATGGCACAAAGTGCAAACTTTTTACTAATCATAAGAGTCTCCAATATCTCTTTAATCAAAATGAATTGAATATGAGGCAACGACGCTGGCTAGAGTTACTTAAAGACTACGACTGTGAGATACTTTACCACCCCGGTAAAGCAAATGTTGTTGCTGATGCTCTCAGTCAGAAAGTCAATCTCGAGAGAAAAAGGCCAAGAGCGTTAAGAATTGAAGTTGTCTCGACCATTGTGGAAAGTATAAAGAAAGCTCAAGAGGAAGCTTCTGAGAAGAATGACCGAAAGGAGGAACGTTTGAGCAAAACGTTGGTGTTCGGTATAAACAGTCATGGACTGAAGGTGTTCCAAGATCGGATTTGGGTACCTAAGTCAGAAGGAATAAGAGATCTTCTGATGGAAGAAGCTCACAAAACCATGTACTCGATTCATCCCGATAGCACTAAAATGTATGGGGACCTGAAACCGTATTATTGGTGGCCGACGATGAAGCTTGATGTTGCGAAGTATGTGGCGGAGTGTGTGACTTGTGCGAGAGTCAAGACACAACATCAGAAACCGTACGGGAGTTTAGAAACTTTACCTGTACCTATGGGTATGTGGAAAGACATTGCTATGGATTTTTTCACTAAACTGCCCAGAACAAAGAATGGTCACGACATGATTTGGGTGGTCGTTGATCGATTCACTAAGAGTGCGCATTTCATAGCAGCCAATGAGAAATCGTCTATGGAAAAGCTTGCGAATTCTTACGTGAAGGAAATTGTGAGGCTTCACGGTGTTCCGTTAACGATTGTGTCGGATCGTGATAGCCGTTTCACCTTACGATTTTGGAAAAGTCTACAAGAGGAATTGGGTACCAAGTTGTGTTTAAGTACAACTTACCATCCGCAGACTGATGGTCAGAGCGAATGGACTGTTAATTTATTAAATAAACTTGAAGATCGATTAGATCTTTGTAACAGGTAGTGCGAAGAATATAAAACAATAAACAAGACAAGATTGAATCACAATGTGTCGAATGATTAATTCAAACAATCCTCAGCAGAGCTCGACTAAGAACTTCCGATGTAGAGGATTTAGGGTTACAAGAACGATAATTAAAACTTCTGAACAATGCTCTGATCTATCGTTACTATCGTTAACCTAAGATGCATGCAAGCACCTATATTTATAATAAACCCTACTATACTCACGGATGGACAGGCCCATACCGGAGATACAAAAACGGACTAGCTAACGAGCCCAATAGACGCAACACTTAATACAAAACACGACCCAACAATCTCCCCCTTTGCGTCAAATTGGAGCGAGACTACTTCTTCTTCTTGCTTGGGCCAGCAGCGGGTGTCTTCTTTACAGTATCAAACAAACGTGTGATAAGAGCGAGAATAGTCTGTTTGAACCGAATGTACCATTGTATCATATCATCGAAGTACTTGACATCATCCGCTGAGTTTTGCTTGCATCTGTGGATGATCCCCAAAACATGCTCTAAGCAGGCAGTAGTGTACAGATGTTTGTCAGCCAAGGCAAAAAGACATTTATGTCCTTCGTTTCTGGTGAACATGACTGAATTCCTTCTTGAGTCAATTCTGCCCATCTGCATTTGGTTCAGATCACTGGCAGAGCCAACAGGATATATTTTTGGTTTCTTCTTAAATACGCTTGCTATCTCCTGATCCATCAGTGCAACTTCCATGATGTAGCACACCAACATCCTCTTGAGATGGTCGATGATTGGACCATATTCAGCTTCGTTGGTGAGAAGAATGTTGTGCAAGATAATCCAATCATGGGGATTGAGATTCGGAAGATCTGCAAGGGAAATGACATGCTCGGTTTTGGCAGATCCCCGAAGTACCTTGAACCGAATGTTAATGAAGTTCCCTTCAGTATACGGCTTCAAGACCCGAACGTTGATAATCTTCTGAGCGCTCCAAGTCTAATATTGAGGTTGAGCAGCCTTCAGATAGAAATCGATTAAGTCCCGATCAACCTGTGGATAAGGATGAGGGAACTCTGCAACGTTGGAGAAGGCATGAAAGATGAACGCCTTTCGGGTCAGTGGCATGTCAAACTGAGAGTCGACAGTATTGGAACAATCAAAAGAAATTACAGGTTCCAGCCACAAGATACTCAGTGTGTCGATGGCTTCTTTTATCATCCTCTCGAGGGTCCAAGCAGGAAAAAGAGTTTTCCTACTCTCAAGAAGGTCGTGGGCTTCCTTCTGTTTTCGTTCAGCTTCTTCAGCCTCTTTTGCCACACGAGCACTTACATCAGCCTCATTGCATCGACTTCTACGCTTCAACAAGTCGGCAATTGTTTCTTTATCTTCTTCCTCTTCGTCGTCAGCAATATTTTTGCCTTTTTCTTTCACACCCGAACCGGAGGCTTGGCCTACTGGAGGAGGTTCGGTAGTGTGAGTTGCTTTTGAGGAATGAGGTGGTTGGGATACAGACTCCTTCTCTCCCCCTTGTTTCGGAATGGACACGAAATCAAGTAGCCCTTCGATTTTGCTTAGCAGGGCAAGGGCGGGAGCGAGCTTTTCTGCAAGGGTACGCCTCACAGAATAGTTAAGGATAGGATCATGTGCTTCGAGGATGTTTGAGATGGCTGAGTGGACATCCGAAACACACGTCTTTATCACCTCTCTTTCGGACCGAAGAGAGTCAATCTCCTGTTGAGAATGGGAGAGTTGAAGACTCTTGACCTTCAGAGCAGTGGTCTTCTTGGCAAGAACATCCATAAGAGAGTTCTCAGCAGCCAAATCTTCTTGGAGCTTCGAGAGACGCTCGTCTATGGTTGTGCGAAAGGCTGAGTTGTCGTCGGAAAGCGTTTGACGAAATGAAGCGAAGGACTTCAACTCAGTTGAGACAAACGTTGTCAACTGTTGAACAATTGGTTTCAACGTAGTCTTAGCAACATTTGCACTCTCCTGTAAAGACTTTAACAGAGAAGAGGCATCAGAAAATAGTTTATCGACTTTTTCGGTCGCAGCCTGACAGGCTTTTGTTGAGGTGTCGATGGCAGAGGTTACAGAAGCAATGGAATCTTGTTGAGCCTTAGAGAAAGCGTCAACAATCTTCTGAACTGCATCTTCAGAAAGGGATGACTGAGAAGTGGAAGAGGAGGCAATGAGCAAATCAACTTTGTCATGGAGCTCCTTGAGATGTCGTTTTGTAACAGGAGCATCGTCATCGTCATCACTCTGAATTTGAAACGGACTATAGTAGACCGAGTCAAACGTCATATTTTCCCCGCCAAGGAATGGTTCGTCACCCTCTGAAACATGACCAGGAGAAGGTGGTGGTGGTGAAGCTGGTGGAGCTGAAGTATGGGTAGGTTCAGGTTGGGTTGTTTCGGGTATAGATGTAGGTTCGGATGCTTTTGTGGTTTCGGGTGCTGGGGTGGTTTCTAGTGCATCAGTATGAACCCACGTATCAGATACGTTGGCTCTAACATCTGTAGTGGATATTGTGGTTGCTTCGGTGAATATTAGTGTTGGTATCGGGATTGAAGTGGGTGGTATTAAAGTAGTGGAAGTTATGAAGGGAATAGAAATAGGAATGGTTCTAGGTGGAGAATTAATGGGAGAAGTATAGACATGAACCTCTGGAGTAGGAGATCTGGGTGGAGTGTTGCCTCGTGGAGAATCGTCAGAATCCGAACTCTCACCCTCAGACTCGCTTGAGGAGGAAGCGATGATCAGCTTTCGCTTGGGCTGAGTTTTTCGGCGCTTTGGCTGCGGAGACTAAGCAGCCTTGGTTGGTTTACTCTTCTTTGGAGAAGGGCCTTTAGCCCCTTTCGCCACCTGTTCCCCTTTATCAGCCTTCTTGCCTCTTGGAGCAGGCTTGTCGGCGTCATGAATAGACTTCAACATCTCCGGAGTGAGATCCCTCGGACCAGAACGCTTGAATCCTTTGTACGTCTGGATAATTCGGCTATCAGCAGGAACATCTCCATACATGGTTTCCGGAATTGAACCGTTGAATGGACACTTGGAAGCGTCCGAGACAATAATCTTCGTGGTATGGAATGTACCAATCAAAGACATTGGAGCACCAGCGACAATGGGGACGTGGTACTTGTCCATCACCCATTTCGTGACCAAAGTCTAGAACCTGACGTAAGAAATTTCAGAATGCTTGGATGTAGAGGAGAGACTCTGGATGAGTTGTTGCCACAGAACAGACCCATAATCCATGTTGATGCCATTGTAGACACCATACATTATTGACAAAAATAACCGACTGGCACCATCAGATCCAGCGCTTCTTTCAGATAACCCTTTGAATAGAACAGTGAACGTCCCGTTCCACTGTGGCGGTAGGCACGACTTCTTGAACTTCGCGACTGAAGAAAGCACCTCCGTATAACCCATGTTGTAAAACATGTTGAACAAATGCCCCATTGGAATCGTTTCTGGGTTAACCCTCGAGGAATCAGGTTTAAACCCTAACAACGAGCAAAATCTTTGCTTTGAAATCGAGGCCTTGTGCTAAAAAATATCAAAGAAGATTCTGTCAATGACCTTGTCGTAGTGAGCAGTCGCAAAGATCTGCGACAAGAACTCCATCGGAACGGATTCAGCTCTTGTAAGTGTAGGAGCAATCGGCGAAAACTTCAAGCACTCGATAATGGGGAACATGAAGGCATCGTAAACGTGAGGGGATAAATCGATGATTAGGCTTTGTTGTGGGCGAATAGGCAGTATGTGGGACGTTGCGTGAACAGAAGATGAATCTGCCATTGCTTGAAGAAAGTGGAGAAGATGATGAACAGTTAAGGTTCAGGGATTTCTTGCGCTCTGGGAATTTTAATTGCAGTAAAGAGGTAAACGGTGGAGGATGTTGCCTTTTATACTGTGGGGTAAGGAGAGAGAAAGATCTTCCCAAATCTTCTATCGAAAAACGAAGAGTTTTCCGGAGTTGACTGATGCGTGACAGTTGGGGTAGCTGCTGATCACGCATGAGAGAGAGTGTCAGATCCCAAAGAACACGCCTCCCATCAAGCGCCGTTTGGATATGAACCGTTTCAGATTCACACGCGCCCCTTCTGCGCCATTTGGAGATGAGACGGTTCCAATTCGCATGCGTTCCCTTTTGCGCCGTTTGAAATCAAATCGATTAGACTCCCGCCTGAGTCAGCATGTCATCATCTTATCCCTTTAAATTGTAACGGCATCTTTTGAAAAATATCGCCACGTGGATTAAAATCAACCACAGCCTTTAAACGACTGCCAATCCAAGTAAAATACATGTAATTAATAGAACCTGAATTTTGGAAAAAACAAAGATTTTCGTCCTAAGGGTGTAAAAGAAAAGAAATAAAGCAATAATTTTGTGAAAAATGTGATGTCAATAAAGACACGAAACAGATGATCCCGGGCACGAATCTATTCCTTCAAAGTCAAGAGAGACCTTAAAGTGTTGGTGTGGTTTCCCGTTGAATGACGATCAAACACTTATTAAGAAGTGTTGAAAGGCTTCTTTTAATTAGGCTTATTAGGGTGGCTTTCGCTTCGATTCAACATTCCTAATCTTGATATAAGATAGAAAGTGAACGAAGTACTTGTGAGACCGGTGTAGTCTGTTGAACAAGTAGGTTGGGAATAATTTAAACTGGCTGGGAATATAAAATCTCAAAAAAAATTTAAAACCGGATCCCAAGGGAAGAAATGTTATGGGTTGTAACAGTTTCATAGGAATCACAAAAAAAAAAAAAAAAAAAAACTTGAGATAGCATTAAGATACATCCGTCAATTCAATGGTGAAAACTAGAGCAAATTAATTGTTCACCGTCAATTCGTATTGGGTATTGAATTTTGGGTTTCACTTAGCTCATAGTGGCACAAAACTAAGATCATGAACACAGTTATTGTGTAACCATAAACCTCAGTGGTAATTTCTGAGAGTCTCAAGGGTTACGTATGTGAAACGAGTGTGATGGAGAAATGAAATGTAGATGGTGTAAGAAATCAAAGTACCTCTGCTGTGAAAAATAGGACCAAGAAGAAAACTCTTATCTCATGTGAGAAGAGAGTTAGGTAGCTCGTGATTAGAATAAATAAGAAGGCCTAATTGGGAAGACAAGGTTTGTGTATACCAAGTCAGTAAGGCCTATTATTCGGAATCAAGTGAGGCTTTGGACACATACAACAGCATGCTTCTAGGGACACTTAGCTAATTCAATAATTTCCCCATAAACGAACACACAATTAAAATTAGAGCCAAAAAGAAAATAAAGAAGAAAATATTTTTGGAGTTTTTGATAATAATAAAAAAATTGAAATAAAATAAAAAAAGATAAAAAGAAATATTGGAATTTTTGAGAAAAGAAAAAGAAGGAATGAAAATAAGAAAGAAAAAAATAATTTAAAAAAAAAAAACTTTGGAACTGAACCCGAGCGTTCGGTCTATTTCGATTGTGAAAAACTTTGGGACCGAACCCGAGCGTTCGGTTTATTTCGGTTGTGAAAAACTTTAAGACCGAACCCGAGCGTTCGGTTTATTTCGGTTACCAAAGAAAATAGATTTTCAAAAAGAGAATAACTTTGATAATAAAATAAATGCAATTGGAGCAATTATACATAAGATCTACAACCAAGAAAACTACCTTTGATTGATGAGCGAAAAGCAGATTATTCAACCGAACCCGAGCGTTCGGTTCATTTCGGTACATTAGTAGAAAGCCCGAACCCGAACGTTCGGTCTATTTCGCTTCTCACTTTTGAGTTTGAGAGGTAATGTGTGGTACTGACTCCGATTCCATCATACCTAGTCCTTGTAGAATTTTGTTGAACGATGCTTCAGGAAGAGCTTTGGTGAAGATGTCAGCCAGTTGATCAGTGGTTCGAACAAAATGAATTTTGACGTTCCCATCTTCCACATGATCTTTAATGAAGTGATACCTCAGTGCTATGTGCTTAGTCTTCGAGTGTTGCACTGGGTTATGACAGATCCTAATTGCACTTTCTGAGTCGCAATATAGTGGATCTTTTTCATATTGAGTCCATAATCCCGAAGTTGACTTTGGATCCAAATCACTTGAGAAGTACAGGAGGCAGCTGCAATGTATTCCGCTTCAGCTGTAGATAAAGACACACAGGTTTGTTTCTTTGATTGCCAACTAACTAACTTCCCGTCTAGGAATTGGCAGCCTCCCATGGTGCTTTTCCTGTCTAGTCCACAACCTCCAAGGTCTGCATCTGAGTAGGCTTGAACGAAGAAGCCTGAGTTGGATGGATACCATAGGCCTAAAGAGGTAGTTCGCTTGAGATAACGGAGTATGTTCTTCACTGCAAGCATATGAGGTTCACGCGGATTCGCCTGAAATCTAGCACAGTAACAAACAGAGAACATGATATCAGGCCTGCTAGCAGTAAGATACATCAGTGAACCGATCATCTGGCGATATAGCGTAATATCAACTGCTGGCTTATCCAATGATGGAGTAAGCTTGGTGCCGAACGCCATTGGAACTTTAACCTTTGAACCTCCCATCATGCCAAATTTTGCAAGGAGAGTCTTTGTGTAAGCTTCCTGATTAATAAAGATGCCTTCGGGTCCCTGTCTAATGTTTAAACCAAGGAAAAAGTTAATTGGACCCATTGAGCTCATTTCAAATTTAGTCTCCATCAGCTTTCTGAATTCAGCTGTTAAGCCAGGATTCGTTGAGCCGAAGATGATATCATCAACATAAATTTGAATGATCATAAGGTGGTTACCTTCCTTCTTACGAAAGAACGTTGGGTCAACCGAACCTTGTTTGAATTTTGACATCTTTAAAAATTTGGTTAGCGTTTCATACCAGGCCCTCGGAGCTTGTTTCAGTCCATATACGGCTTTGTCCAAAATGTAACAGTGATTGGGGTACCTTTCATTGACAAATCCGGGAGGTTGCTCCACGTACACGGTTTCTTCAAGTTCTCCATTTAGAAATGCACACTTGACATCCATTTGGTAGACCTCAAAGTTTTTGTGTGCAGCATAGGCAAGAAATATTCTAACGGATTCCAGCCTAGCAACTGGAGCGAAAGTTTCTTCATAGTCGATTCCTTCCTCCTGAAAGTATCCTTTCACTACCAGACGGGCTTTGTTTCGTATCACGTTGCCTTCCTTGTCCATCTTATTTCTGAAGACCCATTTGAGACCAACAACTGAGGCATCTTGAGGAGTTGGAATGAGACGCCAAACTTTATTCCTTTCGAATTCATTTAGTTCATCTTGCATAGCTTGAACCCAATCGGAGTGATCAAGAGCAGTGTTAACTGTCTTTGGTTCAACTTTTGAGACGAAGGAGTTAAACATACAGAATTCTACTTTTGAAAATAAGGAAGTTTGTTTTGCCTTTAGTTGTGATCGGGTCAGGACCTTTTCAGAGACATTACCGACAACCTGAGAAACAGGATGATCTCTGGTCCATTTGACAAGAGGAGGGTAATTTGGATCATAAGATGGATCCAATTCAGCGTTTACCATCTCTTCTAGTTCAGAATTACTATCATAGTCGTAAGACATATCTGCATTCTCCCCCTCGACAGATAAGCTTTCAGGTGTGTCTTGAGTTTCTGGAGCTATAGGAGTTTCGTGCGGTGTTGAGCTTTCGGGTACCACTGGACTTTCAGGTGCAGATGAGCTTTCGGGAGCAGCTGGAGAATAATTCTCCCCCTCAACATGAGAGCTCGCCTGTGATGACAAAGATGTGCCCTCCCCCTCAACTGAAGTATCGTGCTATGGAGGGTCGTCAGAACTTGATCCTACTTCATTCATTCTCTTTGCAGTATCTTCGATGAGTTGCTTCAGATGATCTACTTTGTTGTCTGATGCACTCGCTTCTGAGAGAGTTGCCTTCTCTGGTTCATCAAATAACTCGACGTACTTCTCAAATAGGTTTGCAATCGAGGCTGTGACTTGGCCTGTGTGAGAAAAGATTTCTCCAACTGTGTCTTCTTTGGCCTTAAGCTTTTTCACATAGCTATCATCAAAAGTCACATTATAGGTTTCTTCTATTTTCCTCGAGCGCTTGTTTAATACCCTGTAGGCTTTAGAAGTGAGAGAATAGCCCAGAAATATCCCTTCATCGGCTTTGACATCGAACTTGTTACGATGTTCTTTAGAATTGAAGATGAAGCACCGTGAGCCGAATACATGGAAAAATTTGACATTTGGCTTCCTGTTTTTTATGATCTCATAAGGAGTGAGAGTGAATCGCTTATTGAGATATGACCTGTTCTGCGTAAAACAAGCAGCAGCAATAGCATCAGCCCAAAAATATAAAGGTAAAGAAGCAAAACTTAGCATGCTTCGGGCCGCCTCATACAAAGATCGGTTTCGTCTTTCGACAATCCCGTTTTGTTGAGGAGTGTAGGGAGCTGAGATGTTATGACTGGTTCCTTTGTCGGCTAAGAATTCGTCGAATTCTTTATTTTTGAACTCTAGACCATTATCGCTCCTGATGTTGCGAACAACTTTCTTTAGCTGTACTTCAATCTGCTTGATAAACGTCTTCAGCTTGAAAGTTGCTTCAGATTTGTGCTTCAGAAAGAACACCCATGTAAAACGCAAGAAATCATCAACGATGAAAAGAATATACTTGCTACCGCCAATGCTTTCGATAGATGATGGACCACACAAGTCAATGTGAATTAATTCTAATGGTTCAACAACTTTAGTGTTTACAATCGATGGGTGACTTTGACGACTCTGCTTCCCCATTTCACACGCAGCACATAAATGTTCTCGATCGAATTTGAGCAATGGAAGACCTCGAACATGACCACCTGTGACAAGTTTGTTGATATCCTTGAAGTTGAGATGAGAGAGCCTTCGGTGCCACAGCCAGCTTTCGTTAGATTGTGCTTTGGATAACAGGCAGATAGCTGGATTCCCTTTGATGGGTTTGAGGTTCAGGGGAAATATTTCGCCTTTGCGCTCCGATTTGAGAATGACTCTTTTCGTTTTCTTCTCAATTATTTCCGAACCCTCATCATCGAATGAAACCTTGAGACCGGTACCTCCAACAAGCTGAGATACACTGATGAGGTTGTGTTGTAGTCCTTCAACGTATGCAACCTTCCTAATCGTAAAATCACCATTTGTAATCATTCTATAGCCTTTTATGGTGCCGAAGGAGTTGTTCCCGAACTTGACATTTCCACCGTTTGAAAGAGACCTAAACTCCCTCAGTTCTTCCTTCCTTCCTGTCATGTGACGTGAGCAGCCACTGTCAATGTACCATTCTTCGTCAAACTGCTCGTCACTGATAACCTGCAAAAATTAAGCAGATTTAGGAACCCAAAGTTTCTTGGGTCCACGTGAGCCTTTCACTGGAACAGGAACAGTTAGAGAGATGTCAACAAGATATGTTCTTTTTATTAACGTTGTTTCATCTTTCCTTTTAATGGTGAAAACCTTAATTTTGTTGTGATTTGTTTCTATCGGTTTGGATTCTGGTTTAGGTATTTGGACTCTGGGATTATTTTGATTTGTTTCAACTGATGAAAACTTTGATTTTCCTTTCATATCTGTTGATGATTTAGGTTTTTGAGTGCGAACAGAGTTGAATTTAGAAAGAGGTTGAGAGGAATTAGAAGAATTAGGAGAAGAAGAACGAGAGAAGTTAGACTGAGATGAGTTCTTGGCTTGAGATTCTAAGTGACCCTTTTGTTTTTGATCATTAGTAGGACCGAACCTAGATCTTTGGTCTCTTTTGCTCTCGGAACCGAACCTCTGCTTTCGGTAGATAGTGTTTTCTGAACCGAACCTTTGCTTTCGGTTGTCAAATTTTTCAGAACCGAGTGTATCCTTTCGGTTGTTTTGACCTACATAACTGAACCTCTCTCTTCGGTTGTTATGACTTTCTTGTGACCTAACAATGTTTTTCTCTGACTTTAAATTTCTGTCATGATAAGAGAAATGGGCATTTTGAGATTGCCATAACTGTTTTCTTTCAGAGAGATTCTTCTTGAATCTCTGATTCCTTTGTTGTTTCTAATTTCTCACCTGCTTCGGCTGACGATGGATATTCGCTTTTTGTTTTTGCTTTCTTTCAGCTGATTCACTTTGAACTGATGATGTGTCGCTTGAAGGAGTGACTTCTTTTGCAGAAACTCCTTTTTCTTTAGGAACATCTTTTGTACCACTAGTACTTGGCACGTCGAAGCTATCAGGCTTGTTCAAAGGCTCTAGCACATATCTGCCTTTGGTTTTCCATGAAGTCCTTTATGACAGACCAACTGTTTCGTCAGCATTGTCGATAGGAGCAGACCAGAAGAACTCATCACAACCATCAGCATTATCTTCGTTTACAATAGCTGTGAGTTCGGATGTCTGATGTTCTGTTATGCATGTGACTTTATACACCTGATTTGGAGTTGTTCTCACTTTTTGGTATACAACAGCCTTTTCTTCAAGGATCGGGGACTTTTGTTGGGACAGACGAGCAAACTCCATAGAATTTTCTGAAACAAGATTTTTGTGGTTTTTGGGTTCGCTCTTGACAAACTTTGAACAGTCAACTGTGTCTTCAACATAAATTTCACTCATATCATCGTCCTCATTGAGCTCAGATGCATTTTCAACATCAATTTTATTTTCTGAGCTCAGGTTGGCATTCAATGAGTCAAACTTTTGTATGGTTTCGGTTCTTAGTTTTAGTTTATCATTTTCATCCAAAAGATTTTTCAGCATGTCTTTATGGTCCTTGGACTTTATGAAAGATTCGATTTTGTCTAGACCATACATATATGTTGGATTAACATCCTTAGACGAAACAACACTTTCACAGTTATATGCTTCAGCGTCAATTTCATCCTCCTTAAACTCAAGGAAGGGCATAATCATGCGATGAACTTTCTGCCCTATTTCACAGTTTAAATGAAGTTGAGTGATATTAGTGTAAAGACGCTTAGCAATTAAACAAAAGACATTTCTCTGTTTTAAAAGTTTTAAATTGTCTCTTTGTAAATAAATGTTTTCATCCTTGGATTTGAATAACTCCGACTCCTTTAGCTCGATCCACATCCTTCGTTCCTCACTCTTTGAAGATACCCTGCTTATTTGGTCAGTTAGGTTAGAATTGGTGACTCGTGTTTGAGTTAAACTACTGTCTAGATGAGAGATTCTTGAATTAACATTTTTTAATTCCTTTTCATATGAACTTTGTGGGACTTTGAATGAAACAAAAACTGATTGTACCTTCTTGATTAATTCATCAAGCTCATTAAACTGCACGCTGAGAGGTTTTGATGTGAAGCACAAGTCCTCTCGCTCCTTTGTGTCTTCATTCCCACCATCTGTGTTGTATCCCCTCATCTGAGACATGTCTGACACCATTAAACACTTTCCACCGCTCCCTTCACCTTTTGCAACATAGGCCTTTCCATGAGATGGCTTCCTGACTTCATCGTCCTCAGAATCGGTTGACCAGACCTCCACGCCACCGAACTCATCATTCGCTACCGAACCCTGCACAATTAAAGCATTCATAGAGGGGTTAGCAGTGTATTTCTTTCTTTTGATCTCTTCCAGCTTTTTCAACAGCACAATTTCTTCGTCTTTTTCCTCATCCTTTTCTGCCATTTTCTTGAGAACACAATCTTTGGCATAGTGGTTCTTTCCTCCACAATAATAGCAGCTCACACCCGAATCTCCTTCAACTTTCGGTTCCTTCTTTAGTTCTTCTGCTTTCAGTTCTTCCCTAACCTTTTCAGAACTGTAACTTCCCTGCCAATTTCAGTTCTTATTTGTAGGGAACCTTTTCTTGATGAATCTCTTTGGGTTTGAGACCATCATTGCATAGTCTTCAGAGGTAAGGTCATAATCCTCTAGGTTGAGGTCTTCATCTTCCATCACAGCTTTGCTTTTGGACAGAAGGTCCAATGATCCCAAGCCACATTTTTCTCTTGTAACACAATCTTTTCTTGAGATTTCAAAATCCCTACCAGTTTCGCCAAAGAGTAAGATTTGAATTGCTCATGCGCTTTAACAGTGGACACAACCGCTCTTCACTCAGATCTGAGACCGTTTAAAAATGTAACCTTTTGTTCAATCAACTTCCTTTCAATATCATGTTTAATCATCTTACTAAGAAGATGATTGAAGCGATCGAACGTCTGAGTTACAGTTTCTTCAGGACTCTGCTTGAATTCACCAAATTCGGACAAAAGCAAGGTTTGAATGGAATGCTCGAGATCTTCGTCCGTAGAATATAACTCTCGTAGCCTATCCCATATTTCTTTGGCAGTGCTACATGAACTCACTAGCCTGAAAGTGTCAGATTGAAGAACGAATCTGATTAGTCTCAATGCTTTAATACTGCACTGAAATTTATCTTTTTCGTCTTGAGCAATATCTTTAACGTCTTTCAAAAGATCATTATACTCCTTCTGAGTTTTAATACTTCTTGAAGTTGCTGAATGAGCGAATGGTCCGGATACGATTGCTTCCCAGATGAGATATCCATTGTCCTCAGATCCAATGACATAATCTTCAAAGTGATGTGCCCAGACCTCGTAATCTTGGGTGTAAAGGATGGGAATTTTTGTCGTTGATCCAATGTTGTTTGAGCTGTTGATGGGATTGGATTGTGACTCGTCCATGCTTGATCGAATAACCTGTTTAAAAGATCAGACTTGTAATATATTAAATTAGGGCAACACAAATAAATGTTGAGTTACGTCAATTATGGGATGACGGCTCAATAAATATCAGTAAATGCGGAATAACCCTAATCGCAACCTTTTTCACAAAAAAGAAGTGTATGAATTACACAGCCTCCTGCTCTGATACCAATTGTTAATTTATTAAATAAACTTGAAGATCGATTAGATCTTTGTAACAGGTAGTGCGAAGAACATAAAACAATAAACAAGACAAGATTGAATCACAATGTGTCGAATGATTAATTCAAACAATCCTCAGTAGAGCTCGACTAAGAACTTCCGCTGTAGAGGATTTAGGGTTACAAGAACGATAATTAAAACTTCTGACTAATGCTCTGATCTATCGTTACTATCGTTAACCTAAGATGCATGCAAGCACCTATATTTATAATAAACCCTAGTATACTCACGGATGGACAGGCTCATACCGGAGATACAAAAACGGACTAGCTAACGAGCCCAATAGACGCAACACGTAATACAAAACATGACCCAACACGGACAATACAAACACTTGAAGATATGCTAAGAGCATGTACCTTAGAATTCCAAGGTAATTGGGATGAACATTTACCTTTGGTAGAATTTTCCTACAATAATAGTTTCCACTCGAGCATAAAGATGGCACCTTATCAAGCTTTGTACGGGCAGAAGTGTCGTACGCCGTCTTGTTTGCTTGAGGCTGGGGAAAAGCATTTTATGGGACCAGAGATAGTCCATCAAACTGCTGAAAAGTTGAAAATAATTAGGGAAAGAATGTTAGCTGCTCAGGACCGTCAAAAGAGCTATGCTGATGAAAAGCGAAGACCAATGACTTTTGAAGTTGGAGATTCGGTTTTGCTTAAAGTCTCACCGTGGAAGGGACTTATAAGATTTGGTAAAAGGGGAAAGTTAAGTCCAAGGTTTATTGGACCGTTTAAAGTTCTTCAGAGAATTGGGAACCAAGCTTACAAGCTCGAACTACCCGAATAACTGAATGGAATTCATAACACTTTTCATATGTGTTACTTGAGGAAGTTCACGGGAGAAGTTCCCGACATGATTCCACTTTCGGAGTTGAGAATCGATGAGAACAAAAGGTTGATTGAAGAACCAGAGGCAATCATTGACTGAAAGACTAAGAAGTTGCGACGTAAGATGATTGAGTTAGTGCTTGTCCGATGGAAACACACGAATGGGCCGAATCTCACCTGGGAGACGGAGAGTGACATGATGAGTCGCTATTCGCATTTGTTTGTTGATGTGTGATTCTGGGGACGGAATCATTCTAGGGTGGAGAGAATTGTAACGCCTGTGTTTCTGGGCTTGCCATTTTTAGCAATGTAATAGTCTAGGTTAACCTTTGTAACCCAATAGGAAATAATAAAAAATGTATTATTTGTGAATTATGTGATTTATGTGTTTATTTTCTTAGTTATTATAATTTAATGAATTAAGAATAAAATGAGCGTCAAAATTTAAGTGTAAAATAAACTCGATATCTTTGCATAAAGTTGTGGTGGCCGAAACGAGGTTTCCGAATATATATAGAACGCCCAAATCTGACTTCGTATGATGAAGTTATGATTTTTTGAAGTTTCGACTT
Source organism: Lactuca sativa (assembly GCF_002870075.4). NCBI lineage: Eukaryota > Viridiplantae > Streptophyta > Magnoliopsida > Asterales > Asteraceae > Lactuca > Lactuca sativa. The sequence goes on from NC_056627.2 coordinate 279,765,668, forward strand.
GGCAGTATGCAGCCCAAATACTCGATTTGAGATCGAGCGGTTTTTAGCCGAAAAAATCTAAACGAGAATCGAAGATCTCGTTGTTGGTGGCGAAACGATGAAAAGTTAGGAGAGAACGGACGTCGGACGAAGAAGTTATGAATTTATAACGAAGTTTTCCTGTCCCGGCCTACTAAAAATAAATAATTAAAATAAATTCAAAATTAGCCGACGGAGTCTAAACGAAAGTTGTAGAGCGTAGGTGTTGTGAACGACGTGTTCACCGGTGTACTCTATCCCCCTCATGGTTTCCTTTAGGATATTTATTGCTAAGGAAGCCCCTTTGCAGTAATGTCCGTCCCGATGAAAATCCTAGATTAGGTCCCTTATAATAGATGTGGTTTTAGGGACGTAAAGTGAGGATAACGAGAATGGGTAATCGGGTTATTGTTGATTGTTGAATTAAATATAATTATTTATTGTGGGTTGAAAACCCTACATGCTCACCAGGCCCCCAAGCTTGACCCAATCAGTTTATTTGTATTACAGGAAGTGGCGCAAGGGAATAAGATGGATGAATCATCAAGTTGTTTTGTTTACAAGTCTGTATATGTATATATTTGTTGAATGACTTGTAATGTTATCGTTTATGCTTTATGGTCTGTATCGGAACATGACATCCCGATTTTGATTATGAAATGAAATTGTATCTCTTTATGAAATGTTTTGATAAAAGATCTATTTTATCATGTTTTGTTTTTGGGAACAAATTCCGCATCCTTTTTAAAATCAAAAGGGTTTACTCTGAAAATGTTTAAAAAGCATAAATGAAAACGGTCTTCTCTGGCCGAGATTTTGGGGATGTCACACACGTCGAGTTCCTACTGGGCCGCACCTTTATGTCGAATCAGCAACGAGCACGTGACGGACACGAGGCATCCTGCGAGCGAGGGTGACGTGGCCGAAATCTCACCATGCGAAATTTCTCGGATTTTGGGTTTTTCTTGATTTTTGAGTCAAAACTTCTAAAATCCATAACTTTCGCATACGGGCTCCGTTTTTTACGCTCTTTATATGCACGCGTAGGTAAAATTACGCTCTACAACTTTTGTTTAAACTTCGTCGGCTAATTTTGGATTTAATTTTAATATTATTATTTTTAACAGACCTGGACAGGAAATCCGTTAAAAATTCATAACTTCTTCATCCGACGTCCGTTTTCGTCTATCTTTTTACCGTTGTACTACTATTAACGAGATTTTCGATTCTCGTTTAGGTCATGTCTGCTAAAAATCACTCGATCTAAAATTGGAGTTTTTAGTTGTCTACTACTAAGCTGGAACTTAGAAAAATCATAACTTCTTCATACGAAGTCAGATTTGAACGTTCTTTTTATACATACTCTCGGTTTAACGAAAACTACGACATTCATTTAGATCACCAAGGCTAAAAAGTAGTTTATCAAAAACTCACTTTTTACGTCATTCGACGCCGTGTCGGTTTTGTTGCAGAACTTCGACAGGTCATAACTTCTTCGTTATAACTCGGATTTCGGTATTCCTTATATATATGGCATCCTTGTCGCGACCACTACAACTTTGTTAATAGATATCGGCTTTATTTAATATCTATTTCGACGCTTATTTTTATTCTTAATTAATTAATTCCTAATAATTAAGCAGAAAACACATAATTCACATAATAATCACATAATTCCATTTTCATTTCTTCAAAATGAGTTACAAAGTTTGACCTACACTATTACATCATCATTAATGCCTATCCTAGAAATATAGGCGTTACGATTCTCTCCTCCTTAGGATGATTCCGTCCCCGTAATTACACATCAAAAAACAAATGCGGTAAGCGATTCATCATGTCACTCTCCGTTTCCTTGGTGAGATTTGGCCCATTCGTATGTTTCCATCGCACAAGCACTAAATCGACCATCTTGCATCGCAACTTCTTAGTCTTACAGTCAACGATTGCCTCTTGTTCTTCAATTAACCTCATGTTTTCATCCTACCTTAATTCGAAAATTGGAATTATGTCAGGCACATCTCCTATAAACTTTCTCAAATAACACACATGAAAGGTGTTAAGAATACCCTCTAGTTCTTTTGGTAATTCTAGCTTCTAAGCTTGATTTCCAATCCTCTGAAGAACTTTAAACAGTCCAATAAACCTTGGACTTAATTTTTTCCTTTTACCAAATCTTATAAGTCCCTTCCACGATAAGACTTTAAGTAAAACCGAATCTCCAACTTCGAATGATATTGGTTGTCTTTTCTTGTCAGCATAGCTCTTTTTTCGATCTTGAGCTGCTAACATCCTTTACCTAATCACTTCCAACTTTTCAGCAGTCTGATGAACTATTTCAGGTCCCATAAACTGCTTTTCCCCAGCTTCCAACCAACATGACGGCATTCGACACTTTTCTCCATACAAAGTGTGATAAGGTGCCATCTTAATGCTCGAGTGGAAACTATTATTATAGGAAAATTCTACTATAGGTAAGTGTTCATCCCAATTACCTTGGAATTCCAGGGTACATGCTCTCAGCATATCCTCCAACATTTGAATTGTTCGTTCACTCTAACCATCGGTTTGCGGATGGTAAGTTGTACTCAAACACAACTTGGTACCTAATTCCTCTTGTAGACTCTTCCAAAATCTTGAGGTAAAACGGCTGTCACAATCTGATACAATCGTTAACGGAACACCATGAAGCCTCACAATTTCCTTCACATAAGAATTCGCAAGCTTATCCATAGAACATTTCTCGTTGGCTGCTATGAAATGTGCACTCTTAGTGAAGCGATCAATGACTACCCAAATCATGTCGTGACCGTTCTTTGTTCTGGGCATTTTAGTCACAAAATCCATGGTGATGTCTTCCCTTTTACCCATGGGTACAGGTAAAGGTTCTAAACTCCCATACGGTTTCTGATGTTGTGCCTTAACCCTAGCACATGTCACACACTCGGCCACATACTTAGAAACATCGAGCTTCATCGTCGGCCACCAATAATAGGGTTTTAGATCCCTATACATTTTTGTGTTGCCGTAATGAATCGAGTACATGCTCTTGTGAGCTTCTTCCATCAGAACATCTCTTACTCCTCTCGTCTTAGGTACCCATATCCTATCTTGGAATACCTTCAGTCCTTGACCGTTTGTATCACACACTAACGTTTTGCCCAAACGTTCTTCCTTTCGGTCATTTTTCTCTAAAGCTTCCTCTTGAGTTTTCTTTAAACTTTCCACAATTGTAGAGACAACTTCAATTGTCAACGCTCTTGGCCTTTTCTTTTCAAGGTTTACCTTCCGACTAAGAGTATCACCAATAACATTTTCTTTACCAGGGTGGTAAAGTATCTCACAGTCGTAGTCCTTGAGTAACTCTAGCCAGCGTCGTTGCCTCATGTTTAATTCCTTCTGATTAAAGAGATATTGAAGACTCTTATGATCAGTGAAAAGTTTGCATTTAGTACCATAAAGATAGTGCCTCCATATCTTTAAGGCGAATACTAGCACTGCCAACTCCAGATCATGAGTGGGGTAGTTCTTTTCATCCTCTTTCAATTGCCTCGATGCATACGCTATCACTTTATCCCTTTGGGTCAGAACACAACATAACCAAACTCCAGAGACATCACTATAAACTGCGTAGTCATCAACTCCTTTAGGAAAGGAAAGAATCGGTGCTTCACACAGTTTCTTCTTTAACTTCTCAAAATCTTCCTTATGCTTCTCATTCCAAGTATAAGTAGCTCCTTTATGGGTCAAAGCTGTTAATGGAGTAGCGATCGAAGAAAAGCCTTGGATATAACTTCGGTAATATCCAACTAATCCTAAAAAGCTTCAGATCTCTGTAGCACTTTTTGGTTGTTCCCACTTCATCACAGCTTCAATCTTAGCTGGGTCAACCATAATCCCTTCTTGGTTAACCACATGACCCAAAAATTGGACTTCTTGAATCCAAAAATCACATTTGGAGAACTTCGCATATAGCTTCTCCTTCTTTAATACATCTAACACTTCCCACAAGTGTCTGCCATGCTCCTCCCGACTTTTCGAGTAAATCAGAATGTCATCTATGAACACTATCAAAGATTTATCTAAGAATGGTTTACAAACTTTGTTCATTAAATCCATGAAGGCTGCTGGAGCATTGGTTAGTCCAAATGACATAACCAAAAACTCTTAGTGTCCATATCTTGTTCTGAACGCAGTCTTATCAATATCCTGCTCTCTTACCTTTAGCTGATGATATCCTGACCTAAGATCAATTTTCAAGAAATAGCTCGAACCTTGCAACTGATCAAACAGGTCATCAATTCTTGGCAACGTGTGCTTGTTCTTTATTGTTGCCTTTTTCAGCTCCCTGTAATCTATACACATTCTCATGCTCCCATCTTTCTTCTTCACAAATAACAACGGATCTCCCCAGGGTGATGAACTAGGTCGAATAAAACCTTTGTCCAATAATTCCTGAAGTTGTGTCATAAGCTCTTTCATCTCTGTTGGTACTAATCGATACGGTGCTTTTGTGATTGGCGTCGTTCCTAGCAACAAGTCGATACGGAATTCTACTTGTCGATCAGGGGGTAATCTAGGAAGATCTTCGAGAAAGACTTCCGGATAGTCACATACCACCGGAATATTCTGCACCTCCTTCTTTTCCTTCTTAGCATCAATCACGAATGCTAGATATGATGTACATCCCTTATCCAAACACTTTCTGTCTTTCATTAGGGAAATGATTCCATAGTTTACTCTGCGTTTGTCTCCATACACCATAAATGACTCTTTCCCTGGAGGTTTTACTTTTACTATCTTCTTCCTACACAATATTTCGGCATCATTGGCGCTAAGCCAATCCATTCCTAGAACTATGTCGAAACCATTTAACTCGATAGGTAATAATTCCTCATGGAACTTATTCCCATTCAAGTCAATGAAGATGTTTTTCATACGATGGCTAACAGGTATAAACTTGCCACTATCAACCTCGACTATTAAAGCATTAACTAGTCTATCTATAGGCAAAGCTAGTTTTCTACCAAATTCATGCAAAATAAAGGAGTAATTGGCTCCAGAATCAAAAAAAATTTGGGCAGGCAATTCGTTTACGAGAAAGGTACCTGAAGCGACATCGGCTTCTTCTTTCGCAACTTCAAGTGTCATCTAAAAGGCTCTCGCCTTAGGCTTTTGTGGAAGATTGGGCTTTATTGCATCCTTTTTCTTTGGGCAATCCTTCAAAATGTGCCCCTCTTCATTGCACCAAAAATAGACTTTTTTAACAAAGGTGCACTCATTGGCATAATGCCCAGGCTTTCCACATTTGTAACAAGTGACTTCCTCGCTGCATTTCCTAGCATGTTTCTTCTTACACTTGTCACAACACATGGCTTTGGATCCTCCTCCAAATTTCCTCGAACCAGTCTTCGAGAATTTGTTCTTTTTATTGGAACCTGAAGTTCCTTCAAACTTTCTATTTTTGCCAACTTCAACCTTGCTGGTGGCTCTCCCCTTAATCATATCTTCAACAGACTTGGCAGCCCAGATAGCTGCCTCCAAAGTAAGTGTCTGGCATACTGGCACCGCATACTCCCATGGAAGTCCCTTTGCGTACCTTTCAATTTTGCCAGCTCATCTGGGAAAATACGCAAAGCAAAATCCATTTTGTCTATGAAGTTATTCGTATATTCATCAACGGTCATACTTCCCTTCTTCAACGTTAGAAATTGGTTTTCTAGCTCAAGCACATTTTGGGCCAAGTAGTACTTGCGCTTGAAGTGCATCAAGAACTCTACCCAAGTTAGTTGCAGTGGCTCATTAGGGCTTAGGTTTTTCCCCAGAGTGCTCCACCATCGAGCAGCGCTACCTCTAAACTGCCGCACTACAAATGTGGTTTGTAACTTGCCTTGGCAACCACAAGTCATGAAAGCCAATTCCATTTCCGAGATCCAATCCAATACTCCGATGGGTTCTTCTTTTCCAGTGAAGGTTGATGGCTTGCAAGTCATAAAGTCTTTATACTTGCACCCATTTCTCTCCACTCTATTCTCGTAGTTATTTCTCCCAACCACAAGCGGTTCACTATGACCAACAAATCTACTGTTGTTTCCTTCTTCAGATTGATCGTCATTTAATTCACGTTATTCAACAGGAATTGAAGGTTCATTCCGGTTGTTTAGCAAAATTTTCCTAATTTGCTCCCTTTGTTCAGCCATCATTGACTGAATCATGGCTCGTACTCCAGCCATGGTGATGGGTTCTGGTGCAGCTCCTGTTATAGGCACCTGTTCCACTACTTGGGGTTGAGGTTTTTGGTTTCTATTTGCATTTCCAGCTCCACTTCAGGTTCTTGCCATTATAATCTATATACCAAATAAGGTGAATTTAGATCTTTATCCTCGATAGATATTTAAATTCTTCTTATCACTCCGAAACGTTTACATGTTAGTTCTAATATCGTAATCCTATGCTTAGAATCCTACTCACATAAGGTTTCTAGATCCGGTTGGCAAACCATAGATCCGAACAAATAATGGCATATATGGCAACCATATAACATTTAGCACATAAAAGCATTTTAGGCATCTTTCCTAAAAGATACTAGTGCTCGTGTCTAAAATATGGTAGATACTCATCTCACAATCATCATTTAGCATTCTAAGTTTAAGTCGAGAAATCCTACAAATTCTTAGTTCGTTTAAACTAATGCTCTGATACCAACTGTTACATCCCCTAAATTCTCGGCCAGAAAAGACCGATTTAATTTATGCTTTTAAAATAAACTCAGAGTAATTCTTTTAAAAGATGTTGCAGAATTTGTTCCTAACACAAAACATGATAAAAATCTATCAAAACCTTTCTTTAAGAAATATATATTTTCATTTTGTATCAAAACCTCAAAATGTCATGTTCCGATACAGATCAAAAGCATAAACAAGACATCATAAACCTTACAACAGTTATTTACAACTACTGGCCTATAATCCAAAAATCACTCATCCTCATCCGACTATGCTCGGGGTCCACTACCTATAATATAAAAAAAAATTGAGTGGGTCAGGCTTGGGAGCCCGGTGAGCATATAGGGTTTTCAACCCACAATAATAATAAATCTATTAGATTCCACAATCAACAATAACCCTGATTACCCATTCCTGTTATCCTCACTTTACGTCCCTAAATACCTATCACAAGGGACCTAGCATAAGGAATATCATCGGGATGGACACTACTGCTAAGGGGACTCCTCAGCCATACATGTCCTAAAGGCAACCATGAGGGGGATGGAGTACACCAATGAAGATATAGTTCAGCAACACCTACAAGTTGCGAACCTGCTAGTGTTCCATTGGACTGTCTAGAAAGGTCCGTGGTTGTCATCTATACTCCGCTAGATGACTATAACAACAACAACAACATCGAGGCCTCTCATCATTTTAACACACATCGACTATTTCGTCTACCCATATTTTACCCAACATATTTGTAGATAAAATATATATACAGTTAAAACTTGTATAAAACATCTATTCAACAGTCACCTCAAATAAACAATTAATATAATTACACATAACACATATTTTATAGAAAATACTTCATATCTATGTGTAAGATGAAAGTGACTACACACTCACTTGAGTTAATGATGATCAGGCAGCACTTCGCTTCCTAAAACGATCGTTTCTAATAAAACCGGGAGTTTTATTGAGAAACCGGGCTCTGCGCTGGTTGGGCTTCAAAACCAAATTTCCAATAAAACCGGGCTCTGCGAGGGTTGGGTTTCTAATAAAACCGGGAGTTTTATTGAGAAATTTCTTGGGCTTCTCAGGCACTTTGGGACGTGTTTCGGGTGTTTCGTATAATACCGGGGCTTTGGGGGAATTTGGAATGAAAGAAATATTATTTAAGGCGTTAGAAATGACAAATTTCCAAATTATCCCTGGGAGGTCTCGCACCCTTCTATTTATAGGGGCGAGGCTTCTGATCGGACGGCTGAGAGGACTCCACGCGGCAGCAGATGCAAAGAGAAGGCACATGGCTCGCACGTACTAGGGTCCAGGTGCGAGCGAGGGTGACGTGGCCGAAATCTCACCATGCAAAATTTCTCGGATTTTGGGATTTTCTTGATTTTTGAGCCAAAACTTCTAAAATCCATAACTTTCACATACGGGCTCCGTTTTTGACGTTCTTTACATGAACGCGTAGGTAAAATTACGCTCTGCAACTTTCGTTTAGACTTCGTCGGCTAATTTGGATTTAAATTTTAATATTATTATTTTTAACAGACCGGGACAGGAAATCCGTTAAAAATTCATAACTTCTTCATCCGACGTCCGTTTCCGTCTGTCTTTTTACCGTTGTACTACTACTGACGAGACCTTCGATTCTCGTTTAAGCTGCGTCGGCTAAAAATCACTCGATCTAAAATTCGAGTTTTTAGTTGTTTACTGCTAAGCTGAAACTTAGAAAAATCATAACTTCTTCATACGAAGTCAGATTTGGACGCTTTTTTATACACACTCTCGGTTTAACGAACACTACGACTTTCATTTAGATCACCAAGGCTAAAAAGTAGTTTATCAAAAACTCACTTTTTACGTCGTTCAGCGTCGTGCCGGTTTTGTCGCGGAACTTCGACATGTCATAACTTCTTCGTTATAACTCGGATTTCGGTATTCCTTATATATCCGGAATCCTTGTCGCGACCACTACAACTTTCTTAATAGATATCGGCTTTATTTAATATTTATTTTCGACGCTTATTTTTATTCTTAATTAATTAATTCCTAATAATTAAGCATAAAATACATAATTCACATAACAATCACATAATTCCCTTTTCATTTCTTCAAAATGAGTTACAAAGGTTAACCTAGACAATTACATCATCATTAATGCCTATCCTGGAAACACGCTTAGTTGGTCTTTGTCTTAAAGATATCACAACTACCAATTCTAAATGTGTTTTAAACCTTCTTAAGATTATGTCACTCAAGTTACAATCTTGGAGTATAACTCTAAGACTTGATTTTGGAACGAAGTATGACTCATCTTCTTGGTTTAACCATTTCAACAATTCATGATTCCTCTTCTTAAATGCACCAAGATGTCCTTAGAGGATCAATTGTGATATGGTTTCATAATCACTAAGATGATTATAAAACACGATACACAAGTACTCTCCTTTCCTTTCAGATTTGATAAACTTTTATCTTGCTGCCTAATTTGATTCTTCTTATCCGTTCCACCATACATTGAAACTTTTTCAATGATTCAGAATTACACTTAATCTTGTAAGCATAACCATATTTACTAAACTTTTAGTAAACCGTGACGAACAGTCTTATCGTTCTTTGTGGTGCACCTAACCATTACACAACCATGTGTACTCGATCCCCTAGTCCTTCACTTGACTCACATATACGTGTGAACAAGGAATTAGTCTTAATTTCCCAAAGACGAAGGTTCTCATTCATCATACAATACAAGTTGCATGATTCCAAGTTTCTGTCCAATTGAAACCTGGTGATGAGAATCTTTCCTTATTTGGTAAATTTAGACACTACCACAAACGAAAGAATCAAATCCATATTGCTAAAACTAGATACATATAAACATCAATTTTCACAAATGCCATTGTAAGGAAATATAAAATACGATAAAATAAAATTTTTCTTTATTTATAAAATTGCGAAAAACTTGTCTTTACATTGCAATTACAAATGAAAACTCTGTTACTACATATTTATAAGCAATCTATCATAACTCCTAAGTAGCATCTCACAATTCTGATCATCGAATCATGTGATCGAAATCCATCTCTTCACGATCAGACTCAGCATGCTTTTCCTTTAAGCTTCCCTTCTTTTCTTCGATCCTACAAAACATCAAAATGTCATCTCATCACATCATGTATTAAGAATCTTCAAATAAGAACTTAATAGAGTTAGATAGTGGATTTACCTGAAGCAGAGTCAAACACTTTGACTTTACCATCCTTGTGGTCCTTCAAGTAGATAAGACAGCTTCGTATCCAATGCCCCCTCTCTTGGAAATAGAATCAAACATATTCTTTTGGAATGGCACACAGGACAATATCAAATTTAGCCTTTCTCTTTCCCTTAGGAAGAGAAATCTTTTCTGGACTTCCAATGTTTCCACTGCCAATGTCCATGGAAGTTTGGGAAGTAGATCTTCCAATCGAATTTGCATTACCAATGTGCCAAATCATTTCTGATTCAGCAACAATTAGCAAATAGGTAAGATCGATAAGGGTCATGTTGTGGTCAGTCACATAGTAGTCTTTAACAAACTCACTATATGACTTAGGAAGTGATTGAAGAACCAAGTCAACAACCAACTTCCTTGAGAACACGACATCCAACATTCCCAGCTTGTCAATATGTAACTTCATGTCCAAGACGCGAGCACATACAGACTTTCCATCTTCATGTTTTCTTGCCAATAGGGTTTGAGTGATCTTGAACTTTTCAAATCGACGAACATGTGGGTCAAGGAGAATTATTGGAGGAGGTGGAGGAAAAGAAGTTCCACTACAGTACGAAGACGGGATTAATCTTTCACCTCGATCATCATTTGGAATATTATCTTTATAAGGAAAACTTTTTTCCAAAAGGATAAGGTAGACCATAGTTGTCACAACTAGACATCTACAAGGGAGAAATTCAAGTTAATTGATTTAAGTCCTTAATATAACACCTAAATGAAATATTAAGGCTATGACCCAATGTGTCATTAATAATGCAAATTAGCTTGGTACTCGCAATGTCATTAATCACCTAATCAATGTGTCGATTAACCACACACGCTCCATTGATCAATGATAATTTTCGAGAAACCCATTGCAATCCTTCATTAGTCCATATTAGTGTGTCGGTTAACCACACATGCTCCACTAAATAACCAATAAGGTGCAACGTACAATTTCATGGGTTGGCATCAAATTCACATTTTTCCTAAAGTAACCAACATTGGGAATTTATAAAGTGTTTAGTTACTTTGTATTTCATTATACTTTTAATGAAGATTTAAGTGTCCTATCAAATCCGTTCGGCTAACGACCCTCCACTGGTTAAGGGTGCGGTAGGTAAGAGTGGATACCCAATGGCGGTCATTTTACAGGCCGCTTCCTTAAACACCCCTTATAGACCAGCATCGTGAATGAGGCCTACTAACGGTAAGACTGACTTTTTTACTTATACATATATAATATATTAAAATTTTAATTTTATATAGTATAAGGGTGTATTTTAAACATTCAAAATACTAGGTGGTTTAATCTATTAATTAAACTAGAGTTTTAATTTAATTAAACTCAAACCATATACTTATGGATTTATTAATACTCTTTTAATTAATTATCAACAAAACCATAATTAAAAAAAAACTTTTAATTCTAAACTTAAGTTATGAAGTCAAAAGTTTTAGTATTTAATATTTCACGATTAAAACTTTTTTTTCAAATTTTAAAGTCCAAAACTTAAGGGCAAGTTTTGTAACTCTTCAAAACCTTTTGGATTCCAAAATTTGATGACAAGTTTTGTAACCTTTCAAGACTCTTGAATTCCATAACTTAAAGAGTTAATTTGTATCATGAATGAGACTTTTCAAGTTCTATAACTTGAGGACAAGTTATGAAACTCATCAAGAAACATTTAGATCAGATTTTAACTAACGCAATTATCATATAATTTATCATTTACCAATTTGACCTAATACTTTTGTAGTAAGATAATTTCAAATTTTACAAATAGTTAGTTTTTCATATAAACTATCAGTTATCTTAAAATTTTGACAATTATGTTTTAATTAAGATGAGTATAATTATTTTCATAGCATAAAAATTGAAATTTTTTTTATCAACAAAACAATTTATAGTAATAATCCAAAACCAAATTAAGCCATGGAATCTGAAATCTGCCATCAGATGCATCACCACGTCATGGTAGGCATTGCCACGTCATGGTGATCATGTAGAATCAAAATTGACAAATTTTCCAACTTTGAAAACAATACTAGTGCATCAATATAATAGAAAACACCCATGGCTCAGATACCACTGTTGGGTTTTATGTACTCTAACATCCCTATGGTGTACATACAACCCTAATGCTTTTGATCTAATTTTTCTCTAATTATACATGCAATATTCATTTTCCAAAGCATAAAGCCTAACTAGCATGCAAATGTGATATTTGAATCATAAGAAAAAAAACTAGTTAGAAGATTACCTCTTATTTGTAGCTTGTAGTTATTGGCCTTTAAAGAGCTTAGCACCTCAAGTGTGATGCCTCAAACGGTTCACAAGACACCGATAACAAAGGATGAATATGAGAGAAAAGTTATGAAGCTCAAATCAGCTAGGCTTACACCTTAGGAGGCTTGGGGCTGATTTTGCAAGCTTAGGGGTTCAATATATAATTTGCAATTCCTAGGGTTTCAACTTGTAAACCCTAATTTACTTGGGCCTTTAATCCATTAACTCATTAGCCTTATGGACTAACACTTCATGGACTCTCACATAAACTTAGTCCATCACTAATCAATCGTGGATCATTGGCCCAAACTATATGTATCACTGATTTACATAATCAGTCCCCGTTAATTTAATTAGTCACTTTTGATCACTAAATTAATTCCAAATTAATTCTTGATCAATACTAATTAAATAATATGATTTCTCAATTAATATATTATACTTGTAATATATTAATAAATCACAGATAACTTCTTTCACAAATATCCATCCTATCAAATTGTTCTGGTGAATGCAACCTGAAATGGACAATGCTACTCTCGGGTCAAGTATATATCAATTATAGTTATGGGCATAGACACCTAATCCAACAACTAATACCCTTACACCTAGAAAACCTGCATAAACACCAAAAGAAGCTCCATGACCTTTCCCAAAACACTAATGCCCACATCTTCAACTTGTCTGAACCATAACTTTGTGAACCATGAAAGATAATAAAATCACCACCACCAGAAAAAGCACCATCATGATCACCACAAGCTTCAAAAGTTTTAACATTATTTTCTGACATTCTTTAGATTCATTTTCCAGTTCCAACTCAACATACAACTTCCACATGGTATCCGTGTAGTGATTGTTATGTAATGGTGTACCAAGACACAAAAAATCACATTCTTTTTGTTTTACACATTATGAAAATGGATTTTTCTTAGTTCAATAGAAAAAATATCAAAAAGCATGCTTTTACCAGAAAGTTATGGTACCCTCTCAGTTTTCTACCTGAGTTTTTATCTGTTGTGGAGATCGAGAAAGTGGAAAGTTCGTCACAATTACACCTAAGATCTTCAGACCACTGATTCCTTGCTACCTATGCGTTATAGTACCCAAAATTTGAAGAGGATATCATAGTTTACCAGTGGGATAGGGGGAGGAAGAGCGTGATCTACTTGTTAAAGATGATAACACTTCATCGTTTATAAGTTGTGTTTGAAATATTATTGACTTGCTTAAAGCAATGAAACCAGCTAACAGGGCTAAACTCAATACGTATACAAAAAAAATTGTTAGAGTGAACAGAAATTAAATATAGGGATTTTGCCAATTAATTGTGTAAAATTTGGGGCTTATATGTTATTTTCTGTAATAATATTTAGTCTTATATATAAAAATAATACCCATATTTTATAGGTAAATCTCCATTAAAGTCCCTTTATTTGACACTAATTTTCGAATAAGTCCAAAATTAATATTTATTTACGAAAAAAACATGAATTACAGTAAATGTGACGATTGGCCATTTTTCGCGGTGTACTAGACCTAGCAATATGTTTATGCATTTTGTGTATACGTGTTAGACATAAATTTGGAAAACACGAACACAACACAAATTGTAAACGTGTATTAGTTATCAAACATGAACACGACAAATAATTAATACGTGTGACATGTGACACAACATGAATATCACACTTGAGGTGCTAAGCTCTTAAAAGGCCAAGAACTACAAGCTACAAATAAGAGGTAATCTTCTAACTAGTTTTTCTTATGATTCAAATATCACCTTTGCATGCTAGTTAGGCATCATGCTTTGGAAAATGAATATTGCATGTATAATTAGAGAAAACTTAGATCCAAAGTATTAGGGTTGTATGTGTACCATAGGGATGTTAGAGTATATAAAACCCAACATTAGTGTCATTTAGTGTTTTGGGATGTAATTCAGGCCATGTAATAGTGTATTTCCAAATTAATATGATGGTTATTATTTTCACATTTTGCCCAAGCATGTTTCAATAGTAATGATCTGATATGGAAATGCGCTTTCCAATGTCAATGGACAGATGTGGAAATTTACTTTACAATATAAATAAAAATTAACAACAATCAAGATAATATCAAGTGTAATTAACAACATTGTAATGGAAATGAAATTAAAAATACAATATACTTTCAGACGAAGGTAATACGAATTAATATGATCATTAGTCAACATTAACAAGCCAAAAAGACAATGTACTCTCACCAAGGTACCAACATAACTACACAACGGGGTAATAACAATTAGAACCACGGTTCCAATTCAGCCAAACTTATTGGACATGAATTGGAAACTTGCTACCAAAAGATATGGGTTCAAAAAGGGTAGAATAAATACTAATGCTCATTTACCCCTATACCATGAAACATGCTAAACCAAACACTATAAGACATGTTACCAAAAGATATGTGTACAAAAAGGGCATACTAAATACTAAAACCCATTTTACCCCTATATTATGCAAACTTGCTAATCCAAACACCAGATATTTTCCTTCCTAAAAGCATAAGCAATAGGTTAACCCTTGCTTATCTTTATCTTTAGGATTCTTTCAAAAGGATTCCTCCTGTTTAGCAATGAAACAGGTGCCTGTTTAGCCATCATGTTATGTCTCTCCATTATCACATGTAAGAAAATAAGTGTCATGATATGAATAACAAGGAGATATAAATTGTGACAAGTAAATTACATAACTTTTGCATGGTTAAATCAATTTCAGCTTGTATATATCCAGATTCAAAAATGTCTCTTTCAGGTACACATCATCATTATTGTCCTCAACCTCAGTCTCCTTGTGTTGGACATTAGTTTCCATATCCTCACCATCCTTCTCATTATGTTAGATATCAGTCTCCATGTACTTAATCTCAGTCCCCATCACCTTAAGCTCAGGATTCATGTCCACAACATCATTCTCCTTATCCTCAACCTCAGTCACGTTCTCCTCAACCTCAGGCTCCTTCACCATAACCTCACTCACCTTCTCCTCATCCTTAGTCATCTTTTCCTCAACCTCAAGATCTTTCTCCTCAACATAAGGTGTATTCATTAAGATTTCATTAAGGAATTATTCATAAGTAAGGGACACATATTATGGCCCTCCTCCCACCTCAGTCTTATTGACCTTAACCACTATCTCCTCCCTTATCCCACTTCTTTTGCCCCCTCCTTTCCTTCATTTTTATCATTTTCTTTGGAGTAACTAAGACCCTTTAAGTATGTTGAACATCTTTATCATCATTTTGAGCAGTTTCATAAGCCACATTCTCTTCCAAATTTTGAGTAGGTTGAATATCTTCATGTTGAACATTGTTATTATTTATCCCTTCACCATCCATCCATGCTCCAGTCCCTTTAGGTGGAAATTGGTCAAAATATGGTTGACCACATCCATCTTTCCTTGGTCTTCTAATCTTCCTTTTTGGAATAGGATCTTTAGGACCTTCTTCATTCTTACAAGAAATCTTATTATGCCTAAGCTCTTACATTTTCCACATCTCACAGTCCTGAAGATTTCATTTGTATTTTCCCAAACCCTGAGGATTTTATCAGCATAGTCCCACACCCTACCATAGTGTTACTCAAACCTTACTTAAATCATCTCTATAGTTTTTAACCTTGCTCTTTTATATTTTCCCTTGGATACATTCACTAAAAACCTCCTCAAAACATCTTCTTTCATATCATCCAATGTCATCTTGGGCTTCCTAATTGCAAGTAGTGTTTGGCTAACCAGTTAGAAGTAAGTAAACTGTCATAGTTGTAATTCTTAGCACAAAGACGAGTCTTAAAAATGGATTTAATCAGGAATGTCCTTTCATTATACTTCCAACCAGTCGCTTCCCTAAAATTACATGGCTTTCGATCATTACTATTGTTGTCACACCTCGCAATAACCCTAACTTTATCAATCTTCTCAAGGTAAATTTGGTATCCATTATGGACTGCATAGTTTGTTAATGCAAACCTTAGTTAAATAGGGGACTCATAACACTAACCCAATTCAGGTGTTATTTCTTTCCAAAGTTGGTTTGGATCATGGAACCTATACCTCAACATTAACTTCTTCTTCATTTACCTCTGGTATATGGCCATGTTTAGCCTCCTCGACACCAGGTGATTTTGATCATCGCCTATCCCATCTATACCCATCTTTAACATATTTTCATCATACAATAAGTTAAGAAAATTACCATTATAGAGGTTAGATGGGGGTTTAAAGGTTTATTGTGAAAAATCCAAGAAACTAAAGTCAAAAACTTCATTATTTGAGTCTGAGTCTTCAATGTATACCTTTTTCAGGGCCTTTGTTTTGTGTTTCTTAGTATTGGAAGTAGAATCCATCTGTTAAATGTGCAAAAACAAACTTGTTACTTATCATTACGTGAGGAAAAAACCCACTTACACTTCAATTTCATCTTAGTATAGTGCCTCTCAGCAACGAATTCTCGAGCTCAACGATTAGTGATTTTCACAATCCCTTTTCAATTAAGTGTGTAAAAGTTGAGGCCTTTTATGGTATTTGCCTATATTATTACTACAAATAACTATGTTTTTTAAATACACATGTTTTAAATAAATATTTATTGTTATTAATAAAAATACCAAATGCAATATTTAGAAAACAAACTTTGTTAGGCTACACTCCTTGCCCAAAAATTATATATATCACTATATTTAGAAAAATCTAATATCTTAGATACTTAATGAAATATTATTTGACTATATATTGCAAAGAAAATCATCACGATTTCGAGAAAACTTTAAAATAAAGCTACGATGTATGTTTTGAAATAAATGGTATGTAAAAAGCCAACTTGATTATTAATTTTGGTCCCATTTTATTCTAAAAAGATTCCTAATTTTTTTATTATTTAGAAAGAAAGAAAGAAAAGTTAAACTAGTCAACTTGATTATTATTTGAATGGATAAGACCGTACTTTTCACGAAGCATAAAATCACACAGACCTTATAAACAATTTGAAGCTGAAAGTTATTACTTTATCCTTTCCCGTCTCTTAAAGTTTGTATTATACTATTGCTAAGTTATACATTTTAATTAGTAGTGGTTTCAACTAATTAATCATGTGACATGATGATACGGTTCTAGTGTCATACCTAAGGCCGCCTCCATGGCCAGATCCTTTAGAGACACTAGAACAAGCGTTTGTGACGCTCTCTGGCGACAGTTTATTATCTGTTACTAATACCCTTGCATGAGTTCACCAACGTCCTTGCTTCCATGTTGCCCACGAATTCCATGTCCCTTATTATTAGTATTTCTTGCATTTTATTTACTTATTGTATTTATTTATATTCTAGCAAAAGTAGACTAGTGGTTATACCCATGTTTCTCATTTCTTAGTTTTTAGCCATTTGCATTGTTATTTGTATAGATGTAATTGTTTTGTTTTGAATAGAGAAGAATTTGATGAAACTAGTATCTTTTTCATGTCTTGTATTTTGGGAGATTAGTCATCTCGAATTCGCCCTATCTTGGAGATTGACTATCTCGAATCGATCTCTATCAATGATGCTTTCATTCTCGTTCATCATGCCTCCCTGCGAAGATCCGTCAACCGACAACACACCGCCAACTATCCACGAGCAACTCTCCACACTCATTGCTAATTCCATTGCTAATCTCCACCGTCTTAATGCAATTATCACACAAATGGCCACCGTCAACACCCTCATCGGCATTCAAACCGGAACCATGGCTAGACTCATCCCGCCTCCACCTCCGCTTCCACTACTGAATCAGCAACCAAGGTCAACGCCACCAGCACCCCCGCCGACAACAATCCAATTAAAGAAACCACAGTCGTTTCCCCCATCACCAAAGGAACCGCTCCCACAACCGCCATTGACAACTACTTATAGACATATCCTACACCTCAAGCC
The DNA here is from genome assembly GCF_002870075.4 of Lactuca sativa. Classification (NCBI taxonomy): domain Eukaryota; kingdom Viridiplantae; phylum Streptophyta; class Magnoliopsida; order Asterales; family Asteraceae; genus Lactuca; species Lactuca sativa. The sequence continues at coordinate 279,783,892 of NC_056627.2, forward strand.
CTTTTTTCGGTTGTTCGACCAACGATTCTCCATCCTCTTTACTCTCAACATGTAGTTGTTGGACCTCGAGGAAGAGGTCAATTTTAAGGGCGAAGGAATTGATACGGTTTTGGTGTCATACATAAGGCCGCCTCCATGGCCAAATCCTTACACACACTAGAACAAGCGTTTGTGACACTCTTTGGCGATAGTTTACTATCTGTCACTAATACCCTTGCATGAGTTTACCCACGTCCTTGCTGCCATGTTGCCTACGAATTCCATGTCCCTTATTATTAGTATTTCTTGCGTTTTATTTACTTATTATATTTATTTATATTCTAGCAAAATTAGACTAGTGGTTACACTCATGTTTCTCATTTCCTAGTTTTTAGCCATTTGCATTGTTATTTATATAGATGTAATTGTTTTGTTTTAAATAGAGAAGAATTTGATGAAAATAGTATCTTTTTCACGTCATGTCTCTTTGGGAGATTAACCATCTCGAGTTGGACCTATCTTGGAGATTGACTATCTCAAATCGGTCTCTATCACATCATCGCATGCATTGGAATCTAACATTATAATAAGTTGCGTACCAATAACTTCACATCATCATATGGTTCAAAATATCATAAAAACAAGGTTCTTGCATGTATTATTAACACATAGCTGCATGAATAGTTATATATATTACGTCTTCTTTAGGTAAAATTATTTATATGCTCTCAAATATCATTTAAGTTAGAAAATGAAAATTGATGTAGTCTATTTGACAAAGTTAAAATAAGGGACCAACGCAATGTTTTATAAACCGGTTCGAACCAATTGGACGGGAAGTGGGAAAATGAACTTTTCAACTAACACAAGTTTTATGTCTTAAAGAAAACAAATAACAAGAAGAAAAGAGCTTTTTGTAGGGTTTTGAGCATTCTAACACTCCTATGGTGTACATGCAACCCTACAAACCCTTGGATCTATGTTTTATCTAAGATACATACAAAATTTGTTTTTCCAAAGTTTATATCCTATCTAGCATACATGGGGAACTTTTAATCATAAAAGTAAGCAAGAAAACATACCTTGTAGTAAATTGGATTCCTTGAAAACCTTGTGAGCCTAGCACCTCAAGTGTGATGCCTCAAATGTCTCACACAACACCAAATGCACTTGGAATAACTTAGAGAGAAAGGAAGAACACTTAGAAATCGGCTAGCCCTCACTTGTATCACTTTGTGGCCAATTTTGATGAAGAACATGAAGCTTATATAGTGTGTTACAATTAGGGTTACACCACGTAAACCCTAATTGTCATGACTTTTCATTTCCATGACCCATGGGTTCTATAAACACCATGGAGCATCCATGGAGCATCCTATGGGTTTTATCCCAACTTGATAATCCATGAAGCATTAGCCCACTATACAAGTATGGGTGATTTACACAATCAACCCATATATTTAATTAGTCTTCTTTTGATCACTTAATTAATTCCAAATTAATTCGTGATCAATACTAATTAAATAATCCTATTAATATATTCGAAATTATAATATATTAATAAACCTTAAGTGTTATTTCTCTCATTTTATTCTATCCAAATGCATGATGCCATGCAACCCAAATGGACCATGCTAATCGGGTCAAGTACATTCCAGAAATAGTTATGAACTTAGAAACCTAATCCAACAGTCTCCCACTTGGATAAGTCTAATAACTATAACTGCAAGAATGACTTTAGGAACTGATCAGCAATCGTAGCTCTTTCAATGTCTCGCGGAACTGAGATGGTGATGATACGCCATTTAAGATAAGTGATCATATAATCCTCTGTTCTAGATATTAGCCGGAAAAATACATGGAACAATGTCTTACTTATTGTCCAGCAGTTTGTTTCTCGATTTCCGATTTGTTTGACATAGAACTTAATTGAACACATCAACTTAGTTCTGACCGGGCCCGGTACATGGGTCAACACAAAATCATCGAGGGGCCCAGATATCACTTCTAATCCAAGAAGGAACATATAAACTTTGACTCATATGCTTGTTCTACTACTTGTTGAATCATACACAAAGGCACATTTTATAACATCGAGTTACCAATGCATTTTCATATAATCAATGTATAACCAACTCATAGGCAGCAAGTCATATCTCTAGCTTTGAGGACTTATATGATATTACCGTCTCACAATCACTCGAGATAAATTCCATGAAGTGATACCAGTGAGCGTGGGTTGAATCCAATACTCAAAACTTATGAGCACTCATGAGTGTTGTAGTCATGTCCAATATCTTAGACCTCTACAAGCCAACCCATGACAGTCTTAATTCATATATACTTCCAACATATGACCGACTGTGGGAATTTAAATAATATGAAATAACATATCATAATTATTCTCGAAGTCAAAACATGTAAAATGAAATGATAGTAAATGATTGACAAAAGATAGCAACACTTTACTCATATATAAATACACCTTTTATTCATCATCAAATTTCAATTACACTTTACACATTTCAAAGCTATCTAACTACTAAAACTAATATCATCCTTCAGCCCTATGCGCCTTGCATGCTGGAGATGCTTAACCCTGCCCAGTCCCTTCATGAGGGGATATGTCGGGTTCTCATCCGATGATACCCTCGTTGCCACGAGGAGTCCTTCTTCTATTCGATATCTGATGAAATGGTATTTTTTCGATGTGTCTGGATCTCCTGTGATCCCTTGGTTCCTTTGCTAAGGCAACTGCACTTTCACTATCACATAAAATCTCTATAGGCTTCTTTATAGCTGGTACAACTCGAAGGTCTGCAATGAATTTCTTTAGCCATATATCCTCCTTCGCTGCCTCGCTTGCCGCTATATACTATGATTCGCAAGTTGAATCAGCCACTGACTCCTGCTTGGAACTTTTCCAAGAAATTGCTCCTCCGTGTAAGGTAAAGACCCAGTCTGACTGAGAGTGGAAATTATCCCTATCAATCTGAAAGCTAGCATCACTATACCTCAATACTCTCAAGTCATCACTCCCACCGTGGGTAAGGACCCAGTCCTTAGTCCTCCGCAAGTACTTGAGAATGTTCTTTACCGCAGTCCAGTGAGCCTTGCCAGGGTTCCCATGATATTTTTTGACCATGCTCAATGAAAAGGCTACATCAGGACGAGTACAAGTCATAGAATACATGATCAAGCCTACAACGGAAGCATATGGTACTCAACTCATTTCTTCTATCTAAGCCTCTGTACTCGGACTCTGAGTTTTACTCACTCTGGTGTTACTCTGGATCGGTAACTCTCCTTTCTTGGAATTATGCATGTTGAACCTATTCAGTACCTTCTCCAAGTAGGTACTCTGACTAAGTCCAATCAGCCTTTTACTCATGTCTCTCAAAATCCTTATCCCTAAGATATAGGCAGCTTCTCCAAGGTCCTTCATAGCGAAACATTTCCCAAGCCAGGACTTAACTTCCTGTAGAGTTGGGATGTCATTTCCTATGAGTAATATGTCATCCACATGTAGTACCAAAAATCATACTATACTCCCACTATCCTTGACATATACACAAGATTCATCTTCACTCCTCGAAAAGCCAAACTCTTTGACTTTCTCATCGAAGAAAAGATTCCGTCTGCGAGGTGCTTGCTTTAATCCATAGATGGATTTCTCAAGATTACACACTCTATTAGGGTACTCTGTACTGACAACACCCTTTAGTTGACTCATGTAAACATCCTCAGCCAACTTTCCATTAAGGAAAGCGGTTTTGACATCCATTTGCCATATTTCATAATCATGAAATGCAGAAATGGCTAACATAACCCTAATAGACTTAATCTTCGCTACTGGTGAAAAGTTCTCATCATAATCAACTCCTGGAGTTTGAGGAAAGCCCTTCGCAACTAGCCGGACCTTATAAGTGTGTACATTACCATCCATGTCGGTCTTCTTCTTGAAGATCCATTTGCACCCAACTGTCTTAAGACCTGGTACATTGTCAACCAAGTTCCAAACTTGATTTTCATACATGGATTGTATCTCGATGTCCATAGCATGTTTCCATTTAGCAGCCTCAGGGCCTGCCATGGCTTCCGTGTAGCTGTTAGGTTCATCCAGACTTACCAGTGTGTTATCACTGATAAGTGTATCACCTCCCGCAGTAATATGGAAACCATAGTAATGCTTAGGTGCATTCCTAACTCTCGTGGAACGCCTCATAGGTACATACTCTTTTGTCGTATTAACAGGAGTTTCCTCCTCAGGTTGATTGCTAGGGTTTGAGGTTCCTTCACCACTTGACTCTTGAATTTCTTCAAGGTCAATTTGCCTCCCACTGTTTCCTTGGCTCATGAATTCTCTCTAGTGAAACACTCCTCTCCTTGCTACAAAGACCAAATTATCACTAGGTCTGTAGAAGAGATAACCAAAGGATCTCTATGGGTAGCCGATGAAAATACACCTATCACTTCGAGGTTCGAGCTTATCATGAGACTCACGCCTCACAAAAGCCTCGCAACCCCAAATCTTGATGTGGTCCAGATTGGGAACTTTTCCGGTCCACATCTCATGAGGTGTTTTGGCAACCTTCTTTATAGGGACTAGATTAAGAATATGGGCGGCAGTCTCTAAGGCATACCCCAAAAATGATATTGGTAGCGAATCTTGACTCATCATGGAACGAGCCATATCCAAAAAGGTTCGATTACGCCTCTGAGCCACACCATTAAGATGTGGTGTCCTGGGAGGTGTCAATTGTGAGATAATCCCACATTCCTTAAGATAGTCAAGGAACTCTGTACTAATATACTCACCACCTCGATCGGATCGTAGCATCTTAATGTTCCTGCCCAACTAATTCTCCACTTCCTGCTTGAACTCTTTGAATCTTTCAAAGGTCTTTGACTTATGCTTGATTAAGTATACATATCCATATCTACTATAATCATCAGTAAAAGTCACATAGAAGCGATTAGCATCACTTGTGGCGGTTCTGAAGGGTCCACACACATCAGTGTGTAAGAGGTCCAACAAACCCTCACCCCTAACACAAGTACCAATGAAGGGTGACTTTGTTATTTTCCCAAGCAAACAAGATTCACAACTATCATTTGACTTTAGGTCAAATGACTCCAAGACTCCATCCTTTTGGAGTTCGCCTATGTGTTTCTTGCTTACATGTCCAAGACGACAATGCCATAAAGATGCTTTATCCAAGCTAGTGGAAGAATCGATACACAATACATTATTTCCTAGGTTATCAACAACCGACATAGTTTCATATACACCATCACAAGGTAATGCTTTAAAATAAAAAACATTATTAAAGAAAGCATTAATACCACCACTATCATTATCAAATGAAAAGGTAAAACCTTGTTTGTAAAAACCATGAAAGGAAATAATATTTCTCGCCATTTAAGACGAGTAACAACACTTATTCAAATCTAATACTAATCCACTACTTAGCAACAAAGAATAAACTCCAATCTTGGTGACAGGTTAAGCTTTCCTATTCCCCATGATCAAGTTTATCTTCCTATGCTCCACATTCTCACTTCTTCTTAGTCCCTGCAAATTAGTACATATGTGAATACCACAACCTGTATCAAGGACCCAAAAATTAGAATGGGGTGAATTATTAGACAATATAGTGTATGTACCTGCATGGTTGGGTTTAACTTTCCCATCCTTCACATCTTGCTGGTACTTTGGGCAGTTTCGCTTCCAGTGCGACTTTTCATGTAAATAGAAGCATTTCGCCTCTTTAGGGTTAGCAGAAGGAGTGACGAAACCTTTCTTGGTTCCACTTGAAGAGGAGTCATCAAGAGACTTTCCCTTGGTACCCTTCGAAGGGCTCTTCCTCTTCTTTCCTTTGCCTTGACCGATTTCCAAGATAGGGTTGCGGTAGGAGTAGGAGTGCTAACAACCGATTTACTCTTAAGACCAGTTTTTGCGATCTTCAAGAGTCCTTGAAGTTTGCTGAGTGTAACTTCCTCCTTGTTCATGTGGTATTTCATGTGGAATTGATCATAACACGATGGTAAGGAGTGCAAAATGATATCTATTGCTAACTCCTCGGGGAAGTTCACATTCAATTTCCGCAAACGGTCCACATACCTTTGCAATCTCTGCATGTGGCCTGTGATGGGTTCACCATCCTTCAACCAGGTTATTATCATGGAGGAAATGATTTCATATCGCTCTTGATTAGCACTTTGATGGTTACGGTCCATCAAATCCTAGTGCATCTCAAAAGGATAGTAGTCCTCATTGGACTTTTGGAGCTCGGCTGTCATAGTGGAAAACATGATGCATGCCACTTTGGGAGCATCTGTTTCATGTGCACATATTCAGCGATCTCCTCAGGAGTAGCAAACGGCTCGGTTACCTTAAGCTCCTTGTCGAGAACATATTATTTGTTCTCATACCGAGTGACCATCCTGATGTTCCTAATCCAATCCATAAAGTTGGATCCATCAAAGATGACTCTCCCACAAAGGTTCATGAGAGAGAAGGATCTGGTAGGGTTTGAGCCAGAAGCAACATTGTTGGAAGACATCTGAAAAGAAGAAAGACAAGTTTTGGTTAGATATAAATATAGTCCTTAATTAAACACCCAAATGTAATATTAAGGCTAGGACCCAACACAATATTTTATAACTTAGAAGAGGGATGTCGTAATCCAGGATATAAAATATTTGAAGGTAGGTGAATGACGATTCACCAATTTCCACCATGAAAATGAAACAAATTATTAGGTTTTAATTGGTTTTGAAACTCCTAGATTCTTTGAGATTCATTGAAATTTTCAATGGCATGTTTCAATCTCGAGTGTGCTCCTCAGGTTTTGTGACTGGGATGCCGAGGATCACAAAACAAGGTGTGAAGTAACCATGCAAATTACTTGGTACCCTTAATATTTACCCCTCAATCGATGTGCCAGTTAACTGCACACGCTCCATCGCTACTATGATAAATATTAAGTTACCCTTTGCCTACCTTGTTAAGTCCAGGTTAGCGTGCCGGTTAACCACACACGCTCCACTAACAACTTAATCAAAGTGCAAATTATAATTTCATGGGTTAGCACCTTATTCACATTTTCCTAAAGTAACTAAGATTGGAATTTATAAGAACATTTAGTTACTTTATATTCATCATACTTTTAATGAAGATTTAAAGTCCTTGTCTTACCCGTTCGGCTAACGACCCTCCACCGATCAAGGAAGCAGTGGGTGAGAGTGGACACCCATTAAGCTGCCATTTTATAGGCAACAACCTTATACCCCCCCCCCCCCTATAGACCGGCTTCGTGAATGAGGCCTACTAACGGTAAAACAACTTTGTTCTTATACATATATAATTATTATTAAACTTATAATATTATAAAGTATAAGGGTTGAATTTTAACTTTTAAAATTCTAGGGGTCGGAACTAAATATTTTAAAGTGACTTTACATGTTCCAAAACTTGAGGGAAAGTTTTGTAACTTTCAAAACTTTTCATCTTTCATAACTTATGAGTTAATGGTTTAATAAAATGAGTGACTTTTCATTTTATGTAATCTATGTGTTTATTTAATGGTCTTTAAAAGTGTGACTTTTGGTAATCCATAACTTGAGGACAAATTATGGATTCCATTAAAACACATAATGATCAAGAATTAAACTAATAAGCAAGTTACAAATAATTCATATGATCTTCTAAACTCATAAGTTCATGAACATGCATATCAACAATTTCAAGAATCATAAAATTAACCATATAAAACTTGAAATTTTGATAATAGCTATTGAAAATGGATTAGCATAACCATTACACCATCTAAAATAAGTTTTATAGCACCAAAATAGTTTAGGGTAATGTTTCTAGTCCATTTCCAGCAGCAAAACTCGAAAAACTGCATTATGTGGTTCCTACTCGTCGAGTGCAAGAACCTACTTGACTTGTAGGATGAGTTTACTCATGGACTCATCGAGTCCCCCCATGGACTCAGCGACTTCATGCTTCAGAGTGCATAAAAATGAGTTTGTTCACTATTTTGCATCAAGTATCAAACAAACAAGCCTAGGCTCTGATACCACTGTAGCGTTTTGAGCATTCTAACACTCCTATGGTGTACATGCAACCCTAGAAACCTTGGATCTATGTTTTATCTATGATACATACAAAATTTGTTTTCCAAGGTTTATATCCTATCTAGCATACATGGGGAACTTTTAATCATAAAAGTAGGCAAGAAAACATATCTTGTAGTAGATTGGATTCCTTGAAAACCTTGTGAGCCTAGCACCTCAAGTGTGATGCCTCAAATGTCTCACACAACACCAAATGCACTTGGAATAACTTAGAGAGAAATGAAGAACACTTAGAAATCGGCTATCCCTCACTTGTATCACTTAGTGGCCGATTTTGGTGAAGAACATGAACCTTATATAGTGTGTTACAATTAGGGCTACACCATGTAAACCCTAATTGTCATGACTTTTCATTTCCATGACCCATGGGTTCTATAAACACCATGGAGCATCCTATGGGTTTTATCCCAACTTGATAATCCATGAAGCATTAGCCCACTATACAAGTATAGGCGATTTACACAATCAACCCATATATTTAATTAGTCTTCTTTTGATCACTTAACTAATTCCAAATTAATTCTTGATCAATACTAATTATATAATACTATTAATATATTAGAACTTGCAATATATTAATAAACCTTAAGTGTTATTTCTCTCATTTTAGTCTATCCAAATGCATGATGCCATGAAACCCAAATGGACCATGCTAATCGGATCAAGTACATTCCAGAAATAGTATGAACTTAGACACCTAATCCAACACTTCTCTCACATTACTTTCATTCAACGAAGGAAGAGGGATATAAATAGATCCCAATTACAGTTGGAGTTTATTAGGCTAAGAATAAGAACAGATAAATACAAGGAAACAATTATCTACTAAATATAATGGGATAACCCAAAAAAACTATTATTTTCTTTACCCCTCTAAAGTTGGAGCGCGAAAGTTACGAACGACCATCTTGCCAAGTAAAAACCGAAAACGATATGTGCCACACGGTTTGGTAAAAATATATGCAACTTGATTAGAAGTGGTTACAGGAAGTGGTTTGATGTCACCAGACTTTACTCTCTCGCAGACGAAATAACAATCCATTTCTACATGTTTGGTTCGTTCATGAAAAACGGGATTGTTAGCTATGTGTCAAGTAGCTTGATAATCACAATAAAGAGATGTTGGACCGGTTTGAGAAGCTTCAAGGTCTCGTAGCAACCAATGTAACCATAAAACTTCATTAACTGTGGTGGCCATTGCCCGATATTAAGCTTCTGTAGAGGAACGAGAAACCAAAGATTGCTTCTTTGTCTTCCAAGGGATAGGAGCCCCTCCCAAAGATATGAAAGAACCTGGCTTGGATTGTCAAGTGAGTGGACAACCAAACTAGTCAGAATCCCAAAAGGCAGTCAAGGTTAAATCTCCTTTAAACGGAAGAAAAATACCTTGACCTGGAGTAGATTTGAGATAACGGAGAACACGTTGTGCAACATCCTAATGTTGTTGTCTGGGAGAGGAAACAAACTGACCGAGTGTATTTAAAGAAAATGTTATGTCTCATCGAGTCACCTATAGCTATAAAGGACAACCAATTAGGCATTGGTATTGCCCTGCATCGACAACTGGGGAATCAGTAGCATCATCTAGTTTAGAAATTTTCTCCACTAGAAAGGAGCTTGGTTGACACCCTTGAAACCCGCTATCAGCTAAAATGTCTAAAGTGTATTTTCTCTGACTAAGAACCATGTCATCAGATCTACGGGCCATTTCAATACCAATAAAATATCTTAAAGGTCCGAGATCCTTGACACTAAATTTATTATTAAAATAGGATTTGACCTTAGCAATCTGGTCAATATCGTTTGTAACACTTGAATCCAGGTATTTTTCTTTATAGTCCTTGAAATAAAACTATAACTGCGAAAGAGGTCCCCTCATACGCTAGACGTACGTCTATTTTTTCTTAGCGTACACGGGCATGTTGGATCGGGAATCTGAGCCACGTACGCGGGGTGTACAAAGTGTACGCGAGGTGTACGTAGCCAAAAGTTAAAACCTTAATTTTAGGGCATGAGCCCTATTTAAACACACTTATGACCCTTGGACCCTATCCTTTATCAGCCTCCACTTCTATTAATGTCCCTAAAACCCTAGTTTACCTTTGAGTGTGATATTTGAGCTTGGAAGTAACTTTAGTGGCCTTTTGGTGTGTTTGCGAGAACAAGAACTTGGTGATCAAGTTGTGGATGTGGTTAAGCTTCAAGATCTTGAATCTACACTATCTTAGGAAGCGTTTGAAGGTAAAAAGCTCATACCTTGTTGATCCTTTTGATAGTTAGAGTTAATATTTGTTTATAAGCTCATTTTGGGTCCATCAAATCTCTTTTGGGAGTTTGGGCAACTCCAGAAGCCAGAAATGCAAGATCTTAGTGCCTATGATGTGTTAGAAGCATAAAAATGTTATCTTGGTGGTTGATATCAAACCATGCATGGATCTAGGACCTTAATGTGAGCTTTGATGAAAAAATATGGATGTTGGACTTCCATAAGACATGCTAAGGCATAAACTTGCCAACTTTATGCCCTAGGACCCCCTTAATTACCGAGATCCTGAAGTTAGATTAAGTGGTTGTATGGATTAAGCACCAAATGGATAAAGGTATTGAGTAGCTCAATACGTTGAGCGTACCAAGATGTACGCAGCGCATACTTCATGTGATCGTGTATGTCGAGCGTACTGAAATTATGTCGCACGTATGTCTCCAGTGGGCTTTTGGACTTTTGTTGGGCCTTTGGATCATTGGGCCTTAGTTAGTTTTAGGCTTTGACCTGTTTAGAGTAGGTGGGCCTTTAACTTCTGCTAATGGGCCTCAAGTGGTGTAGTTGGGCCATTTGGGCCTTGGAGCTCATTGTTTTGTTTGGGCTAGAATGGTTAGGCCCATTTTAGGAAAGGCAAATGAGCCTTTATCGTAGGAGTTTGGATGTATGGTTTAGGCCCATGATTTGGGATTATGACCTAATTCTGATTAGGGCTCTTTGTTTGTGATAGTATCGGACTCTCCTGTACAGCATTCGAGCGTCTTGTTGTTTTCAGCAGACTGGAGTGAGTTTTTTCATTATATCAATGGGTCGAAGGCACCAAGGTCGACCCATTATTTGTATTATAGGATACAGAATATTTGTGTAATATGTGTATGAAAGACCAGGGTTTGGACCCTGGCAACTATATGAAAGACCAGGATGTGGCCCTTGGCACCTGTATGAAAGGCTAGGATCTGACCCCTGGCAGTTACATGAAAGACCAAGATTTGGCCCCCGGCAATTATATGGAAGCCCACGATTTGTCCCTCGGCAAGAATTATATGTTAGACTATGATTTGGCCAATAAAATTAATTTGTATGTTGATATATGGTACTATGGGGGAAACTTACTAAGCGCCTGCTTACAATTTGTGTTTATGGTTTCAGGTACTTCCGGTACTAAGGGGAAAGGTCCGACATGATGGCACAACATTCTCTCCTGTTATTTCCGCCTTTTTGATGGTGTACTCTAATTATGTGACATTTATGTATTGTGATGTTTTTGTAACAATTTTATACGTATAGCATTTGTTTTTAAAGTGAAAAAATTTATCATGGTTTTAGGGTTGTTACATCGTTCCCAAGAAGTATAATGACATCGACATAAATACGAGCTACAACATAAACAGTCTTGCATTTGAAGATGAAAAGAGAATGATCCGCTCGAGAATATCAAAAACTAATTCCTAAAAGTGCATTAGTAAATTTGTTGTACCAGTTGTGTGATGCATGTATTAAGCCAAACAAATACTTATATTGACGACATACACGTGATTCCCCTTCTTTAGCAAATCCTTGTGGAACCTTCATATATACCTCTTCTGTAAGATCTCCGTGCAAGAATGCATAGTTCACGTCTATCAGATGGATAGACCAATTCTTCTATACTGCAATAGCAAGAACGGTTCTAACTGTCACCAATTTGGCAATCAGTGCAAAGGTTCATGGAAATCTACGCCTTTAACTTGCGTGAAACCTTTGGCGACCAATATGGCTTTATATCACTCAACTTCTCATGGAAGTTTTTATTTTATTTTGTACACCCACTTTGAGTCAACTACTTTCTTTCCTGGGGGTAGTTTGGTCAACGTCCAAGTATTATTATTTTCACGAGACGATATCTCCTTCTTCATTGCGTCTCTCCATTAGGGATATTTTGTTGCTTGAGAAAAAGATCTTGGTTCTTATTACTTGGTTATAGCAGCCAAAAAAACTTTATGAGCACTAGAAAAAAATGTATAAGCCACTAAATTAGACAAAGGGTGTACTATTGAGGTAGCTGAAGTGGCCTTGGGGAGAGAATGGTCAATGGAAGATGGCAAGTCAACTTCATAGTCATCATACCTTAGAAGCTGAGTTCAAGTTCTTTCAGAGCTTCATGCTTGTTCAACATCAGAATTGTCATTTGTGTTAGGTCTGGTACCATTGTTGTTGCTGCGAGTAGGCTGCTCCATATCAACATTTTTTGGTCTAGATTGATCTGTCGTAGGCATGACAAAACCTTCAATATTGGTCTGTTGTAACTTATCATCGAAAATGGGCTCAAACTGGTAGTTTAGTGATTGAGAAGGCTATTTTCTGATATGATCAGATTCACTATTATGGAAAGGAAAATGACACTCAACAAACCTTACATCTCTTGACACAACCATTCTCTTTTCGTTTAAATCAAAAACTTAGTATCCTTTTTGTCCTTGAGGATAACCAAGAAATACATAAGTTCTCCCCTCTCTTCGCACTTGTCCTTTCCCACTTTGTTTTCTTTGATATAAACCAAACAGCCAAGAACACGCATGTGTCCATAATACGGTTTGTGTCCAAGTAATATCTCGTAGGGGGTTTTGTTTATAATGGTTCTTGACGGTAGCCTATTCACAATATAAATGGTTGTCCTTATACATTCACCCCAAAAAAATTTGGCAGATTCTCTTGAAACCTGAGATCCCTAGCTATTTCAAGCAGATGCCTATATTTTCTCTCAACTACACCATTTTACTATGGGATATGAACACATGAAGTTTCAAGAAAAATTCCATTTTCTTTATAGAACTTCAACATTTAGTTTGACACAAACTCACCACCATTGTCACTTCTAATTCTCTTAATCCTTTTTTCAAGTTGAGTATTAACGATATTATGAAATGCTTTTAAACTAGTACTTGCATCAGATTTATTTTTAATCAATTCTACCCTTGTTGATCTGCTAAAATCATCAACGATAGTGAGAAAAGAATGAGCTCCAAATATCTAAGGAACTAGATATCCTCCCCATATGTCACAGTGAATTAAATCAAAACAAGAACTGGTTTTTATTGAACTATCAGTAAAACCTAGGAGAGTTTGTTTTGCTCGTATACACGAGTCATAATTTTCAATACTAACAGTGCTACCTATCGAGTCAATATGTTGAAGCTTAGTGTTTGAAGAATTCCCCAACCTTCTATGCCATAACTCTGAATCAATCTTGACTGACATAGCCGCCACCCTTTTATATGTTCCTTCCATGTTGTAAATACCATTCTCACATCTCCCTATGCCAATCAAATTCCTCGAGCGTAACTCCTGAACGAAATAGAAATCAGAGAAAAAGTTCATGAAACAATTAAAATCTTTGGTAATTTTGTTGACTGATAATAAGTTGCATCTAAATTTGGAATGTACAAAACATCATTTATTTTCATGTTGTTGGGTAATTGAACTTCTCTGATTCCTTGAACAAGAACTTTATAACCATTAGGAATGCTAACTGGAATTCCATCCTTTGGGTGTGTTAGGTTAGTGAAATTCGACTTTTGACATCCAACTTGTTCTGTTGCCCCTAAATCGATTACCCAAGCCAACCGAGAATCCAAATTACCTGACGTATTGATTTCAGGTTTCTGCACATCATTCAACTGCTTCATTAGCTTCTTATACCGTTCCAGGATAAGACATGGTATGGGGCTGGATTCCAACTCGATGTTTGTTACCTTTGGTTTGGGACGAATTGGCCTATTCTTATCAGCAACAGTTTTGCGATGTGTATCTCACCAATCCGGATATCAAATCTTCTCAAAGCTTCCATCAACAGTGAGTCCATTCTTCCCACAATGCTTGCACTTCATTACTTCTTTACTAGCGTTCTTTTTCTCAAATTGGTTCTTATCAACGATGCTTTGAGCACCTATATCATATATGTTGTAGTATCTACATTGACTTTTCTTGCTATAGATATGTTTCGTTGTTGTTCATCTTCAGAGACCAGGTGATAGACGGCTCCAAGTTATGGCATATGTTTGGTGCTAAGGATCTGAGTTTTTATAGTTCCAAAGGTGTCTTTGAGACCCATCATAAATTCATAAACTCGTTCTTTGTCTTTAGATTTTGTTAATCTCTTTCCGATATCACAGGTGCTCTTGTCACAGGTACAACTTGGTGTTGGTGAAGCAGATAGGATATCATCCCAGACTGCCCACATCTTTGTGAAATGCGTGGAAATGGAATCAATGTCCCGTATGAGCGTTGTTAGTGCACACTTCAATTCGTAAGCACGGTGTGTACTCCTCTATCCAAATATTTCTTCAAGATCATCCCAGATCTCCTTTGCAGTTGGGGCATATTTAACATTGTTTTGAATGTCTTTCTTCATGGTTGCAGTAAGCCAACCCTTTATCATGGCATAGCTTCGTTACCAAGCTCTATACTCATTTGTTTCTTCTGTCGTTTTGCAAAGGTTCCATTAATGAAGCCAACTTTGTTTTTGGCCAAAAGAAAAACCTTCATCTCTCTGGACCAATCGGGATAATTGTTGTCGCCAAGGTTTTCGTTGACATGTACCTATCATGGGTAATCAGTGGGATGGATGTAGAAGGGCGAATTAGGATCAAATGACGGGTTGGTGTTGGTACTGAAGCCACCCGGTGCGAGCTCGCCCGTCCTTTTTTAACAAGATGCAATATTTTGCTCTGATACCATGAAGGATACAAAGAACAAGAAGAAAATAACTTTTGTCACATTACTTTTATTCAACGAAGGAAGACGGATATAAATAGATCCCAGTTATAGCTGGAGTTTGTTAGGCTAGGAATAAGAAAATATAAATACAAGGAAACAATTATTTACTAAATTTAATGGGATAACCCAAAAAAAATATTATTTCCTTTTTGTCTATTTTTACACAGACACGAACCGGACAAATTTATAAAAATTCAGTTGAACCGGTTAAAATGAATCGTTAAAACCCAATTGAACAAGTTAAATTAAATTAAAACATATGTAAAAAAGTCATTTTGTGTATTTTTTTAATGTTTGAATTTATGGACGTCAAATGCTTGGAGTATATATATATATATATATATATATATATATATATATATATATATATATATATATATATATATATATATATGGAAAAATGAATATACCTTACAATGTATATAAGCTTAGGTATGCAAACTCACAATACTACATCGTTTTGTATCATATTTATGCATTGTAATCTTACAAATTTCTTAAACTTCAACCACTACCTTGATTCACGTCTAAGATTTTCGAAATTTCATTATTATCTATTCTCTAGTATCACATATTTTTGTCGACCACTTACCGAGCTATATATATCATAGTTGCAAATGAAAATTATGTAAGAGAAAGATAATGACGGAATTTCTAAAAACTTTCGAAGTAAATCAAGTTAAGAGTTAAATTTTAAGAGCATTGGACAATTACAATGGATATATGATATAAAAAAATTGGGTACGTAAGTTTACATATTGTAGGGTATCTTCATTTCACACACTCGCACAATGTACATGAAAATTTTGGACACTAGGTTGAGCCGGCAATCGAATAGATTAAACCGAAAACCTTGAGCAGATCGGTTCAACTAAAAACTCAGAAATATTCGACTATCAAACCCTTTGTATCTAAAAAAAAGTATTTGAATTTTTCATGGCAAAATTATATACAAGTTAAATAACTTTTGCATTACAACCTATATTTGTAAGCAATCTGTACATTTCGTTTCATCCTTCATAGATTTTCTCGGTATACAAGACTCTTTTACTCTTCAAATATGATATAATATCTGAATTAAGCAAATATGTATTTAATATTATAATCTATATGAGACGGTATAGAAGTATCAAACTGATGTTTCTTTTAAGTGAAGCAAATAATGAGTGACCAAAAAAGGTGTAAAGCGTGTCACTTTTGCAATTGTAGCACAACCACGGGATGCATATCCGTCGTGTTGCTTCGGAAAATAATGTACGTGGCAATAAATTAATAAGCTTAATTATGTATAATCATAAATTTTTTATTTGTGAAAAAATAGTGTATAAAAGATAATTTTTTATATATATTTATAACCTTACATGCATGAAAACCAATCTCTCTCTCTCTCTCTCTCTCTCTCTCTCTCTCTCTCTCTCTCTCTCTCTCTCTCTCTCTCTCTCTCTCTCTCTCTCTCTCTCTATATATATATATATATATATATATATATATATATATATATATATATATATATATATATATATATATATATATATATATATATATATATATATATATATATATATATATATATATATATATAGAGGTGAGATCGGTTGAGAACACATAGTTTCCCGAAAAACTGAGAACAAAAGGTGGAGCGTTAGATCAAAATTAACTCAATAAGTACATGATCGTAATCTTAGCGATCTCATTTAATGTTTTTTTTTTGGATTATTGGACAAAATTAACAAAATAAATCAAATTTCGGATTTCTTTTTCAAACAATTTTTTGATTTTTTTTTTAAATGGAGATTTTTTATGTTTTTCAAAAAACATAACTTTTTTTCCGAAAAAAATTTTAAAAAAAAAAACTACAATTTAAAAAAAAAAACTGCATTGTTTTAAAAAAAAACTGCAATTTTTTTTAAAAAAACTGCATTTTTTTTTCAAAATAGCTGCAATTTAAAAAAAAAAAAACCCTGCAATTTTAAAATTAAAAAAAAAAAAAAAAAAAAAAAAAAAAAAAAAAAACTCCAATTTTTTTAAAAAAAGACAAACTAGAATATTAAAAAAAAAACCCTAACTTTTTTAACAAAAAAAATCAGCGTTTTAGGTGCATATATGCGTGTTTTTTCAAATGCGTATATGCATATTTTTATATTATAATATTCGTAAGTAAATCCTAAAAAAAATTAATTTTATTAGCCAATCTATAAACATAATAGTACAAGTATTTTATTCGATACAAAATAAAAAATAAAACTACAAAGATTCACAGTCTTATCATTCTTCATATCAAGATTTCCGATTTTTTTTCAATTTATTAATTTTTACCTCTTCAAAATTTCCACAAATTCTTTCAAATCTACAAGAAAAAAAATGATTAATGCAAGAACACTCACAAAAATGTATATGTATATATCATGTAAGATTCAATGCAATGATATAATATAATATTCACATGTGATTGTATCTTTTAAGATTCAAATGTGAAATTCCCAAGAAAATAAAAACGAAGAACACTCACACAAAACGCATGCGTGCATATAGACGTAATTCATATATGATTCGCTCGTGACTTACATATGAATTACATGTGATTCATATGTATATTACATATGAATCACATGTAACTCATATGTGATTCACTTGTGATTTACATGTGAATTCACATGTAATTCATATGTGAATCACTTATGATTTACTTGTGAATTAAATATGATTCATATGTAAATTACATATGAAGCACATGTAATGCATGTAATTCATTTTTATTTACATGTGATTTATATGTGAATTACATGCAATTTACATGTGAATCCTGTGTAATTGTGTTTTACATGTGAATCACATGTGATTTATATGTGAATCACATGTGATTCATATGTGAATTACATGTGATTTACATGTGAATCACGTCTACATGTGATTCATATGTGAAGTACATGTGATTTACATGTGAATCATGTGTAATTGTGATTTACATGTGAATCATATGTAATTCATATGTGACAAACTTGTGATTTACATGTGAATTACATCTTATTCATATGTGAATTACATGTCATTTACATGTCAATCATATGTAATTGTGATTTACATGTGAATCATATGTGAATTAAATGTAAATCAAGTGTAAATGTGAATTACATGTGATTTACATGTGATTCACATGTAATTCATATTTGATTCACGTGTAGTTCATATGTGATTCACTTGTGATTTACATGTGAATTATTTTGAAAGGGTTCTATTATAGGGTTCTATTTAAAAAAAAATCACAATACCAATATTTCAGATTTACCAAATTACACTACATATATATGAAGAAGCATCAGAAAGAAAGGTGAAGAAATTTACTCACCTTATAACATTGAGCATAATGTCTATATACCTCACTGGTTTCATCTTACTCTCCAAGTAATGTCCCATCATACCATCCATTCACTTCATCTATGGAAGTCACTGCAAGATATATACACAATACAGTAAACACATGATGTATTTTAACACAAACCATTATGGATGAGAAGAAATCACATTAATTTTCATGACTAGGATAACTAGTTAACTTATATTGGGATGGGAATGGGTTGACATATATATATATATATATATATATATATATATATATATATATATATAATTTTTATAATTCATTATTAGATTAATCTAACAATTTAAGAGCAAGTGAGTTGTTGTGTAAAACAATAATTTGTTTGGTTTATGTAAGTAAAACTACTCAAAATGCTATAACTTTAACATAGGAAGTAAGGACCTACCCAGTGAATCTATATTTTTAAATTCTTTGTTCACTAGTTCTCATCTTGAAAGATATTGTCAACTATTGAATTTGTAATTGTATCTAATAACTTTTAATCACCATTTTCAATTTTGAAGCATAACTTTCGAAGTAAGTAAGAGCAATGAAATTCATTCAAAAAAAATTCTATATTACCTCACATCATATTATCTATTGCATACAGTTCATGTGCACAAGCTGAAATAAACATATATAAAAGCACAGCAGTAATTGCCCTTAGGCCTTACCTTAGAATGTTGAATAAGATCCTCCTCTATCTGTGATTCTTGTGCTTGTGTTTCTGCATCAAAGATTGTTTCTTTATTTTGTGTTGCCTCTCTCTTCAAGTTATAGTAAAAAATGAGATAAAAACATAAGCAACTTATTTGTCTGCTCATCTCTCCATTTTACAGGTTTTTCATCTCCTTGGTTACATTGTATCCAAACAAAATGATAAAACCTTTGATTTATTTATTTTTTGTAAGTCCCCAAAATTGCTTGTGTATCAATCAGATCCAATTAATGGTGCGGAATCCCAATCAATTGGATGATGTCAGATCAATATAGAAGAGAAGGAGAAGAAGAATAACTTGAATCTAATGTACTGATGATATGATTGATGCTCCTTACAATAGATTCTCTCTCACACACACTTCTTCTCTCTAACTTTCTCTCTCTTCTCTTGCCTTCTCTACCGTACACTCCCACATGCACTCCTCTATTTATATGGACATCCAGCCATACACATGTGTACAGCCGCACACCCTGTGTACGGCTGTACACAGGGTGTGCGGCCATACACACATGTACGGCCATACACACAAACCGCAAACACATACAACATTACATAAAAATATATTTTCCTAGAAAAGCAAAGTATAAACCATATTTTTGACCCAACAATCTCCCCCTTGGTTTATAGCTTTCTTCTCTAATTGGCCCAACAAACTCCCCCTAAAAAGTAGCTGGCTTTTTCTTGTTAATCTTCAATTAGAGCTTGGCTTCAGCTTTAATATTCAATGACTTCATCTTGAGCAGTTGGGATTTTCTTCAGAATTTGGCATTGAACGCACGTTGGGTGAGGAGGCTTGATGTACTGATTCTTCAAAGATAGCTCTTTCAGCTTGAGAATCTTCAGAGAGAACAACGGAGAGAAATAATTTTTTGGATCACTTCAGCAGGTTCATAGATAGCAGCAAATTGATTGAGGTGGCTTCAATGCAATCTGTCACATAATCTTCAAGTACAGCTTCACCATGCTTTTGGGGTTGACAGATTGAATGTCGAAAGAATAATCTTCATTTCTTGCTTCTTCGAATGCAAATTCTTCGATGCTCACGGATGAAGCCTTGGCTCAGAAGATCTTCAATACAGTCTCCACGCGTCTCATCTGCGCCTGGAATCACTTTTCAAGACAAAACAAAACTAAAAGAAAAATTAGCACACAAAAAAATATTTTTGGATTTTTGATATTTTCTGGAAAAATAAAAACAGAAACAAAAATATTTTTGGATTTTCTGAACAAGATATAACACTATTTTTGGATTTTTTAATTTTCTGATTTTTGTTTGATTTTTGAATTATTTTTAATTCTCCCCCTAAAATTTGTGCATAGAGGAAAACTATGAACAAATTTAACAAAAATAAAATGATATCTAACTTTAAGAATGATTTGGGATCAAAGTTTTTAGACAGCCTTTATTCGCTTGTCGATACCTTCCATCTTCACGTCTTTGTCTGGTCGATCGTCGATATTGTTGTCCACTTAAACACGAAAAATTGTGACAAAATTAGGACATACTATAAGTGACAAGACAATGTGATCCTGAGTTCCTAGATATTATATCTGATCCTAATTTTCTAGATACTATATCTTAAGGATCATTCAGCTGACGACGACAATGGATATTGTTGTCCACCTAAATTAAGCAGCAAGATCTATAGACAATCTTTGAGTGTTCAATTTTAATTGTACTGGAACATGTTTCCCGCTTCCATATATGCCCCGGTAATCAAGGACTTCCAGAGTACTCCTTACATCGGATGAGCAGACCATCATTAGGGGAGAAGACAGATTCAGAGTATTATCACTTATAGTGCATATGCTGTGTACCAGGTCGGATTGTTAGTCACGCAAAGGAGACAGCATATGGCTAACACATAAGAGGAATTTCATATATATATATATATATATATATATATATGTAATATGCGGAGAAATAGAGTTGCATATGTTACAGTCCAGGTTGGATCTCTTCCAATCACGCAGAGGATGTAACATATGACTAACAGACAGAAAGCAAGAAAATGATTTTCTACAGACCTAATTTATCGGAATTTACCAGTTGCCCCATCAATACCGGAATTAAGGACAGAATCCGCACATTAAGGAAAAGTTAAACCATGGTTCCAGATACGGGTTCATTTAATGTGACGAGTAGATTCCCATATATATCTCCCTGCTCAACCTATCCAAGCATCGTATTGTCAGGCTAAACAGATCTAACTAGGTCAAGATTTGTCAAGTCATTTGATTTCTTAAGTTCAGCTCTGCCTAGTCATGTCTATTTAGAATCTTTCGTGCCTACCGACGCATCAAACCAGAGCATAGACCCTTCAACTTTGGGTACGTTACGCAGACTCAGATTGCCCGTTATCACTCATTTCCCAAAACATCTCCCTCAAGCACATTCCATAACCAACATATTATTATTTTGATTTTCTAATGTTTTTTTTATTTTTTTTTAAATTTTCTAATTTTTGTTTTGTTTTATTTCGCCCCCTAAATTTGTGCATATGAGAGAAACGAAAGTAAATGCGCAAATTTAAACTATCCTAAAACAAAAATTTGTCTTTAAAGCGAATCAACTTAAGAAAAAATCAGGAGTATAGAGAAGAAAACTCAAACCGTAAGTCACCGATTGAATTTGCATCCAGAAGGTCTGAGAACAGCACACGAATCTCAGAACATATCCGAAAATTCTTCATGTCATTAAGCACAAACCTCGAGAGTGATCTCTTCTTTTCTTCCTTTCCTACAAAGGACATATACTCCCAAACAATGTTCTGAGTGTTGTGTAGTTGAGAGATGTCCCCTATCAAGTGCCAGGAACAGCCACTACCAACAAACCGAAGTCTGATGATATGCCTCCATAGCTGCTCCGACACAGAGCAGGATTAGTTGGACTTTGGAACCCAATCCATTTTGAAACTAGGTCGACCTTTGTCATCCTTGCACAGTACTCTCTCCCATGACATATCCTGTTTATCACAAACAGAAAATGTAGAAATATTAGAAGAATTAGATGATTTGGGAGATTGCACATTCGGTACCCATCTGTAGTTGGGTTTAACCCATTTCTTTTTCGAGCGGATGGGTGCCTCGACACTTGATTTTGAACTTGAAGCCGATCGTTGAGATGACTTTGATTTTGGCTTCACAGGAGCATCTCGTGGATTTGGCTTCTTGGCCGACATTCCCTTCTTGACCTTGGGAGTTGATTTCTTGGCCTTGTGGGGTTGATTTTTGGCCTTCGTGGCATTCCAATCGCTATTTTCTGAATGTGGCCTTGAGGGGTTTCTTTTGGAGTATCTCCCTCTTGGTTTTTTCTGCCAACCATGTGCGTAGTAAGGAACGTATGCGCGATTTGGACAATTTCTGGCAATGTGTCCAGGTGTTCCACAGTGAAAACATGTCTTTTTCTTCACTGTGGAGTTGTTTCTTCCTGCCCTTGGTGGCGTGTCCATGCTTTGTCTCTTGTTGTTCCCACATGCACACTTGGAACAAGAACTCTGTTGCGTTGGAATTGGTGGCCTGTATTTCTCAATGGCAGGTTGATCAGAAGCAGTTGAGTTTGAAGCAACAGATTCAGAGTTCAAGGGGATGTTGGTTTGTTCAATGGTGTTCTCCTTGTTCTCATCATCTGCTACTTTACTTGCACATAAAGTAGAAGCATTAGTATCTTCAACTTGAATACCTCCTGACACAAATCCAGCTGCTTTGCCATATTGAAGATGTGCCTCCCTGTCAATTTCTTCCTGTGTCATAGGGAAAGATGTGTAGTTATGATTGAAAGGTGGAGGAACATTATCATACCCTAGACCCTTGTTTTGATTTTCTTTGAATTTTAATTGGGTTTCATATAAGGACTCGACTGTCTTACTTGACGCAGTGTCATTTTTGAAACTAACATTTGTTTTTCCACATTTAATTTTCAAAGCGTCAAGTTCTTTAGTTACAGCATCAAGTTTGCGTTTAATGTGATCATAATTTTCACACTTGTTGTTGTAATCTTCTTGTAATTTCCTAAAGTCCTTGGTATTTGCTTCTAGTTGTGCTTTTAACGGTTTCTGACCTTTCCTTAGAGTATAGCCTTCATATTTAAGGTCCTCATTTTCCCTTTTTAGCAAATCAATTTGTTCGCGAAGAAATTTAATCGTAGCTTTACAAGATGGAGTACATGAAACTTCATTTACCGGAATTGATGTGGAACTCATTTTCTTTTTTTTTCTAATTTTTTTTAATTTTTATTTATTATTATTTTTCTTATATTTTTAATTGCCCTTTGACTTAAAAACCGAGAAAGTCAACCTTAAAAGTCAAATTTAAAAAGTCAAACTCAAAAGTCAAAATTTCAAAAGTCAAACTTAAAAGTCAAACCGAAAAGCCAAATTTGAAAATTTTAAAGTCAAAGGTCAACTTTTAAAAGTCAAAGTCAAAATTTTAAGTAAAAAATCAAAAATAAAAGTTAAAATTTAAAAACTAAAATTTTTGGGTGAAAATAGAATTTTAAAATAAAAGATTTTGAATTTTGGGCTAAAAATGACAATTTTGCGAAAATAGGGGCGAAATGGAGTCCTTATGAATTAAATTTCGAAGGAAAAGAACATCTAGCAAGTTGGTCGAGATGGTAATGCGCCTTGTTGAAGAACCATAGGTCCCGGGTTCGATTCCCGGTACCCTATTCCGTTTCCTTTTTTTTATACGAAGGCTGCTGAGCGAGGACGGTTGCGAAACGAGGACTAGAGCTGCGAAGCCGAGAACCAGAAGCTAGACCGAGCTGTATACCGAGGCCGCACACGGAGCCGCACACCGAAACCCTAGCCGCACACTCCGAGCCGCACACACCGAGCCGTATACTCCGAGCCGCACACCTTCAAGTGGCCGCACTCCAACAGATTCGCGAAAAAACGACGTTTTTCACCCTTTTTTGCTCCAAAACTCGATCAAAAACTCGTTTTTATGAAAAATGCAAAGAAGTAACCCCCCTTACTTTCGCGAGATCTATCCAAAAACGCTATTATCTTTTCAAAATAAGATCAAATAAGCTTCAGATCTGAATAAATTGATTGATACAACCAAGCTCTGATACCAATTGTAAGTCCCCAGAATTGCTTGTGTATCAATCAGATCCAATTGATGGTGCGGAATCTCAATCAATTGGATGATGTCAGATCAATATAGAAGAGAAGGAGAAGAAGAATAACTTGAATCTAATGTATTGATGATATGATTGATGCTCCTTACAATAGATTCTCTCTCACACACACTTCTTCTCTCTAACTTTCTCTCTCTTCTCTTGCCTTCTCTACCGTACACTCCCACATGCACTCCTCTATTTATATGGACATCCAGCCATACACATGTGTACAGCCGCACACCCTGTGTACGGCCGTACACACAAACCGCAAACACATACAACAGTACATAAAAATATATTTTCCTAGAAAAGCAAAGTATAAACCATATTTTTGACCCAACATTTTTTTGTAAAGAGATACAAGTTGTCTAACACCTGAATATAGTGAATTGAGGCCGCATTTACAAACCATGGAGCAACAGGTTCATTTGCAAAATGGTAAGTAGAATGCATTCAACATCATTCAAGTCTTAGCAGTAGAATAATACGACTTTTTTAAACAATGTCATGTTGCTACTTATCTCTTTCATGTTTCGTTTTCTTTTATAATTACTAATAAATGATATTACAAAGTAAGACATGGTATTGTGAATAAGGTTTTTTCTTAAAAAAAATTATATCTGGCTATATAGCATTGTATTGTGTTGTTGGTGCAATATGTAGCTTTAAACGATGCACTGAAGGAGGAGATTCAGCATCTAAAATCCATTACAATGATGAACTTTGGATCAAACCAGAAGTTTTAATTTCACCCCAACAACACAATGTTAACATCACAACAGTTTCAGCAACTCTAGATACACTCCCATTCCCATAAGCACAAGGAACATAATTTACCACAAAAGCATATATAATTTGCATAATTTTGCCGATTAAACAACAAAACAATTTGAAATATGATCAAATCCAAGAAGCAATTTGAATAAAAGAAACAACATCATGATAGAATAACAAAAAAGAACTCACAAGTGATGAAGCGTCATCAACTTGATTGTCACAGTGACTATAACGTTGGCGTCAACACCAGCGTCGACATCTTCGGAGGCAGTGACGGTACAGATGGAAGAGACAACATCGAAAACATCAGGGGAGAGAATCCATTCTTGAGGCGAGGTCACAACGACAATAATGAAAGAAAGAAGTTAAGAAACTTGTCAAATACATGTGAAATAGAAAAAGGTAAAGTGATCTAACCTTCCGGAATGAGATTAACTGAGGCGTCATTACATTTTCCATAGGAAGAAGCAGATACATTGATTTTTTTATGGAAAACGGCGATGTTGACACTTTTGATCTGTTAACAAGCATTTGATCATTGATTTTTTCAGTAATTCATGAATGGATAGTACATAGATGCACATCATACACTTCATTGATTTAATTTGGATCTGGAAAGGTATTTTTTATTACCTTCTTCATTTCATCAATGGCGGAACATATATCCAAACGATTTTAGGGTTACGATTTTGTATATGAACAAAACTAATATGATGTAGTGGTGATCAGAAGGATTATTCATCGTGGAACCGATGGTGATTAAGGTTAATCTTGGATCTTTAGTGTTGCGAGAGTGTGGATCGGAAATCGTCGTTGATCGGTGATGGAGGTAGAAATGGTCGATGGAGGCATGATGGAGGAGGGAGGCGATCGATGTGAAGAAGACATGAAATAGGAGAGAGAGAGAGAGAGAGAGAGAGGAGAGGGAGAGAGTGAGAGAGATTTAATCGAGGGAATTAAAAGAATCATTTTATTCCTAAAATGCCCCCTCATTCATTTTAAAATCATACCCCCGTGTCTTATTTTGTCTATGTATTTATAAAAAAGCCACAATGCATCTTACCATCCTTTTTTTGATCCAACGCTCCACTTTTAGTTCTTGTGTTCTTGGGAAACTATGGGTTCTCAAATGATCCGTCATTTCTTTCTCTCTCTCTCTCTCTCTCTCTATATATATATATATATATATATATATATATATATATATATATATATATATATATATATATATACAGAGAGAGAGAGAGAGAGGTAGGTTCATGTGTTCTAACTATCTATTGTGTGGATGTAGAAACCATTGTAAGTCAATCATTTTAAAAACCTAAATAAAGGTTAAATGGTAATTTTAACCATTAATTAATTTTAGTAATTACATATTAATTTATTAATACCTTTAATTTAGGCAAATTAATGGAAATTATTTTAAATATCTTATTATCTCTTAAACCCTAAACTATCTGTAAGCTTTCACCATCTCTTTCTCTGGAATCATCGGCCGACATCTTCCTCACCAATCATCTACCCATGCCTCATCATTTTTGTCTCCACTCTCCGCCGTAGCTCCCTCGTCCACCACCATCGGACATAACCACCAAAGACACCCTGTTTCTTTCTCGTTGTCCTTGTTTTTTTCATCATTTTTCTGGTGCCGCTCTTTAATTCGATGGTTTCCTGGCCTCCGCCTAGTTGCTTATTGTTTACTTCCATGTGCTCTATATTTCTAGTAATTTGAATTTGGTTCTAAAACCTTTAACGGTTTCCAACCCGATGATGTTCTTGTTCAAGAAACCAATTTTTAATTGTTTGGCAAAGGATGCAACTCAACATTCGAGGACAAAACTGTATACAGTTAATATCACTTGGTAAATTTTTAGTTACCGTTTCATTCAAATTACAAATTACGTTTTATTATTAATTATTTTATTTAGATTCTAAATTGTTCAATTTACACTTCTCATATCATATTTATTCCAAGAATTGAATAATTATGATAGATAATCGACTAAAAGGATCTATATATTATGCATGATCTATGTATAGTACAAAAAAATTAAGAATGGTATTGTACTATAATGATTTTCTGTTTGAAATGGAAAGTTCTGATCACCTGCTACTTTTGTAACATTTTTATACAAGTATTCTATCATAATGGTTCATAGAAATATTCTTTTAGAATGACACAGGTAAAAATGCACCATTGCACGTGTAAGAATGACACATGTTTTGATGTTTGGTCCGTAATATTGTAATGACATTTACCTATTATTGAATGGGTCCAATTTACTAATGTATAATGTATCTTTTTTATATAAAGAAGAAGCGTATTTAACTAAAATAAAGTAACCATCATCAACTAATTCTTTATATTGTCTATGTTGCATGACAGATATTTGTAGAAATGTCTGAAAGAGAATTTGATGATCAAATTCTTGAAGAACACAAAAAATTCTGACTTGGTTATTGGTGTTACTAAAATTTGGTTTATTATTGTCATATAAGAACATTCTCATATAATTTTATTATTGCATAATTCGATTTCATGATAGTTCTTCTCATAGAATATGTGACGGTTGGATGAAGGTATGCGGGGGGGAGATGATCAATGGTCAATGGTCACCGATCTTCTAATAAGAATGCACTATTCATCATCAGATTCTGACATAATAATCTAAAATTGAATACTAAGAGTATATGTAATAGTATATTATGGTAGAATAATCTACATTTTATATTTATTTGTGTGACATCCCTATTTTCTCGGCCAGAAAAGACCGATTTTGTTTATGCTTTATAAAAATCAGAGTACCTCTTTTAATAAAAATGTTGCGGAATTTATTCCCAGTAAAACATGATAAATACGCTATCAAAGCATTTCTGAAGAAAAGTATTTTTATTCAACTGAAAACATTTGGGATGTCATCATCAATACAGAAACATAAGCATAAATAGAACTTACATTCATTATCACTAGTGATCTATATCTCCTTAATCTCTCAGTGTAATGTCACTTCATATCAACACCTGTGATATAAATAAACTGAGTGGATCAGGTTGGGAAACCTGGTGAGTACATAGGGTTTTCAACCCACAATAATATAATTATTATGTTTAAACAATCAAACAATCAACCCAATTACCCATCCCCATTATCTTCGTTAGTCTTAAGGATCTACCCTAAGAATCATCTATTCCTTGTTCATTCATTCCTAAGGATCATCCTAAAGAATCGGCACGAAATCCATTGTTGCCACGTTTACACAACGCGCACTAAGTCTGCATAGTCGCCAGGGCTTAGGCACTAAGTCTACATAGTCGCCAAGGTTTAGGCACTAAGTCTACATAGTCGCCAGGGTTTAGGCATCAAGTCTGCATGATCACCAAGGTTTAGGCACCAAGTCTGCATGGACGCCAGGGTTTAGAGTACATCGGGTGAACACATCATTCACAACACCTACAGGTTGCGAGCCTGCTAGTGTTCCACTGGACTGTCTAGAATAGTCCGTGGTTGTCATCCGTACTCTGCTGAATGACGGGGCCATCATTTGGGAAAAGGCTTCTCAAATCGTCCACCTCTCACCCTCACCTCGTGGTCTATAACACCTCTCAACTCATCATCCAACTCATATTCCATCTATGACATCTACCCATGTTTTACCCCAACATTATCGTAGATATAAAATACATATACAGTTTAAATCATTTAAAACATGTATAAAATCGTTCATCTAGCAAAGACAACAAGTATTCAGATAATATGCACACATAGCACGTAATTTATATAAAATACTTCATATCTGTGTAAGATGAAAGTAACTATGCACTCACAACACGTAATTTATATTAAATACTTCATATCTATGTGTAAGATGAAAGTAACTATGAACTCACAACACGTAATTTATATTAAATAATTCATATCTATGTGTAAGATGAAAGTAACTTTGCACTCATCTGAGAAGGTGGTGACTCGGTACTCGGACAACACTTCGTTTACTTTAAAATAATTTCCTTCGACGAAACCTAGTATTATTACCACTAGATTTTAGTCTAATATTTACCGTGACTAATTATTAGTCTTGTTATTATTATTATTATTATTATTATTATTATTATTATTATTATTATTATTATTATATATAAGCGTTTAAACAATACTTTCCAACCACTATGTACGGACAGGGGCAGACATAAAACACTGGAGGGCAGGACCATTTTGGCGTATAGCACTTCTAAAATCCAACAATCCTATGCGGCCCTTTAAACCAGATTCTCCGTACCGCGAGTAGTTAAAAAGATATTATAATGACACTTATATAAGTCATAATAATAGTTCAAATATTTATTATAAGTTCATAATAACAATATTAATTTTAAATATAAGCTATATTAAAATAGGGTAAACATAACTTACTTACAAGGGGATTTTAGTTAGGAGTCGGGCTCTGCATGGGCAAAACTTCGTCGATGAATCTTTCTAAGAAAGATTCGTGCAGCACTTCAGCGTTCACCTTACTATACTAAAAACTACAGAAAGAGAAGTCGAATCACGAGGGACCGAAATGCTCGGGGGATAAGAAGAGAAAAACATTTGAATCAAGAGAATGGTACAAGAAATTTGAGAGCTAGAGGCTCTTATTTATACTAATTGAATTTTCAAAAACTACCCTCCATAATTACTTAATGACCTTATAGTTATATAAACAACTAAACACCCCTTTATAATACTATTTTAAATAGATTTAACGATATTTGTACTAACCTAATGTCGAAAGAACTCAACATCAGTCTTATAATTACCGCATCGTCGATACCTTTCTAATGATATATACATATGTATATTACGTGTACGTATATATGATTTATATTTTATTTTAATACGTAAATATGCTATTATAATTTTTAACTCGTTCATACGAACTCCGTTTTTAACGTTATTTATATCCACGTGTAGGTAGAGACGTACTCTACAACTTTTGTTTAGACTCCGTCGGCTAGTTTTGACTTTATTTTTAAAGTTATATTTTTAACAGGCCAAGACAGGATTGGTCCGTTAAAATCTCATAACTTCTTCATCCGATGTCCATTTTCGTCTGTCTTTTTATCGTTATGCTACTAATAACGAGATCTTCGATTATCGTTTAGGTTGTTTCGGCTAAAAACCGCTCGATCTAATACTCGAACTTCGGGCTATACACCGCTAAGCCGAAACTTTGAAAAATCATAACTTCCTCATATGAAGTCAGATTTGGGCGTTCTTTTTATGGACGTTCTCAGGTTAACGTATTCTACGACTTTCATTTAGATTACTAAGGCTAAAAGTTGCTCTGTCATAAATTCACTATTTACATCTTCGCGGTGTCGTGTCGGTTTCGTCGCTAAACTTCGACGGGTCATAACTTCTTCGTTATAACTCGGATTTCGGCGCTCTTTATATGTACGGAAACCTTGAGACATATTCTAAAACTTGGTTAGGACTATTTATTCTAAATAATCATTTGTCAAAAAGTCGTTTTCGACCCCTATTATCTCTAAATTGACTAGCCCGGATCTACGGAGTCATAAGAGAGGTATCTTGCCTTTAGAATACATATGATAAAATAGCATAACGTCTAGAGAAGTACGGTACATCTGAATGTACACATTTGATTGGCGGGATGATAAAACGATTGGTGTAATTCCTGAAGTTTTCCTATCATCTGGAATGTCCATCACCAACCGAGTTGAAGCAGAATTGATGATTGAAGATATGCATGGAAGAAGTCCTAGTAGAGTCTAGGGAAATTTTTATGATTATTTGGACACACTCGTATGTGTTAAATTGTTTTGTGATTTAGGACATGGAGACTACAAGACAATACTTGGGACGAGTATGGGTCGGTGTGAAAGGTAGTAGATGCATATACTACCGGAAGCATAGGTCTCACGCTTGGATCAGGGAAAGTCACAAGGTTACCAAAAAGCTAGTAATTGATTATGTTTTGTTCATGTATGTCGTTACCATCATTTCGGTAATGACTAAGAAGATGATTGTTATTCCGACCCTAGTGGTCATATCAATTTGACTCCGACTACGTTGAGTATGTTATGTGGTTCAGAGAATCAAGTTCGAGGTAGCATCTGACTTAAGACGAAAGATTGAAATAAAAAGCGATCAGTAGAGGTATCGTGAAAAGTTGCTTGTAGCTAGAAATGCTACCTTTTAAGATGTGTATGGAACATGAAGGAAGGTATAGTCTGTTTTGGAATTTGACTCTAAAAGACCTGAGTCCAAGCGATACATCATGCGAGGGGAGGTCATTAGAACATGACCCATCGGTCTATTATGATAATCGAAGGAAGAAACTTATCTCAAGTTTGTTAAAGAAGGAGTCTCTAATAAAGATCAAGATCGCACCATGAAGATAATGATTTGGAAGTCTAACATGAGATAGAGAGCGGGTCTAAGATCGGGCACCGCGTGCAGTCAGGAAGTCTTAGGGTTAGATACTCATTAGAAGAAACATCAAAGTTACGGTTATGACTTAGGATGAAGATATATCGTATGGAGTCATCATGTGAGTCATGTTTCGTTGATGATTTCGGGACGTAATCATCCTAAGGGGGAGATAACTGTAACGCCCGTAGATCCGGGCTAGTCAATTTAGAGATAATAGGGGTCGAAAATGACTTTTTGACAAATGACTATTTAGAATAAATAATCTTAACCAAGCTGTAGAATATATCTCAAGGGTTCCATACATATAAAGAGCGTCGAAATCCGAGTTATAACGAAGAAGTTATGACCCATCGAAGTTTCGCGACGGACCCGACACGGCACCGCGAAGACGTAAATAGTGAATTTATGATAGAGTGACTTTTAGCCTTAGTAATCTAAATGAAAGTCGTAGAATATATTAACCTGAGAACGTCCATAAAAAGAACACCCAAATCTGAATTTGTATGAGGAAGTTATGATTTTTCGAAATTTCGGCTTAACGGCGTACAGCCCGAAGTTCGAGTATTAGATCGAGCGGTTTTTAGCCGACACAGTCTAAACAAGAATCGAAGATCTCGTTATTAGTAGTGTAACGATAAAAATACAGACGAAAATGGACATCGGATGAAGAAGTTATGAGATTTTAACTTACCAATCATGTCCTGGCCTGTTAAAAATATAACTTTAAAAATAAAGTCAAAATTAGCCGACGTAGTCTAAACGAAAGTTATAGAGTACGTCTCCACCTACACGTGGATATAAATAACGTCAAAAACGGAGTTCGTATGAACGAGTTAAAAATTATAATTGCATATTTACGTATCAAAATAAAATATAAATCATATATCGTTAAATCTATTTAAATATCGTTAATTTAGTTGTTTATATAACTATAAGGTCATTAAGTAATTATGGAGGGTAGTTTTTGAAAATTCAATTAGTATAAATAAGAGCCTCTAGCTCTCATATTTCTTGTACCATTCTCTTGATTCAAGAGTCTTTCTCTTCTTATCCCCCGAGCATTTCGGTCCCTCGTGATTCGACTTCTCTTTTTGTAGTTTTTAGTATAGTAAGTTGAGCGCTGAAGAGCTGCACGAATCTTTCTTAGAAAGATTCATCGATGAAGTTCTGCCCCTGCAGAGCCCGACTCCTAGCTAAAGAGTCATTATAACATCTTTTTAACTACTTGCGGTACGGAGAATCTGGTTTAAAGGGCGCATAGGGTTGTTGGATTTCAGAAGTGCTATACGCTAAAATGGTCCTGCCCTCCGGTGTTATATGTCTGGCCCCTGTATGTACATAGTGGTTGAAAGTATTGTTTAAACGCTTATATAATAATAATAATAATAATAATAATAATAATAATAATAATAATAATAATAATAATAATAATAATAATAAGACTAATAATTAGTCAGGATAAATGTTAGACTAAAATCTAGTGGTAATAATACTAGGTTTCGTCGAAGGAAATTATTTTAAAGTAAACGAACCGTTGTCCGAGTACCGAGTCACCACCTTCTCAGGTGAGTGCATAGTTACTTTCATCTTACACATAGATATGAAGTATTTAATATAAATTACGTGTTGTGAGTGCATAGTTACTTTCATCTTAGACATAGATATGAAGTATTTAATATAAATTACGTGTTGTGAGTGCATAGTTACTTTCATCTTACACATAGATATGAAGTATTTAATATAAATTACGTGTTGTGAGTGCATAGTTACTTTCATATTACACATAGATATGAAGTATTTAATATAAATTACATGTTCTAAGTGCATTGTTACTTTCATCTTACACATAGATATGAAGTATTTTATATAAATTACGTGCTATGTGTGCATATTATCTGAATACTTGCTGTCTTTGTTGGATGAACGATTTTATACATGTTTTAAATGATTTAAACTGTATATGTATTTTATATCTACGATAATGTCGGGGTAAAACATGGGTAGATGTCATAGATGGAATATGAGTTGGATGATGAGTTGAGAAGTGTTATAGACCACGAGGTGAGGGTGAGAGGTGGACGATGTGAGAAGCCTTTTCCCAAACGATGGCCCCGTCATTCAGCAGAGTATGGATGACAACCACGGACTATTCTAGACAGTCCAGTGGAACACTAGCAGGCTCGCAACCTGTAGGTGTTGTGAACGACGTGTTCACCCGGTGTACTCTAAACCCTGGCGTCCATGCAGACTTGGTGCCTAAACCTTGGTGATCATGCAGACTTGATGCCTAAACCCTGGCGACTATGCAGACTTAGTGCCTAAACCTTGGCGACTATGTAGACTTAGTGCCTAAGCCCTGGCGACTATGCAGACTTAGTGCCCGTTGTGTAAATTGTGGCAACAATGGATTTCGTGCCGATTCTTTAGGATGATCCTTGGGAATGAATGAACAAGGAATAGATGATTCTTAGGGTAGATCCTTAAGACTAACGAAGATAATGGGGATGGGTAATTGGGTTGATTGTTTGATTGTTTAAACATAATAATTATATTATTGTGGGTTGAAAACCCTATGTACTCACCAGGTTTCCCAACCTGACCCACTCAGTTTATTTATATCATAGGTGTTGATATGAAGTGACATTACACTGAGAGATTAAGGAGATATAGATCACTAGTGATAATGAATGTAAGTTCTATTTAAGCTTATGTTTCTGTATTGACGATGACATCCCAAATGTTTTCAGTTGAATAAAAATACTTTTCTTCGGAAATGCTTTGATAGCGTATTTATCATGTTTTACTGGGAATAAATTCCGCAACATTTTTATTAAAAGAGGTACTCTGATTTTTATAAAGCATAAACAAAATCGGTCTTTTCTGGCCGTGAAAATGGGGATGTCACAGTTGGTATCGTCGCCAGGGGTAAGGCATCAAGTCTACATGATCGCCAAGGTTTACACAACTGTCACTAAGTCTACATAGTCGCCAGGGTTTAGGCATCAAGTCTACATGATCGCCAAGGTTTAGGCACCACGTCTGCATGGTCTCCAAGGTTTAGAGTACACCGGGAGAACACATCGTTCACAACACCTACAGGTTGCGAGCCTGCTAGTGTTCCACTGGATTGCATAGAATAGTCTGTGGTTGTCATCCATACTCTGCTGAATGACAGGCCATCGTTTGGGAAAAGGCTTCTTACATCGTCCACCTCTCACCCTCACCTCGTGGTCTATAATACCTTTCAACTCATCATCCAACTCATATGCCATCTATGACATCTACCCATGTTTTACCCCAACATTATTGTAGATATAAAATACATATACAGTTTAAATCATTTAAAACATGTATAAAATCGTTCATCCAGCAAAGACAGCAAGTATTCAGATAATATGCACACATAGCACGTAATTTATATAAAATACTTCATATATATGTGTAAGATGAAAGTAACTATGCACTCACAACATGTAATTTATATTAAATACTTCATATATATGTGTAAGATGAAAGTAACTATGCACTCACAACACGTAATTTATATTAAATACTTCATATCTATGTGTAAGATGAAATTACTATGCACTCACAGGGGTCGAAAATGAATTTTTGACAAAAGGTTATTTAGAATAAATATTCCTAACCAAGTTTTAGAATATGTCTCAAGGGTTCCGTACATATAAAGAGCGCTAAAATCCGAGTTATAACGAAGAATTTATGACCCGTCGAAGTTTAGCGACGGAACCGGCACGGCACCGCGAAGACGTAAATAGTGAATTTATGATAGAGCGACTTTTAGCCTTAGTAATCTAAATGAAAGTCGTAGAATATGACCTGAGAACGTCCATAAATGAACGCCCAAATCTGACTTCGTATGAGGAAGTTATGATTTTTCGAAGTTTCGGCTTAGCGGTGTACAGCCCGAAGTTCAAGTATTAGATCGAGCGGTTTTTAGCCGACACAACCTAAACGAGATCCGAAGATCTCGTTATTAGTAGCGTAACAATAAAAAGACAGACGAAAATGACCATTTGATGAAGAAGTTATAAGATATTAACGGACCAATCCTGTCCCGGCCTGTTAAAAATATAACTTTAAAAATAAATTCAAAATTAGCCGACAGAGTCTAAACGAAAGCTGTAGAGTACGTCTCCACCTACGCGTGGATATAAAGAACGTCAAAAACGGAGTTCGTATGAATGAGTTACAAATTATAATAGCATATTTACGTATTAAAATAAAGTATAAATCATATATACGTACACACACACACACACACACACACACATATATATATATATATATATATATATATATATATATATATATATATATATATATATATATATATACATACATATGTATATATCATTAGAAAGGTATCAACAATGTGGTCATTATATCAGACTAATGTTGAGTTCTTTCAACGTTAGTCTAGTACAAATATCATTAAATCTATTTAAAATAGTATTATAAAGGGGTGTTTAGTTGTTTATATAACTAAAATGCCATTAAGTAATTATGGAGGGTAGTTTTTGAAAATTCAATTAGTATAAATAAGAGCCTTGGGCTCTCATATTTCTTGCACCATTCTTTTGATTCAAGAGTCTTTCTCTTCTTATCCCCCCAGCATTTCGGTCCCTCGTGATTCGACTTCTCTTTCTGTAGTTTTAGTATAGTAAAGTGAGCGCCGAAGTGCTGCACGAATCTTTCTTAGAAAGATTCAGCGACGAAGTTCTGCCTCTGTAGAGCCCGACTCCTAGCTAAAACCCCCTTAAGTAAGTTATGCTTACCCTATTTTAATATAGCTTATATTTAAAATTAATATTGTTATTATGAACTTAT
This sequence comes from Lactuca sativa, assembly GCF_002870075.4. Taxonomy (NCBI): domain Eukaryota; kingdom Viridiplantae; phylum Streptophyta; class Magnoliopsida; order Asterales; family Asteraceae; genus Lactuca; species Lactuca sativa. The sequence continues at coordinate 279,820,296 of NC_056627.2, forward strand.
AATAAATATTTGAACTATTATAATGACTTATATAAGTGTCGTTATAATATCTTTTTAACTACTCGCGGTACGGAGAATCTGGTTTAAAGGGCCGCATAGGGTTGTTGGATTTCAGAAGTGCTATACACCAAAATGGTCCTTCCCTCCGGTGTTTTATGTTTGACCCCTGTCCTTACATAGTGGTTGGAAAATATTGTTTAAACGCTTATATAATAATAATAATAATAATAATAATAATAATAATAATAATAATAATAATAATAAGACTAATAATTAGTCACGGTAAATATTAAACTAAAATCTAGTGGTAATAAAACTAGGTTTCGTCGAAGGAAATTATTTTAAAGTAAACAAAGTGCTGTCTGAGTACCGAGTCACCAGCTTCTCAGGTGAGTGCATAGTTACTTTCATCTTACACGTAGATATGAAGTATTTTATATAAATTACGTGCTATGTGTGCATATTATCTGAATACTTGCTGTCTTTGCTGGATGAACGATTTTATACATGTTTTAAATTATTTAAATTGTATATGTATTTTATATCTACGATAACGTTAGGGTAAAACATGGTTAGATTTCATAGATGGAATATGAGTTGGATGATGAGTTGAGAGGTGTTATAGACCACGAGGTGAGGGTGAGAGGTGGATGATGTGAGAAGCCTTTTCCCAAACGATGGCCCTGTCATTCAGCAGAGTATGGATGACAACCACAGACTATTCTAGACAGTCCAGTGGAACACTAGCAGACTCGCAACCTGTAGGTGTTGTGAACGATGTGTTCACCCGGTGTACTCTAAACCTTGGCGACCATGCAGACCTGGTGCCTAAATCTTGGCGATCATGCAGACTTGATGCCTAAACCCTGGCGACTATGTAGACTTAGTGCCCGTTGTGTAAACCTTGGCGATCATGCAGACTTGATGCCTAACCCATGGCGACTATGCAGACTTAGTGTCTATTGTGTAAACCGTGGCAACGATGGACTTCGTGCCGATTCCTTAGGATGATCATTAGGAATGAATTAACGAGGAATAGTTGATTCTTAGGGTAGATCCTTAAGACTAAAGAAGATAATGGGGATGGGTAATTGAGTTGATTGTTTGATAGTTTAAACATAATAATTATATTATTGTGGGTTGAAAACCCTATGTACTCACCAGGTTTCCCAACCTGACCCACTCAGTTAATTTATATCACAGGTGTCGATATGAAGTGACATTACACTGAGAGATTAAGGAGATATAGATCACTAGTGTAAATGAATATAAGTTCTGTTTATGCTTATGTTTCTGTATTGACGATGACATCCCAAATGTTTTAAAATGAATAAAATACGTTTCTTTGGAAATGTTTTGATAATGTATTTATCGTGTTTTTCTGGGAATAACTTCCGCAACATTTTTATTAAAACAGGTACTCTGATTTTTATAAAGAATAAACAAAATTGGTCTTTTCTGGCCGAGAAAATGGGGATGTCACAGTTGTAACGTCCGTAGATCCGGGGTAGTCAATTTAGAGATAATAGGGTCGCAAATGACTTTTTGACAAAAGATTATTTAGAATAAATAATCTTAACCAAGTTGTAGAATATGTCTCAAGGGTTCCATACATATAAAGAGCGTCGAAATCCGAGTTATAACGAAGAAGTTATGACCCGTCGAAATTTCGTGACGGAACCGGCACGGCACCGCGAAGACGTAAATAATGAATTTATGATAGACTGACTTTTAGCCTTAGTAATCTAAATGAAATTCGTATAATATGTTAACCCGAGAACGTCCATAAAAAGAACACCCAAATCTGACTTCGTATGAGGAAGTTATGATTTTTCGAAGTTTCGGCTTAGCAGTGTACAGCCCGAAGTTCGAGTATTAGATCGAGCGGTTTTTAGCCGACACAACCTAAACAAGAATCGAAGGTCTCGTTATTAGTAGTGTAACAATAGAAAGACAAACGAAAATGGACATCGGATGAAGAAGTTATGAGATTTTAACAAACCAATCCTGTCCCGGCCTGTTAAAAATATAACTTTAAAAATAAAGTCAACATTAGCCGACGGAGTCTAAACGAAAGTTATAGAGTACGTCTCCACCTACACGTGGATATAAATAACGTCAAAAATGGAGTTCGTATGAACGAGTTAAAAATTATAATACCATATTTACGTATAAAAATAAAGTATAAATCATATTTAAAATTAATATTGTTATTATGAACTTATATGATTTATATTTTATTTTAATACGTAAATATGCTATTATAATTTTTAACTCGTTCATACAAACTTCGTTTTTGACGTTATTTATATCCACGTGTAGGTAGAGACGTACTCTACAACTTTTGTTTAGACTCCGTCAGCTAGTTTTGACTTTATTTTTAAAGTTATATTTTTAACAGGCCAGGACAGGATTGGTACGTTAAAATCTCATCCGTCTGTCTTTTTATCGTTACGCTACTAATAACGAGATCTTCGATTCTCGTTTAGGTTATTTCGGCTAAAAACCGCTCGATTTAATACTCGAACTTCGGGCTGTACACCGCTAAGCCGAAACTTCGAAAAATCATAACTTCCTCATACGATGTCAGATTTGGGCGTTCTTTTTATGGACGTTCTCAGGTTAACATATTCTACGACTTTCATTTAGATTACTAAGGCTAAAAGTCGTTCTATCATAAATTCACTATTTACGTCTTCGCGGTGTCGTGCCAGTTCTGTCGCTAAACTTCGACAGGTCATAACTTCTTCGTTATAACTCGGATTTCGACGCTCTTTATATGTACGGAACCCTTGATACATATTTTAAAAATTGGTTAGGATTATTTATTCTAAATAATCATTTGTCATAAAGTCGTTTTCGACCCCTATTATCTCTAAATTAACTAGCCCGGATCTAGGGACGTTACAATTTGTTATTAACGAGTGTTACATTATCATAGAATAATATATAAACTTTTTTGTTTTTTAAGAATATGAGGAAAAAAATTCAATGTGTATCTAAAAATTTATTATTCTATAAAAGTTCATTCAATCAGAATATATATTTTGACAGCATAACATTCTGATAGGATATTATCCTATAATTTTCATTCTAACAAAATAATACTTTAATAGAATAAAAATTGGTTTTGATTATAAGTTACGTTAGAATTGAAATTGAATTAATTAAGAAAATAAGATTTTCTAAATCAAGATAATTAATTATCCCCTAAAATATAGAATTTTTCTTTTTTAAATTTATTTTAATTGACTAAAATACCCTTATAATGAAATTAAAAGGTGATTTTCAATTATCTTTAATTCAATAATATTTGTTAATCAGTTTCTTAAAATAATTTAATAATTGGTCAACAATCAATACTACATCCACACAATAGATAGTTAGAATACAATAACCTAGCCATATATATATATATATATATATATATATATATATATATATATATATATATATATATACATATACATATATATATATATATATATATATATATATATATATATATATATATAGAGAGAGAGAGAGAGAGAGGTCGGTTCAATTGATAAAATAAAAAAGGTTGAGAATGGGGGAATAATTCTCAGCCACTCATTTAATCTAAGCATAAAAAGACACGGTGACAAACTTGTAAATATGATAATAACCTTCAATCTCAAATATGTAACTATATAGAAATAGATAACAATTCAAACCCATTTCTAATCGATCGTTCATCATCCAAATTTCTCCTCCAACCTTCAACAATCATCCAGATTTCTTCAATTAAACCATCATCAACATCATTCAGTGTTAATCAATCATCAATCTTCGTCAATAACATGTTTATCAACACGATTTAACAGTTAACAACAAAAATTCATTTTTGGTTCTTTCAATCCAACCTTCAAATCTGCTTGAATACGATAAGATCTTCAACATCTACGATTAATTATACTCCCAGCGTCATTAGATCAACATCATCGATAATCAACAAAAAATCCACTTCATATCATTCATTCAACATCGATTATCAAATAAAACTTCAAAATTGAGGTTAGGAAAAGATCAAATCGTTTTTTTTTTTTTTTGAAAAAATTCATATAATTCTTTATCAATCTACTATTTTGTAAGATTTCAATAGTCAAAATATCATATTTTTAACATTTTTAAAAAAAGTTAAATTGTATGCACTCCAACTATTTGATGAAATACATAAACTAAATTACCATGTTATATTCATATATGAATATGTTTTCTCACCTGAATCAGTATATGATTATTAAAACAAAAAAACAAATATGCAAGTCTGTATGTTTTTCATATGTGAATAACATATAAAAATTATATATAGTTGTGAAAATACCTTGTAATATTCATATGTGAATATACTGTGTAATATTCATAACTGAATATATCATCCAATATTCACAAGTGAATATACTATGTAATATTCTCATGTGATATACCATGTAATACTATGTAATATTAAGATACGAAAATATTATCTGATATTCATAAGTGAATATATTATCTAATATTCACAAGTGAATATACTATGTAATATTCACAAGTGAATGCATCGTCTAGTATTTAAATATGAATATACTATGTTTATTATATGCTATATTTATATATGAATGATACTTAAATTGTAAAAAAAAAAATAATCATAGTTTTTATTCATAAGTGAATAACGAATGTACTGTAGTAAAAACCTGATTCATTTTTATTCACTTATGAATAACGATAGCTGAAAATATAAAAAAAAACTTAAATTTTTTAGTTTATCTTAAAACTATATCAATATGGATGACTATTTGTAGAGAATAAAAAATCATGGATTTTGGTATATTTAAATTATTTTTCGATAAAAATAGTTTCTTAAAAATTAAAAAAAAAACGAAAAAACTATGTTTTTGTATATATTAAGGTAATGCTTAGCATAGTTTAAGGAAACATGTTTTGTTAGAAAACACATGTCTATTTCTTTCACATTTCCACTGGTACGACGGAGGCTTTTGCGGCAAAAATAAATGTGTGGCTGAGAATGATTCCCCCATTCTCAACCTTTTTTTTCTCAATTGAACCCTCCTCTCTCTCTCTCTCTGTATATATATATATATATATATATATATATATATATATATATATATATATATATATAGAGAGAGAGAGAGAGAGAGAGAGAGAGGTTCAAATGTTTCTAACAAGTATTGTGTGCATGTAGGAGCCAATAGGAATTTATGAATAATTAAATAATTAAAAATTGTTATAAAGGTAATTATGTAACTTTAGCATGATAATTAAAATAAAATCCCTTAATTCATGGAAATGACCATAAAAATCTCTTTGACCAACTATTTAACCCTAGCCTCTCATATAATACGTATTCAATTTCTACCTCTTCCTATTTTCTTATCGACGAATGAACATCGTCTGATCAAAAGAAGTAGTCGAAACCTCTTGTTGCAAATTTGTTTCCCCATTTCGCTGATTAAGAAGACTCTAATATTTAATATATATCACTCTCACCGATTTGTACACATGGTACTGACCAGACAAGATGAAGATGTTATTCTCGGCGGCTCCATCTCCAATCGAAGCTAGCTTCTATCTCCAATCAACTCGATTCCATAACAAAATAGCCACGTTCTCCGAGTTTAATTTACCAAAATTGCAATTACATTCCATAGAAAACAGGTTTTTTTCTTCGTTCTTTCAACTAACTAATTTCTACAATTTCAACTTTTAGTTTTAGATTTGTATAATGGTGTTGAAAGATCTTGTTGTTCATATGAATTTGATGTTGATGGTTCTGAATTGGAATTTTTTTCATTCATGATTCATAGAAAATGTGGTTATTTAGGGAGTTCCCTTAAAGTGTTTGACGGAATGCCAAAGAGAAATATGGCGGTCTCAGATTTTATTCATGGTGTGTGATGGAATGTTTATTGTTGTGCATCTTATCTCCAAGGGTAAACAAAATCAAAACAAAGAATTATGTTATTTTATCATACTTTAAATTTAGAATTCCTCTTAATCTCTTTCAATATTGAAAGAGAGGAATCATTTTTCGATTATGAAATATATCAGGTGCGTGTTGGATGATTAGAGTTGGGGTTTGCATTCTTGAAGGTATAGTTTCTAGAGAATATTTTGGCCCTGCTCTAGCCTTTTCTTTCCTTATTGCTAGTGTTAATTTGTATTTTAAAATGGGTTTATTTTTGAGTAAATTAGACAAATGGTCCCTATAGTTTAAGGTAATTTACACGTTTGGTCCCTAACTTATTTTTGTAACTCGGAAGGTCCCTACTTTTTGTTTTTGTTACACGTTTGGTCCCTGTCTTACATAAACAAACTATTTTGCCCTTGATTTTTTAATTTATTTAAATAAACACACTCTCAACCCCACCCCTCCCACCTTACCTTTTTTATCCCACCATTTTTCCATATTTAAATAATAGTCTTTTTACGTAAGACAGGGACCAAGTGCGTAATAAAAGCAAACATTAGGGACCAAAATCGTAACAAAAACAAATATTAGGGACTTTCCGAGTTAAAAAAATATGTTAGGGACCAAACGCACAAATTGCCCCAAACCATAGGGACCATTCGTGTAATTTACTCTTTATTTTTTGTGAAATTTAAATGCATTCTATATTGTATTCCCTTTAAGCTAATTAAGCTAATTCTTTGAGAATGGCTTTCTTTTCTCATCATTGGGTGTTTATTCTTATCTCCAACTGTTTCATTCTTTAAGAATAATTATTTCATTCTTTAAGAATATTTTGTATCTAATGTATTCTTCTATTTGAATAATGTGTAGAGAGTATTATAATCTTGGAGAATCACCTAAGAATGATTCTACCAGAATTGTATTTCCGGTATAATTACATAAGAGTGATTATGGTAGAATCACATAAGAATGATTTTGCAAGGGTTGTATTGCAATTGGCTGATGTTTTAACATGATTTTTGTTTCTTATGTTTTTCAGATGTTTCAAGTTTTACCTAGGGATCACTTACCATCCTCGAGTTTATCTCCTTTTGCAGCTCCTTGTATAAAATCATTCTCATGCAATATAATTCTGACAGAATGTCAATCTCACAAAATGTCAATCTCATAGAATGTCAGCATATTTTGAAGTGGCTTAGAGGTCAAACATATACAAGACATCTAGGAAAGAAACAAGAAAGTGAATGAGGATTCTTTCAAGAATGCTGAAATTTTTTTGCAAGAGATTTCAAGAACGAATGTAATTTATATTCATAGTTGTATTCTTTAAGAATGAATGTAATTACTTATTTTAAACTATGAAACTTCGTCTTATATAAAATTTGTATTCATTAAAAATTATTGGTCTTGATAATATATGTTTATAATATTATGTTCATAGTTGTATACCATTCTGACAGACTTACAGAACATCATTCTAACAAAATAACATTCTGATATGATAAAATCGGTTTATGTTTACAAATTACGTTTGAAATTGAATTAATTTGAAAAAAAAATCAGATTTTTTAAATCAAAATCATTAATTATCCCATAAGTCTTGATTTTTCCTTTTTTAAATTTGTCTCAATTGACTAAAATGTCCTTATGCTAAAATTTGTGTGATTATATGGTACATGTTACCCTATTGTAATATCATATACCTTCAAATCATGACATTTAGTTCTATTCCATCCGATGGTCCATATCTGTGCATTATGACATACAATTATTAGTAAAAAAAACCTAAGCCTATATATATATATATATATATATATATATATATATATATATATATATATATATATATATAACCAGATTCTTTTGAGAACCAAAAGATTTGTAAGAACTTGCGAACTCACAATCACCTCATTATTTTTCAACACCAACAACACCAATCTACTTCAAATGGTGCCTTTAACCCATATATAGGCTCAAAAAAAAGATTGACCATTTTTTTTTGTATGATTGTTGATGAGCACAATCAGCAGTCATATGGATTGTTGATTGCTCATCAGCAGTCCATATGGCTGTTGATTGTGCATGTCAGTAGCCCATATGATTGTTGATTGTGCTCATCAGCAGTCCGTACAACTATTGATTGTGCATACATGCAAATTTCGTAAATAAATAAATAAAAAATTATCAAATTGTTTTTTTAGTCTAGATCTGACTTAGACGCACCATTTGGAGAAGATTGGTGTTTTTTGGTGTTAAAAAATTATGAGTTGATTATGAGTTCACACGCTTTTTTACTTCTCACAATAACTCAGCCATATATATATATATATATATATATATATATATATATATATATATATATATATATATATATATACCAATGATTTCACAAATCTAAATAAGAGTAAATATGTAATCTTATCTATTATTTAATTTCGGTAACTAAATAAGTATTTTATTAATCCCTATTTAATCCTTAAAATATTTATTAATTTTGGTTATCACCGATCTATCCCGTCTTTTTCAACCTTGCCTTACCATCGAGCGGACCCTCCAATCTTTGGCAAAAGAAACTAGTGGCCATGTTCCACCAGCCGCCGCCATCAGTGCCTGAACAACCAACCCTTCACTGCCTCTCACTCACTCTCTCTCTCTCTCTCTCTCTCTCTCTCTCTCTTTCTCTCTCTCTCTCTCCAAAAATCTCGATTTGGTTTAAATAAACATAATAGCGAACATTGCGATTTGGTTCTTCTACATTCAAAACTTCACTAGATCGTTGATTTAAACCCTTCCAATCTCTTTCCAGCAATTGATCCTAACTCATCTGGATGACAAGAGCGCCTAAGAGAAAGACTTTGGAATCAAAAATTAGAATTGAGAATCGACCCTCCTGGTCTCGTTCGTTAGACGTGGTCGGGGTGTTTTATCGATAACCGTGAAGCAATGTCTGGACCAATCAATCGATTTGCAAAGCCTTGTAAGTTTATTATTCCTTTGGTCGTGATTCGTAAATAACAATGCTATTCCCCCTAATTCTTTTGTAAAGTGTTATCAATCTCAATCAGGTTTGTTTTCATTGTTGTTTTTCTTATTGAAAAGCTTCATTTTGATTTTCTCTATAGAATTTATGTTTTCAATTTTCTTCTAATCATACCAACGGCTGAATTAGTGGAATCAAATGTTAGGTACTTCTTGTTCCCTCTTCTCATTTGCTTTGTTCAGTTCCTAGAAAGGCATATTGAAAGATAGGGGTTTGATTTTTTGTTTTAATTTGTTTAATTTGAAAATGTTTGCAGACTTTGAGAAAACGAGGCTTACGAGGTAATTCCAATTTATTTTACTTGCTAAATGCAAGCTGAAAGCTAGGGATTTGATTTTTTATTTCTTTTTCACATAATGATCAGGTTACATAAACTCATAGAATATGATTTTTCTAGAATAATATGGCAATATGGCAATTGAACTTCTACTCAACTATGTTAAAAGCTTATGAATTTTGTGTTTCTCTTTGAATATTAACTAATGGCATGATCAAATCAATTGCATTAACTAGTAGGATTTCTGATTCTATTAGAATCATATTTTTTTAACAAAACAAATTAATAATCTAGGTTTCATAAGATTTGGTGTAATTCTTGTTGGTTTTTACATTTTAACAGTTTTTTTCTTGGGCTCCTTTTTGTGTTGACATAGTCTTTTATTTTACTGTATCATTCTTGCAGAATATTTAAAGTATCATTCATTCTTGAAAAATATTTACAGATCACTATGGCAGAATGTTTACAGAACATACAATCGTATACATAAGGAAGACTTGGAATCGAGTTCAAGAAAAAATATATTTGCCAAGAAGTACATTTTATGATAATACATCACATTTTCGTAAGAAAAGTTGGAATCAAGTCGATTATTTGGACCTTTAAAAAAAGATCAAGGGCATTTGTTCAAGAATTATATATTTAAGAATATTATTTGTTTGAATATGTATAATTGTTCATCCTGAAGAGGATCCTTAGGATAGGTCCCCTGAATTAGATGTTTTAGGGATAAAAAGTGAGGATAACGGGAATGGGTAATCGGGTTGAATGTTTTGATGAAAATATATAATTAAAAGAATTTAATTATTGTGGGTTGAAAACCCTATGTGCTCACCAGGCTCCCAAGCTTGACCCACTTAGTTTCTTGTATTTCAGGTAGTGGCACAAGAGCACAGGTGTGATGATCAGATGAGAGATTTATGGATTATAGGTCAGTATAATAATAGATGTTTGTAAGGCATACACTACTTCCGTTTATGCTTATGTATTGTATTGACAATGACATCCCAACATTTTTAATATAAATAAAATACATTTCTTCGGAAATGCTTTGATAATATCTTTATCATATTTTTGGAACAAATTCCGCAATATTATTCTTCACAAAGGATACTCTAATTTAAAATAAGCATAAAGAAATCGGTCTTTTCTGACCAAGAAATTGGGGATTTCACAATTTGTATCAGAGCATTGGTTTAAGCAATCTACAAAATTGTAGGATTTGTTGACTTAAACTTAGAATGTTAAGCGATGATTGTGAGATGAGTGTCTGTTATATGTAGGAAGTATGCCTGAATAAACACGAGCACTAGCGTATTTAGGAAAGATGCCTAAATTGCTTTTATGTGTTAAATGATTTAATCAGATCTATGGTCTATTACTGACCAGATCTGGAAATTTTATGTGTTCATGTTTCTAAACGTTTAACTACGATATTAGAATAGACATATAACTTTTTGGAGTGATAATGAGATTTATATGCCTATCATAAATAGAGCCTTCCCTATCTTAATATTATTGTCTTGAACATTTGCTTTGGTATATAGATCATTATGGTAAGAACCCGCATCGGATTAGGAAACCCCAATGGAAAACAATAACCTGATTCATGAGTGATTGAGAGTGCACCAGAGGTAACAGTTGCACCCGAGCTAATCATGATGGTAGGAGTACATGCAATAATGTAGATGATGCTAGACCATTAGATGGAGGAGACAAGGTGTCTACTCTAGGAAAATTGAAGAGAACCTACGACATCGGTTGTGTAATGTGAGTTAGGAGAGGAGCAGTCGGAGGAAGGAAATTAATGTCGTACTGGGAGTCAAGTTGAACCCTGAGTGGTAAAGAGAAACAATATGGACATAGGGATTGACAAGGATGGGTGTAAGTATAAAGAATTCATGGGTGCCAAGCCACTAAGTCTTTCTGGAACTCCAAAACTAGTGGAGATAATGGACTCGGTCTACAAGATGGAGATGGTATTTGAGATCTGCAACTACAACAACAAGCAAAAGACCATCCCTGCAGTCAGGAAACTAAAGACCGAAGTTTTAGGTTGATAGAAGTTGTTGGCGGATACATTGTTGTAGGGAGAAGCCCTGAGGATTTCATGGGAGGCATCCTTGGAGCAGTTGAACATGCAGTACTACCCTGTAACATCCCGAGGTTCAGGCACTTCAAAATTCATCCCTATGGTTTTATCATATGATATTTTAGTCCCTAAGTCCATGAGAATGAGCCTTGAAGCCTTGTGGCAATTTTGTAATTTGAGCAAGATGAGTACGCTAAGCATACATGAGGGTACGCTGAGCATACTAGAGCGTGCCCTAATACGCTGAGCGTACTAGAGCGCGCCCTAATACGCTGGATGTACACTTATGTAAGCGGGGCATACATAGTCAGGAGAAAGCCCTAATTTTTAGGGTTTGGGTGGTATATAAGCATCATTATGGCTCATTTCACCCCACCTTTTCAGCCTCCATACCCTTTAAGTCATTTTTGGCAAAACCTAGTCCCTTAAGAGTGTGTTTGAGCTAAAAAGTGTGTTCTTGGTATGCTTAATGAAGAAGGAGTTGCATTAAGGAGATTACAAGTTGAAGCAAGCTTGTGGATCTTTGATCACTACCATCTTGAGAAGCTCCAGAAGGTAAAAAGTCTTAACCTTGATGCTTTGTTTGCTTGGGTCTCATTTTGGTTACCTTATGTTGTTCTTCTTGTCTCAAAAGTCCCATTTCATGCATGTTTGGTTTTAAGTCATTTTGAGCTGTCCTTCAGACCTTAGGAAGGGTCCTAAGCCATAAAAAAGAGGTCCCTTTAGCTAGTTTGGCTCCATGCGTCTTGTAGAAGGTCTTAATGGATTAAGGACTTAAATAAGGACTTTATGGACATGTAGAGTCATAAAGTTGGAAACTTTATGACCCTAGTATGCCTCTAGACATTGGATCTGAAGTGGGAGCCTAAGTGATGAAGCCATTAAGGACTAAATGAAGAATTTGAATTTGCGAGGGTATGCTCCGTGTAGCTTAGTGTACGCCCAACGTACCCGGTCAGCCACCCTGATGGTAGAGAAACTTCGTGTACGTTGAGCATACCTCTGGAGTACTCCCTGCGTACTCGCATGGATCAGCCCATGTTGAGTTAACTCGACTGGGTTGACTCAGTGGGTTTATCATTAGCCCAAATCATATGTTTCACTGATTTAGATAATCAACCCCTATTAATTTAATCACTCTCTTTTGATCACTAAATTAATTCCAAACTAATTATTGATCAATACCAATTAAATAATATGACTTCTCAATTAATATATTATTCTTATAATATTATAATAAATCACAAATAACCTCTTTATCAAATATCCATCCTATCAAATTGTTTTGCTCAAGGCAACCCGAAATTGACCATGCTACTATCGGCTTAAGTACATACCAATTATAGTTATGGGCTTAGACACCTAATCCAATAGTCTCCCACTTGGATAAGTCTAATAACTATAATTGTAAGCAGGACTACAATATCCGATTAGTAATCGTAGCTCTTAAAAGCCATTGTCGAATTCTGATGTGTCCAATAGATAAGGGATCAAATATTCCCCCATTCTAGAAGATATCGTATGAACTAAGACATGGATTATAATCATTCTTTTTGTTCATGTGTTGTTTCCCGATTTCCGATTTATGACGACTTACTAATTGAACAAATCAAATCAGTAGGGCTGCAAACGAGCCGAGCCGAGCTCGAGACTGACCAGGCTCGGGCTTGACTCGTTTAAATATTTATAGGCTCGAGCTCGAGCTCAGCTCGTTTCGATCCTTGTGGTACAAAGCTCGAGATCGGCTCGTTAAGAATTATACGGGCTCGAGCTCGGTTTGGGCTCGACTCGTATACGGTATACTCTAATTTACTAAAATGGTATTTATTAAATTATTATTTATTTTAATATATAAAAATAAAAATAATTTTTTTATTATATATATGTAGGCTCGTTTAGGCTCGGAGCCTAATCGAGCCAAGTAACAGAGGCTCGAGCTCGAACTCGTTTAATAAACAAGCCTAATACTAAGTTCGAGCTTTGTTTTCCCATCATTGATTTATCAAACTTTGTTTTCCCATTTCTGATTTGGCTTCGTGATTTCTCCTTTTGTTTGGTGATTATCTTTGTGAAATTAAAATACCTTATTTTTTATTTCCATATTTTGTACTATATTTGTTACAAATAATTATAGAGATTTTGTACTCTAGTTATTACATATCAAAGAAATTTTCACTGGATGAAAAATACAGTCACATGGTTTTCTTTCTATCCTTTCAGCATCTTGGCTTCAAGGAAAAAAAAATACATGTAATCATTTTTATCACGATGAAAGTGTAGAATGTTATAAACAAGTTAATAACATTTTACTTTAAAGGAAATAATGATAACATAAGTTAGTTAGATTAAAGACCACAAAAAGTTTTCAAAATGTATTTCACTTTAAATTTACAACATTTTACTTTCATTTTACAACATTAACCTTTGTTAATAGCTTCATTTTAAAACAATTTACTCTATTTTACTTTCATTTTATAGAATTCTACTTTTAATATAAATCCAAAAAGTTCCAACAGTTTATAACATTCTACTTACATTACATTTGCAGGTTTTGTCTAATAACCAAATCCAAGTGTTGAAGGGAATTTTAAGTGGTGCACATAACCTCTTTGCAAAAACAATAGCATTGTGTCTTTGTAGTTTATAATTATAATTATACAGTGTTTAGTGCTTTTTATCAATGCATTAGTTAGCATATATTATAATTATACCTGTCTGACAAAAATCAATAGCATTGTGTCTTCATAGTTTGTAATTATAATTATACGTTGTTTATTGTTTTTTTTTATCAATTCATTAGTTGGCATATATTATTATTTTGAACATAATGGTAAAATTGTCATTTTCATCATAACCCCCCCCCCCCCCCCCCCCCCAATCAAAGATGACTGTTTTTGACATTAAACCTCATAATTTTCTTCTTATTAACTCATTATTTTTTGCAATAATCATTATATTATAATAATACAATCAGATTATGTATGTTTATACTAGTTGTGAGATCCCGTATATTATACGGGTTGCATAAAAAAATATGAAGGTTTGAACAAAAATTTATTTAAATTTGAAATTTAAAATTTAAAATTTGAATTTAAAAGGAAACATATCTCTATTCTAATAAATGGATAGTTTTAATATTTTTTTTGTCAAATATCACTCTAATACAACTCCTCATTAATATTATGTCATATGTCATGTAGATATATTAGACAACTTATTTAAAAATTCAAATTTATATTTTCTAATTATATTTTAAATTTAAAGTTATAATAATTTTAAAATTTTGATATATCTCTTAATTATTAATAATTTATTTAAAATGAATTATTTAAAATAATTCATTAATAATTATAAATTTTTATTACAAAAGTTTAATTAATTTTATAACCGTGGTTCCCATGTGTTATAAACTAATTAAATACTATATGAGTAGTATAATTGTAATTTATTCTCTCTCATTTTCGTTAGGGAATTCCCAAGGTGAAAGCAACTCTCTCGGAAGTAAGTTTCCCTGCTGGTTATTTTCAATTAAAACAATTATTAATTGAGGTGTAAACATAATATGTTAATTAAGAAAAGATAAAAAATGAGAAAATGACAAATAGAAAAAACATTTATTAAAAAAAATCAAAAAATGACATGTGTCCAAGTTAATGAAGGAGTGACATGTGTTAAAACGATTTTCATTTATTCATCAGGATACTAGGTGTGAGACCCATGTATTACATGGATTTATTTAAAATAAAAATTAATATAAAATTCTAAACATTTAAGAAAATTTGAATTTATAAGAAAAATGAAAAAAATATTGAATTATAAAAATTAAAGTGTTTTTTTCTCTTTTAAATTTAAACAAATAATTTAGATAAGTAAATAAAATAAGTCAATAAAACTTTAACTTGGTAATTTTTAAATTAAAAGGAAAGTTCATTAATGAAATTGATATACATTTATTAGTACATTTAATATTATGTAGAATTTAATAAATAAAAAAACCATGACATGTGGAATAAAAATTAATTTAAAATTACCATAAAATTACATGTGACAAAATGAATGAGAATTTGACATGTGACAAATTTTTTTTTTATTTATTAGAGTAAATTTATTTATATTTTGATTTTAAGTTATCACAAGTTATATAAATAAATTTCTAACGATAATTTTTATTATGATATTTGGTATAAGATTAATATGTAGCTTTATTTATTTATAACATCATATTTATCTAAAAATATAATTTTACACTAAAATAGTTTTAACAAGAAATGCTATAGTTTAGATTAGACATGGCCTAAGTCGTACTAAAAAGACCCCTAAATATATCGGACGTGCGACTTACGATCACAAATATCTTTAAAAGCCTCCAAACACTGCCACCCCTTGTAGACCCCACAAAAGTAAATATTCTTCTTTCCCTCCTTTCACTGTTTTCTTCCCCTCTCCCTACATAAACCCCCTTCTCTCTTCTTCCCCACCTCTTTCCTTCTTCTTTCTTGAAATTTGTTGTGTGGCTGTGCAAACTTACTACTACTTCTCACTTCCCACTCCCCTCCTTGTTTCTTGAAGCTTTTATTGAGAAGAGGGGGAGATGGGTTAGGCTTGGATTTTGATGTCATCAATTTTTAGGGTTTGTATTTGGAGATGGAATTTGATTTAGAATTGTCTGTGAATGGTGGGGTTAGGGTTGAAGTGTGGAATTTGATTACGTTTTTAGTTTTTTTATGTTGATTTTGAAAAAGCTGGAACAGGAGGAGGTTGTTCATCATCGTAAGGGTGTGATTCTGGATCCTCAGAGGAATCATCATCATCTTCATCTGTATCAACAACTATTGAATTCAAGACAAGAAGAGAAGGAAGAAGATCAAGAAATTCAGATAGGTTTTCATGGATTCCATCAAAATCATCATCAGCTTCAACAAAATCGAGAAATCCCACCTCCCGACAACCGTGTTCTCCACGGAGGATTAGGTGGTCCGGCAAGGCAGCCGCCGCGGCCACAGAAGAAACGCCCTTATTTACCTTCTTCTGTGGACCAACTGACCCAAGAAGGAGAAGAATATGCACCGAGGCTGCCGGAAAAAATGGGAGAAAGTTATCAGTATCACAACCAACAACTCCAGCAGCAGCAGCAGCAGCAGCAACAGCAAGCAAGTGGGTCGTCGAGATTGGGATTGAGGGGCGCAGGTGGCGGAGGCGGTGGCGAGATTGTGGAAGTTCAGGGCGGTCACATTGTACGATCCACTGGCCGGAAAGACCGACACAGCAAGGTGTGCACAGCGAAAGGACCAAGGGACCGCCGTGTTCGTCTCTCGGCTCACACCGCCATCCAATTCTACGACGTCCAAGACCGCCTTGGTTACGACCGCCCAAGCAAAGCCGTCGATTGGCTTATTAAAAAAGCCAAGGCTGCCATTGATGAACTCGCGGAGCTTCCGGCATGGAAGCCCACTGCCACTACGGCGACGACAACCCCAAATTCAACATCGATTGCAGATTTTGAGCAAAACCCAGATCAACAAAACTCAAATCATCATCAACTAAGTCATTTCGAACAACACCCAGATGATAGTATTGTTGATAATCAAATGGGTAATTCACAAAACTCAAGCTTCTTGCCTCCGTCTCTTGATTCCGACTCTATAGCTGATACAATCAAGTCATTTTTTCCGATGGGTGCTTCAACAAATCCAGGAAATAATACTTCTTCAGGTATGCAATTTCATCAAAGTTTTCCACCTCAGGATTTGCTTTCAAGAACCAGTAGTCGAAGTCAAGATCTGAGGCTTTCTCTTCAATCATTCCAAGATCCGATTCTCCAGAACCACCACCATCACCACCAACAAAACGAACAGGGTAATAATAACAATAGCAATATATTCTTTGACGGGTCGGGTTGGTCCGACAACCAGCCTGGTGGGTTTCAAAGAATGGTGGCGTGGGGTGGTGTAGGAGGCGGAGACGCTGTTTCCGCCGGATTTGTCTTCAGTTCGCAGCCGTCGCCGTCGACGCCTTTTCTGCAACCGTTGTTCGGTCAAACAACAAACAATCAGTTATTCAACAATTCTCAGAGGGGACCCCTTCAGTCCAGTAACGCACCTTCGTTTCGTGCTTGGATCGACCCGCCTCCACCGTTCACCGGTGTCGCCATCGATCAACACCCAACCCTAGCTTTCCATCACCCATCTTCCATGTCCGGTTTCGCCTCCGGTTTAGGTGGGTTTTCCGGGTTTCGTATTCCAGCACGAATTCAAGGTGAAGAGGAGGAACACGACGGCATCTCCGATAAGCCGTCCTCTGCATCCTCCGATTCTCGCCATTGAATCATCTTCATCCTCCATAATCCCTCTCAAACAGGTAAAAGAAACCCATCACCTGTTTCTCAATTCCGCCTGATTTCGTTTTATTCTTAATTTCATCAATAATTACAGGAAAATTTACGTCAATCAATGTACTTCAAAGCAAAGAGAGGAGGGGAGAAGCTTCAATGGCTGCTACACAGTGGGAAAAAGAAACCGAATCCATTCACAGGTTCTTCAGTCATCACTGGTGTTTTTACGATTTAGCTTTCATGTTTGAATAGAGCTCTTTGTTTAGCTCTAAACCCTGTTTTAAATTATCTGGATTTAATGTTTTTAGACCATGTATGTGACTGTGCCAATTGCCTTCTTTTGCTATATAATTATCAAAAATACTCTGCTAAAAACAGAGCAAGTGATTTGTTTTGGTTATAATTTCACTGTTATTCGCCCAACTTTAGTAAAACAAGAATCTTTTGAATATCAACCAAATCAACACATTCTTTGTGTGTGATTGATTGAAATTTGAAAGGCCATGAGATGAGAGGAGCAAATGGGATGTTTCCCTTTGTTTAGAAAATTGTCAATTTTTTATGTATGTGGGGTTTGAAAGAGAGAGCTCCAATTTTTGTCTCTCTTTTTACCCAATTCTTGCAATCTTGCTTCATATGCTTTTTCATTAGTGTGCCCTAATGGAACATGATGAAGAAAGGAAAGGGTAGTTTCGTCGTTTAACATTAAACCTCCATCGTTGCTCGGATTTCTGGGAGCCACACTGGATGATGCGTCGTTTTCAAACGATTTTTCGGGTAGTAATCCATATTTCATTGTGATGATATTTTATAAAGATCCATGTGCCATTAATTTTCTTTTTTTTGTGTGTGCAAATTAAAATCTTGAAAAAGCCCCATCGAGTTGATGTTTTGTTTTAGAATTTTGATTGTGCTTTTTGCCAAAAACCCATGTTGCTAGAAAAAGGCCAGAATCTGATTCTTTCTTAGTAAAGCTAGAAACCCTTTCTTGGATGTGTCTTTCTCTCTAGATTTTGTTTCTTGAAACTTAGGCTAAATTTCAAGAATTTGATTCAATGGTTAAAGGTAAAAAAAGATAGATGGATGAAAATTGAAAATGAATGTGTGCAATGAGAGTGGTACTTAATGGTACAACCAACTACCCAAATCAACAGTGTTCTATGAATTTTTAAGGCTCAATAAAAATTAACAAATTTTGGTACTTCTTTCTGGCTTATGGTCCCCTATCCTGCAAATCTTTCTGTCAATTAAAAAATTAAATTATTTTTCTAGAACACACACAAAAAGTGTCTTCTATGAAGATAGTGACAATTGCTTGAAGGTTGATGAAGACAACTCATTAGAACAAAAGGCTGTTACTTGTCTAGTTTTTTTTCCCTCTAGGAAACAAACTAATAAACCGAAAGTTGAAATCTTTTTTATCATCCGTTCATCAAGCCAAGGTACTAAAGAATAGGGTTTGCTTTGAAATCATAACAGTTGATTACCAGAATGAATGGTATCAGATCTTGATTTTCTAATGTAGATGAATTCTTTATATATTATAATAAAGCTTATTGCTCTTTGGATCTTGGGGAGGTTGGGCTCTATGGTTGAGGCTGAATCTTGTTACACAAATTGATGAGGATGTACTAATTGTAATTGATTGTCATAATTTGCATGTGGGATTTACATCTTTTTGTTCAAATTGATCATCAAAAGTATTTTATTTAATAGAGTTAAATGAGAAAACGTACGACAACCAATTTTGTCCTTACTTTTAATTTGGTCATCGAAGTTTGAAATTATCAAGAAAATGTTTGTACTTTGTAAGAATTTTATTCAAGATAAGGGATGCTGGATTGCTGTCATAACACGGAAATGAGCAGTTTCTCAAAACACCATTAATTTAACACAAGAAATGGTCCATGTGCTTCTAAGAACGGGCATGTTGAAGATATCTTTCAAAACTCCTCACCTTTATCTATATGGTTTCCAAAAATCATATGGATAGTCCTTCAACGGTTAAATCTAACTTTTAAACTATTTTTTCTTTAATAAAACACTATAGATTTTGAAAAGTGTAATGAGCAATAATATATATATATATATATATATATATATATATATATATATATATATATATATATATATATATATATATATATATATATATATATAATGTCATTATTTAGAAGTAAATTATATAAAGGATTTGTGAATAAATCCTTTTTTTTTTCATTTGTAATGCTACGCATCCTATGATTTTAGTTTGTTTCATCTTTGGCCCCTAATAAATATGATATATGATTTGCGTTTATTTCATCTTTGGTCCCTAATTAATATGATATGGCTAACCTGCTTTTATTATAATTTCTTTTAAAAAAAAAAAATCTACCTTTATTATTTTAATTTTTTAAAACAGAATGTTCCATCATCAACCCTACCCTTCTAATGCCATTTGAACCGATGCCACCTCCACGAGACATCATATTCTCCGCAATTCTGTCTTCTTTGGTAAAACCCTACACCATCCATAATAATAGTTCAAATCCCTTTACAACAGGCACAAGACTTGTAAAAGGTATTTGAAATGGGGTTCAACCATGTATTATTCTCTTCCGATAAAAGAAGGATTATCCGACAACATTTATGAGAGAAACAAGAAAAATGAGGGTTGTGTAGAGAATACGTTAACAACCCTCATAGTTTTCTTTTCTAATAGTAATTAAAGGAAAATGTGAGAGGGTAAGCTAGATTTAATGAAAATGTAATCCTCTCTCTTTTTTTTTTACCGACAACCCCATCTGGTGGGAAATTGTTAGGGAGAAAGAGAAATGTGTTTGTTATTGTCAAGAACTATGTCAGTTTCTCTAACAAGGTTTAGAGTTTTGATTTTTTAGTGGCTTTAGCGATGATGTGAGAGAGAGAGAGAGAGAGAGAGAGAGAGAGAGAGAGAGAGAGAGAGATTTCATATTCTCCCACTAACCTAGAGGTCTTGGAAGTACATAGTGTGTGTGAGAGAGAGAGAGAGAGGGTCATCATGACAAGGACATAGTTTAGGAGAGAGGCTCAACTAACAAATCCCTTCCAACACCCTCTGGTGATTATTTTGTAACAACGTAAATTTTCAAACAAAATTTTCATTTAAAAATTGCATACTTTTCATAACATATTGTATAAAAATCTCGTTTATTCAAATTACAAAACTCAACTCCATTAATAATCCAGGATCCTTATAACTCTTTCTTTGGTGTGTACAATCAAGTCGGTGCCGTCCCACAATCCTGAGAAACCTGAAACACATAACACATAACACGGTAAACACAAAACTTAGTGAGTTCCCCAAAATACCACGTACAACAATTCACCACTCGAGGCTATACTCTGTAAGGCCCTCCGGTCAATGTGTCTCAGCGGAACCTTCTGGCCCCACAACTCTGGTAGACCTTCCGGCTCTACCCTGATGACCTTCCGGTCCTGTAGATCATTGGACCCTCTGGTCCGGTCTGCTTGAGCCTTCCGACCTCATATATCGTTGGACCCTCCGGTCCAGTCTATAAACTCCGCATAGCATAAATCACAAAGACATAATGCATAGCATACCACATACATCAGGATAACATAATACTCAATGTAAGCACATAAGACCTTCCGGTCACACATAACTACCACTCAAGGTAAAGTATAGTGAGAAGACTCACCTTACAAGATGTCTAGTAAACTCTCTTGCCCGATATCCTCAATCTAGCCTCCGCCTATCATAAGGTAATATTCTAATTAATATTCTCCTTACACTCTTATCCCTGAAAGGTGGGTAGAAGACCATTCTACCCTTCCCTGACCTCTTTCACTCATTTTGACCAACCCTAAGGTCAACAAAAGTCAATTCCAGTCAACAGTCCAACTTTGACCAGACTTGTCGAGTGTACTCGGGGGACTCGTCGAGTCCAGTTGACTTCTGGTATCCTCAGAAAGCTCCAACTCGACGAGCTAACCCTTAATTCGTCGGGTTACCGCATAACTCAGTTCATCGGGACAAACCCTAGGCTACTCGCCGAGTCAGCTGCTCGACTCGGCGAGTCTATTCAGACTCTTATGCATTCAGACGATTTTAGTGCAAGATACTTTCCCAAACTTCAGATTTATGCTCTCAAAGCTCATTAATCACGTAAAGGTTCAATCTTTATGATCATGCATCGCACATCTAGCTCTAATTGATAAAATAACCCTCACGTAAAGGTTTAATCCTACTAGTTGTTATGATAAGTATGTATTAGATATGCATGTTAATTGGATATGCTAGTTTGGTAGGCCTGTAGGACTACCTGTGATAATATTGATTATTAGTATGTGTATTGGATATGATATCCTAGCAGTGGTAGTATATTGAGTATGAGCTAGAGTTGCATGCTAGTTGTTATGCCAGTTAGGTAGATCAGTTGGACTACCGTAGTTTTATGTGATTACCTGTACGTACATTAGTTATGTTATATGTTGATATGTTATGTGGGTTGGGTTGAGGTTGTACTACTTCGTGCGGTAGCCAACAAACATTAAGAGCATTCCAGATACGAGCTTTGGGCCCGATAGGCAATCCACACTCGTACTGTGAGCTTGGTAGCATTCCAGATACGAGCTGTGGGCCCGGTAGGCAATCCAGACTCATACTGTTGACTCGATGGCAAGCTAGATGTGAGTTGTGGGCCAGAAGCAATCCAGACTCACACTGTGGGCCCATGGGCAGGGGTAATCCAGTCTGTAAAGTTGTGGACCCAGTACATACTATTAATTGTATATTGTTATGTGAAGTGTATCGGTATGTTGGCATTCCAACCCAATGGTTAAGGGCCTGGGGTATTCCATCCCGATGGATGATTGGACCCATAGTATGTTGTTGTTATTGTATGTGTATTGTGGCGTGTATTAGTATTTTTGGGGTAACTAAGCTTTCGAGCTTACAGTTTCAGTTTATTGTTTCAAGTTCAATGGATGGCTGCGGGTAGGCGAAGGTGTGATCGTACACTTCCTCGATTGATGACTATGATTTATGGGAACTCTGATGTATTAACTATTTTGAAAACAGATTGTAATAATTGAATGGTTTCAACGATTTGAAAAATTTTAAATTGGTTTGAATTTTATGGGTGTTACAAGTTGGTATCAGAGCCTTGGTTTGAGTGAATTGGAGGAACACTCATGTGAATCCAGTCTCAAATCAAGGAAGGATTTTCAAAATGATTTTAAATATTTTTCAAAATAAGTAAAAGAGGATGCGAAGTGTATGATCAGCCGGAGCCATTAAGTAGACCCCAAAATACCATACGGTTATTTGATATTGTTAAATGTTAGAACAGCATGCTAGTACTAGGCTAGGGATCTTTAGGAATTGTATGATAGAATTGCCTGATTTCATGATGCCTGTTATCTTATGGTTTTCCTTATATGAGATTGACATCGTTACTGTAGTTACTTGTGTACGCATAACCGCTGTATATAATTAAGATCTTATAGCCTGAGAATGTTTGATCTGGCCTTATGTTCTGTTCTTAGTGATTAGGGCTCCGGGTAGGATTGGATATTCGAAAGTCTATAGGGTCCAACATTATGTATGGCTAGCATACACTAGTGTTGCAGGTGTTGGTGGAAGTCTCATGGATGGGTGGGTAGTGAGAGGCCGGGAGGCCAGTTATGAGATATTTAGCATTCCTCTAGGAGTGAGGATTTAAGCGCTTGCTATGTCTATGTATATTGTTAGGGCATTGTGGTGCTACTTGAGACAAATATGGGTAGGTGTGGAAGGTAGTATGAGCCCGTACTACTGAAAGCACAGGACCCATATGCGTATCAAGGAAGTCACAACCCCTAGGGTAGGGTTGGGAGTTGGTTCCCTGGTATTATATGGGTTATCAGAGATATTTATGGTATTTTACTAGAATGGTGGTTACAAGACGTTTTAAGACCGGATCCAGGTTAGGATCGGGAGCGGGTAGCTAAGAAAGGCCAGCATTTTCAGGGGATCATGTCAGTGAGATCATCCGGGAGTAGGTGATCAAGATTTTCCGGGGGCAGTTTCCGGGGATGTCGGGTCTATTAAGACCGTCATGGTTGAGTATTTTGACGAGCGCTATGCAGCCATTGCCGAGACGGTTTCCGTAGTAGCTTTAACAGTTGTAACGACGACAAGGGGAGGAGCTGGTCAAGCTTCCTAGTTCTAGGACATATTCTGATGAGCAGAGGGCTGCAGTTATTTGGGATCGGGAGGATGATCTGTACTCGTTATGTTTCCACAGGTAGTGCGGGAGAGGTTAGCACACAAGTTTATAGATTTGAGGCTCGGGGGTTTGCTCGAGGCCAGAATGTGAGTCGCGGGAACTCTGGAAAGGGAGTGATGATTATGTTCAGATGGGGTTTTTCAGCTGGAATGGGAATGGTTAATTGATGGATTGGACCGTCGGTTTGTAGGGCGAGGATTGCGCCCTCTTAGTTTCCGAGCTTGATGGAGTGAGCAGGATTGTGACCCCAGGATCGGGTTGTATTCCAGCTCGAGGTCAGTTGGTTGCTAGAATAGGCAACATTATTTCAGTGCCGGTGAGCGCAGGATGGTCGACGTGGCATAAGTGTTGTGAGGTCCGGTTTTCCTTGGATCTATTGTATCGGACTGAAAGGATTGATTGTTCATCTAGTTCTTATAAGTGTGTGATGAATTGGGACTAACTAGCAATGGAACACTAGTGGGAGAGAGTTGGTTGTCATCGGATCGATCGTTAGGAAGTGAGAAGGATTGAGAATCCTCCAATTTTCATGTATTATGAAGGCTTAATAGAATCTAAGTGGGGGAGTGTCACCCCGAGATGCTGAAGTGGGAGAGGTTTTGAAATATGGATAAGTTTGACAACCCGATAGGGAGAATGGAGGCCCTAGTGGCTACTTGGTTTGAGGGTTGTGTTGATTAGGGGTTCAGCAAAACTCCTTAGCATAAGAACACGTCTTCTGGGTGCTTGATAGCAGAAGTTGGGGAACCGGGTTGGAGTTCTAGTCAAGAATCGAGTTTAGTTCGAGTATTCGGTCGAGGGCGTGCTCGAATCTGAGGGTTTTTGGATGGATAGATTTGTTGGGTTTTGAGCATTCTAACACTTCCTAAGTGTACATGCAACCGTAAATACCTTAGATCTATGTTTTCTCTATTATACATGCAAATAAGAACTTCCAAGGTATTATCCTAATCTAGCATACAAAACAATAATGTAACAAGATAGAATACATACCTCTTGATGTAGAAAGTCTTCATGAAGCTTGAGTGCTTAGTGCCCCAAGTGTGACACCTCAAATGGAATCACAATCATCAAAACACTTAGAATGACTTGAGAGAATTCTACACTCACCAAAATCGGCTAGCCCTTTCTTGAATACTACTAGTGGCCGATTTTTCCTCAATAATAAGATGCTTATATAGTTACACAATTAGGGTAAACTCTTAATTGTCATGGCTTTCCATTTCCTTGGATCCATGGGTACAAATACACCATGGAGCATCCATGGACCATCCTATGGGTTTTAGCCCAACTTGATTATCCATGGAGCATTAGCCCACTATACAAGTATGGATGATTTACACAATCAACCCATATATTTAATTAGTCTTCTTTTGATCACTTAATTAATCCTAGATTAATTCTTGATCAATACTAATTAAATAATCTTATTATTCTTATCATTAATATACTAGAACTTATAATATATTAATAACCATAAGTGTCTTATTTCTCTCATTCAAGTGCATGATGGTATGCAACCCAAATGGACCATGCCGGGTCGGGTCAAGTCTTACCAAATATAGTTATGGACTTAGACATTAATCCAACAGTCTCCCACTTGGATAAGTCTAAAACTATTATTGCGTATGACTTCAGGAACCAACCGGCAATCGTAGCTCTCAAAAGCTTCTGTCGAACTCTGACCTTGTCGATGAACTCTGACCTTTGTCAATGACTTGTCCATTAGATAAGGGATCATATATTCCTCCATTCTAGATATCATATGGACTGAGACATGGATTATAATCATTCTCTCTGTCCATTTGTTGTTTCCCGATTTCCGATTTATGACAACTGACTAATTGAACAAATCAAATCAGTCCTGGCCCGGCCGATGTGACATCCCCAAAATCTCAGCCAGAAAAGACCGATTTTCATTTATGCTTTTAAATATTTTCAGAGTAAATCCTTTTGATTTGAAAGAGTTGCGGAATTTGTTCCCAAAACAAAACATGATAAAATAATATTTATCAAAGCATTTCATCAAGAGATGCATTTCATTATATAATCAAAACTCGGGATGTCATGTTCCGATACAGACCATAAAACATAAACGATAAACATTACAAGTCATTCAACATATATATACATATACAGACTTGTAAACAAAACAACAAGATGATCCATCCATCTTACGTCCTTGTGCCACTTCCTGTAATACAAATAAAACTGAGTGGGTCAGGCTTGGGAGCCTGGTGAGCATATAGGGTTTTCAACCCACAATAAATAAGTTTTATTTAATTTCACCAACCAATCACTATCCCGATTACCCATTCCCGTTATCCTCACTTTACGTCCCTAAAACAACTATCTCAAGGGACCTAATCTAGGATTTTCATCGGGACGGACATCACTGCGAAGGGGTTTCCTCAACAATAGATATCCTAAAGGCAACCATGAGGGGGATAGAGTACACCGGTGAACACATCGTTCACAACACCTACAGGTTATGAACCTGCTAGCGTTCCACTGGACTGTCTAGAAAGAGTCCGTGGTCGTTATCCATACTCCGCTGAATAACTAGATCAACAACAACAACAACATCGAGGCCTCTCATCTGTTTATTACACACCAACTATCTACCCATGTTCTACCCAACATATTAGTAGATAAAATATATATTTTCATACGTAGTTTAAAGAAAACTTGTATAGCATGCTTTAATCAGCACATATATCACATAACAGATGAGGCACACACACACATAACACATATCTCATATAGAAATAAGCAGATCTATAAGATAGAAGAGATGTGAATACTCATTCACACATAACACAACCAAATATATACACATAGCACGTATTTTTATATAAAATACTTCGTATTATTGTATTAGAAGAAATAACTACACACTCACTTGATCAGAAGACGATCCGACAGCACTACGGCTTATAGAAGTAGTATTCCTCAGCAGATCTGGAAGATCTCCTCGAAAATCGAACTTCTCGCGGGTAGAGCTTCGACTCGGGAACCGCGCTTCTCGGGATCTTCGGGGTTTCGGGACTTGCCTCGGGGCTAGAGTATGATACCGGGGCTTCGGGGTAGCTTCGGCACGAAAAACAATGCAAAAGACTAGAGAGAAGAGAAGAAATTGAACAACAAATGAGGCTGCCTTCGGATCCTTTATATAGAGGCTGGAGCCTCGGAGTACGCGGAGCGTACAGGCGTACGCAGCGCGTACGCGTCCGAAATCGTCATTGCATGCGTCATCCGAAGTGTCGACACTATCGGAGTTACGCGATAGCGTAACCTCGTACGCGGGGCGTACTCCGGATTACACCGGTGACACGGCTTCGGATAATGCCTCCGATTTTGAATTAAATAAAAATACAAAATGATTAATAAACTTCGGAAATTCATAACTTCTTCATACGAACTCCGTTTTCGATGTTCTTTATATCCACGGAAAGGTGAGACCATGCTCCACGACTTTCGTTTAGACTCCGTCGGCTAATTTTGACTTTATTTTTATTAATTATTTTTAATAGGCCGCGACAGAAACTTTCGTTATAAATTCATAACTTCTTCGTTTGACGTCCGTTCTCGCCTAATTTTTTTATCGCTTCGATACCAACAACGAGATCTTCGATTCTCATTTAGATTGCTTCGGCTAACAACCGCTCGATCTTAATTCGAGTATTTCAGGCTGTATACCGCTAAGCCGGAACTTCGATAAATCATAACTTCCTCATACGAAGTCAGATTTGGGCGTTCTATATATATTCGGAAACCTCGTTTCGACTACTACAACATTAACCAAAGATATTAAGTTTATTTTACACTTAAATTTTGACGCTTATTTTTATTCTTAATTAATCAGACCACATAATTAAGCAATTAAGCACAAAACACATAATACTCAAATAATACATTCTTATTATTTCAAAATGGGTTACAAAGGTTAACCTAGACTATTATATTGCTAAATATGGCAAGCCCGGAAACACAGGCGTTACAATTCTCTCCACCTTAGAATGATTCCGTCCCCGGAATCACACATCAACAAACAAATGCGGATAGCGACCCATCATGTCACTCTCCGTCTCCCAGGTGAGATTCGGCCCATTCGTGTGTTTCCATCGGACAAGCACTAACCCAACCATCTTGCGTCGCAATTTCTTAGTCTTTCGGTCAACAATTGCCTCTGGTTCTTCAATCAACCTTTTGTTCTCATCAATTCTCAATTCAGAAATTGGAATTATGTCGGGAACTTCTCCCGTGAACTTCCTCAAATAACACACATGAAAAGTGTTATGAATTCCATTCAGTTCTTCTGGTAGTTCGAGCTTGTAAGCTTGGTTCCCAATCCTCTGAAGAACTTTAAACGGTCCAATAAACCTTGGACTTAACTTTCCCCTTTTACCAAATCTTATAAGTCCCTTCCACGGCGAGACTTTAAGCAAAACCGAATCCCCAACCTCAAAAGTTATCGGTCTCCGCTTCTTCTCAGCATAACTCTTTTGACGATCCTGAGCTGCTAACATTCTTTCCCTAATTATTTTCAACTTTTCAGCAGTTTGGTGAACCAACTCCGGTCCCATAAACTGCTTTTCCCCAGCCTCAAGCCAACAAGACGGCGTACGACACTTCTGTCCATACAAAGCTTGGTAAGGTGCCATCTTAATGCTCGAGTGGAAACTATTATTATAGGAAAATTCTACCAACGGTAAATGTTCATCCCAATTACCTAGGAATTCCAGAGTACATGCTCTCAGCATATCTTCAAGTGTTTGTATCGTTCGTTCGCTCTGACCATCAGTCTGCGGATGGTAAGCTGTACTTAAACACAACTTGGTACCCAATTCCTCTTGTAGACTTTTCCAAAACCTCGATGTGAAACGGCTATCACGATCCGACACAATCGTTAACGGAACACCGTGAAGCCTCACAATTTCCTTCACGTAAGAATTCGCAAGCTTCTCCATAGACCATTTCTCCCTGGCCGCTATGAAATGCGCACTCTTAGTGAATCGATCAACGACCACCCAAATCATGTCGTGACCATTCTTTGTTCTGGGCAGTTTAGTGACAAAATCCATAGCAATGTCTTCCCACTTGCCCATAGGCACAGGCAAAGGTTCTAAACTCCCATACGGTTTCTGATGTTGTGTCTTGACTCTCGCACAAGTCACACACTTGGCCACATACTTTGCAACATCAAGCTTCATCGTCGGCCACCAGTAGTAGGGTTTCAGGTCCCTATACATTTTAGTGCTACCCGGATGAATCGAGTACATGGTCTTGTGAGCTTCTTCCATCAGAAGATCTCTGACTCCTCCTGTCTTAGGTATCCAAATCCGATCTTGGAACACCTTCAGTCCATGACTGTTTACACCGAACACCAACGTTTTGCCCAAACGTTCCTCCTTTCTGTCATTCTTCTCAGAAGCTTCGCTCTGAGCTTTCTTTATACTTTCCAAAATAGTTGAGACAACTTCAATTCTCAACGCTCTTGGCCTTTTCCTTTCAGGATTGACTTTCCGACTGAGAGCATCAGCAACAACATTTGCTTTACCGGGGTGGTAAAGTATCTCGCAGTCATAGTCTTTAAGTAATTCTAGCCAGCGTCGTTGCCTCATATTCAATTCTTTCTGATTAAAGAGGTATTGGAGACTCTTATGATCAGTGAAAAGTTTGCACTTCGTGCCATAGAGGTAATGCCTCCATATTTTCAGAGCGAAAACTACCGCTGCCAACTCCAAATCATGAGTCGGGTAATTCTTTTCATGCTCTTTCAGCTGTCGAGACGCATATGCTATCACCTTCTCTCTTTGGGTCAAAACACAACCCAAACCAACACCAGACGCATCTCTATAGACAGCGAAGTCTTCAACTCCATCGGGTAGAGAAAGTATCGGTGCCTCGCATAGCTTCTCCTTTAGCTTCTCAAATGCTTCCTTATGCTTCTCACCCCAAGCATAAGTAGCTCCTTTGTGGGTCAAAGCTGACAATGGACTAGCGATCGAAGAAAAGCCTTGGATAAACCTTCGGTAATATCCGGCTAATCCTAAAAAGCTTCGAATCTCCGTGGGACTTTTCGGTTGTTCCCACTTGGTCACAGCTTCGATCTTCGCTGGATCAACCATTATCCCTTCTTGGTTGACCACGTGACCCAAGAATTGGACTTCACGAATCCAAAAATCACATTTGGAGAACTTAGCATACAGCTTCTCCTTCTTCAGAACTTCCAACACTTCTCACAAGTGTCTGCCATGCTCCTCCTGGCTTTTCGAGTAAATCAGAATGTCGTCTATGAACACTATCACGGATTTATCAAGGAACGGGTTACAAACCCTATTCATCAAATCCATGAACGCTGCTGGAGCATTGGTTAGTCCAAACGACATAACCAAGAACTCGTAGTGTCCATATCTAGTTCTGAATGCAGTCTTCTCGATATCTTGCTCTCTTACTTTTAGCTGATGATATCCTGACCTAAGATCGATCTTCGAGAAATAGCTCGAACCTTGCAATTGATCAAACATGTCATCAATCCTCGGCAACGGATATCTATTCTTTATTGTTGCCTTGTTCAGCTCTCTGTAATCGATGCACATTCTCATACT
The DNA here is from genome assembly GCF_002870075.4 of Lactuca sativa. Lineage (NCBI taxonomy): Eukaryota > Viridiplantae > Streptophyta > Magnoliopsida > Asterales > Asteraceae > Lactuca > Lactuca sativa. The sequence continues at coordinate 279,850,839 of NC_056627.2, forward strand.
TCCATCTTTCTTCTTTACAAATAACACCGGAGCTCCCCAGGGCGATGAACTAGGTCTAATGAAACCGTTGTCCAATAACTCCTGAAGTTGCATCATTAGCTCCTTCATCTCCGTCGGTGCTAATCGATAAGGTGCTTTTGCAATTGGTGTCGTTCCTGGCAACAAGTCAATACGGAATTCCACTTGTCTATCAGGCGGTAATCCAGGAAGATCTTCGGGAAATACTTCCGGATAATCACACACAACTGGAATATTCTGCATCACCTTCTTTTCCTTCTTAGCATCAATCACGAATGCTAAATACGATGTACACCCCTTGGTCAAACATTTTCTGGCTTTCATCAATGAAATGATTCCAGAATTCACTCTGCGTTTATCTCCATACACCATAAACGAATCTTTCCCAGGCGGGTTTACTTTGACTATTTTCTTCTTGCATAAAATTTCGGCATCATTGACGCTAAGCCAATCCATTCCCAATACGATGTCGAAACCATTAAGTTCGATAGGCAATAATTCCTCGTGGAACTTATTCCCATTCAGATCAATTAAGATGTTTTTCATGCGATAGCTAACAGGTACAAACTTGCCACTAGCAACTTCGACTAATAAAGCATTATCTAGTCTAACAACAGGCAAAGCTAGCTTTCTACCAAATTCATGCGATATAAAGGAGTAGTTGGCTCCAGAATCAAATAAAATTTGGGCAGACAATTCGTTAACGAGAAAGGTACCTGAAGCGACATCAGCTTCATCTTTAGCAGCTTCCAGTGTCATCTGGAATGCTCTCGCCTTTGGCTTTGGCGGAATGTTGGGTCTAGCTGCCTCCTTCTTCTTCGGGCAGTCCCTCGACATATGACCCTCCTCACCACAACCATAGCAAACTTTCTTTGTGAGGTTACACTCATTGGCATAGTGCCCTGGCTTTCCACACTTGTAGCATGTGTTCGCCACCTCACATCTTCCATGATGCTTCTTCTTACATTTGTCGCACCATTTCGCTTCACCTCCACCTCCCCTCGAACCAGACTTCGAGAACTTGTTTTTCTTGTTGGACCCTGAAGTTCCATCGAACTTCCTCTTTTCTCCAACATCTATTCTTTCCAGACCCTTTTCCTTCTGCTGGGCCTCCACATTCTTAGCTGCACGAACAGCCGTTTTTAGAGTGGTTGCCATTTTGACTGTCGGACCAAAGTCAGCAGGCAATCCGTTAGCAAACCTCTCAATCTTGGAGAGTTCCGTCGGCACTAGGTACGGAAACAACTTCATCTTCTCAGTAAATGCAGTAGCATAGTCATCTATGCTCATCTTCCCTTTCTTCAAGTTTTGGAACTCATTGTTCAGATCAATCAGATCTATCTCTGAACAATACTGCACCCTTAACTGTTCCAAGAACTCCTCCCATGACATTTTCAGGGCCTCTCCTCGTGGCATAGTATCTGCCAACAACTTCCACCAACTCAAGACCCCAGTCTTCAGTTGTCTAACCGCAAAGACGGTTTTCTGTTTGTTGCTACAGTCGCAACTTTCAAATACCATCTCCATTTCGGAGATCCAATCCATTATCTCAACAGGCTTTGGGCTCCCAGAAAGACTTGGCGGTTTGGCGCCCAAGAAATTCTTGTACATACGCCCATCCTTGTTGTTTCTCCTTTCCGGATCGTTCCTTCGTTCCTCTTGAGTCCCAACTTGACTCACCATGCGACTATTGTTCCCTTCCTCCGATTGCTCGGGAATCAATTCAGGTTCCTCAATAGGTATGACAGGTTCATCCCTATTATTATGCAACATTTGTCGCATCTCCTCCCTTTGTTCGGCTAGCATAGCCCGAATCATGGCTTGCACCGCAACCATTGTTATTGGTTCTGGTGCTGCTGCTACAACAGGTATCTGCTCAATCACTGGCGGTTGATTCCTGTCTTCATCCGCGTTTCCAACGCCACTCCTTGTTCTCACCATTTTGATCTACACACCGAATACGGTGAAATTAGATCCTCATTCATGATAGATATTCAAATCATCCTTATCACTCCGAAACGCTTACATGCTAGTTCTAATAACGTAGGCATACGCTCAGAATCCTACACACATAAGGTTTCCAGATCCGGTCGGCAACAGACCGTAGATCCGAACAAATAATATCATATATGGCAACATATAACATTTAGCACATAAAACATTTTAGGCAACTTTCCTAAAATAAACTAGTGCTCGTGTCTAAAATCCAACAGACACACATCTCATCATTCCATTTAGCATTCTAAGTTTAAGTCTAGAAATCCTACAAATTCCTAGTTCGCTTAAACTAATGCTCTGATACCAACTGTGACATCCCCAAAATCTCAGCCAGAAAAGACCGATTTTCATTTATGCTTTTAAATATTTTCAGAGTAAATCCTTTTGATTTGAAAGAGTTGCGGAATTTGTTCCCAAAACAAAACATGATAAAATAATATTTATCAAAGCATTTCATCAAGAGATGCATTTCATTATATAATCAAAACTCGGGATGTCATGTTCCGATACAGACCATAAAACATAAACGATAAACATTACAAGTCATTCAACATATATATACATATACAGACTTGTAAACAAAACAACAAGATGATCCATCCATCTTACGTCCTTGTGCCACTTCCTGTAATACAAATAAAACTGAGTGGGTCAGGCTTGGGAGCCTGGTGAGCATATAGGGTTTTCAACCCACAATAAATAAGTTTTATTTAATTTCACCAACCAATCACTATCCCGATTACCCATTCCCGTTATCCTCACTTTACGTCCCTAAAACAACTATCTCAAGGGACCTAATCTAGGATTTTCATCGGGACGGACATCACTGCGAAGGGGTTTCCTCAACAATAGATATCCTAAAGGCAACCATGAGGGGGATAGAGTACACCGGTGAACACATCGTTCACAACACCTACAGGTTATGAACCTGCTAGCGTTCCACTGGACTGTCTAGAAAGAGTCCGTGGTCGTTATCCATACTCCGCTGAATAACTAGATCAACAACAACAACAACATCGAGGCCTCTCATCTGTTTATTACACACCAACTATCTACCCATGTTCTACCCAACATATTAGTAGATAAAATATATATTTTCATACGTAGTTTAAAGAAAACTTGTATAGCATGCTTTAATCAGCACATATATCACATAACAGATGAGGCACACACACACATAACACATATCTCATATAGAAATAAGCAGATCTATAAGATAGAAGAGATGTGAATACTCATTCACACATAACACAACCAAATATATACACATAGCACGTATTTTTATATAAAATACTTCGTATTATTGTATTAGAAGAAATAACTACACACTCACTTGATCAGAAGACGATCCGACAGCACTACGGCTTATAGAAGTAGTATTCCTCAGCAGATCTGGAAGATCTCCTCGAAAATCGAACTTCTCGCGGGTAGAGCTTCGACTCGGGAACCGCGCTTCTCAGGATCTTCGGGGTTTCGGGACTTGCCTCGGGGCTAGAGTATGATACCGGGGCTTCGGGGTAGCTTCGGCACGAAAAACGATGCAAAAGACTAGAGAGAAGAGAAGAAATTGAACAACAAATGAGGCTGCCTTCGGATCCTTTATATAGAGGCTGGAGCCTCGGAGTACGCGGGGCGTACAGGCGTACGCAGCGCGTACGCGTCCGAAATCGTCATTGCATGCGTCATCCGAAGTGTCGACACTATCGGAGTGACGCGATAGCGTAACCTCGTACGCGGGGCGTACTCCGGATTACACCGGTGACACGGCTTCGGATAATGCCTCCGATTTTGAATTAAATAAAAATACAAAATGATTAATAAACTTCGGAAATTCATAACTTCTTCATACGAACTCCGTTTTCGACGTTCTTTATATCCACGGAAAGGTGAGACCATGCTCTACGAGTTTCGTTTAGACTCCGTCGGCTAATTTTGACTTTATTTTTATTAATTATTTTTAATAGGCCGCGACAGAAACTTTCGTTATAAATTCATAACTTCTTCGTTTGACGTCCGTTCTCGCCTAATTTTTTTATCGCTTCGATACCAACAACGAGATCTTCGATTCTCATTTAGATTGCTTCGGCTAACAACCGCTCGATCTTAATTCGAGTATTTCAGGCTGTATACCGCTAAGCCGGAACTTCGATAAATCATAACTTCCTCATACGAAGTCAGATTTGGGCGTTCTATATATATTCGGAAACCTCGTTTCGACTACTACAACATTAACCAAAGATATTAAGTTTATTTTACACTTAAATTTTGACGCTTATTTTTATTCTTAATTAATCAGACCACATAATTAAGCAATTAAGCACAAAACACATAATACTCAAATAATACATTCTTATTATTTCAAAACGGGTTACAAAGGTTAACCTAGACTATTATATTGCTAAATATGGCAAGCCCGGAAACACAGGCGTTACAGCCGAGCACTTCCATTTGTCATCATCAAATCATCGAGGGGCCTACAGATATCGCTTTTATCCCGAAGGTAAAAGGAACGGATAAACTTCGACTCATATGGCTTGTTCTACTACTTGTTGAATCATACACAAAGGCACGTTTTATAGCACCGAGTTACCAAATGCGTTTTCGTGCTATCAATGTACTATCAACTCATAGTAACAACTCATATCTCTAGGTTTGAAGAATATAAGATATTATCGTCTCATGATCACTCGTGATAAAATCCATGAAGTGATTCCAATGAGCGCGGGTTGAATCCAATACTCAGAACTTATGAGCACTCATGATTGTTGTAGCCTTGTCCAACACCTTAGACCTCTACAACCCATCATGACAGTCTTAATTCATATCTACTTCCAAAATATGACTGACTGTGGATGGTTTGAATAACTTAGTCATTCCGGAAGAATAACCCAGTTTATTCGGGAAGTTAAAACATGCAAAGTGAAACACAATAATAATTGAATCCAATATGGTATCAACCCTTTGAACATAAATAAAACACCTTTTATTTATCACCATATGATTACACATTATTCATTGTACACTGTTTCAGCTATCAACTTTATTCTTGAATTTAAAACAATACTTGTCCCATGCTCCAAGCATGTACACTATGTTTTCTTAAACACTAGTCATGCCACACACCAAGTATGCATACTATGTTTGTCTATGATCTTTACTTTGTGAACTAGATCAATTGAACATAACTTCAATGATTCTCTTTTCACACTCCCAAATCCTTACTGCAAATGCAAGAATTCCAAATTCATGCAATTTACAGAAATCTGTTAGATTCTAAACTTATATGCATTGATCCTCTTGTAACGATTATGCACAAAGTCACAAAGACTTGGCAACAATCATTACAGAGTATTCCAAAGGAGATCAACTCCTTGGAAATATCCTTCTTGCATTAAGTTTCCTTAATCTTACACAGATTGAAAATTCTAACTTTGAAACATTTCCAGATTCCATTTTGACTATCACTTCTGAACAAGAGTTGCCTCCTTACAGATTATGTCAATATGGTCCTTCCAGAATTATCACTATACTTCCAATTGTCCTTGAGTAACCAATCTTTGGTAAACCTTAGATTGTCCTCGACAATTGTTTAATCCTTTTAGTCATATCCAGTTCTAAACCTTTTCCCTTCTTAATGCCCCAGGCATTTGGAAAATTTTAGAACGGATGAATATAGCACATGTAATCGATCCTATATCCGAAGCATATGGGACACGATTCATGATGTCTTACATAAAGACTAAACCAGTCTTTTGCTATAATATTTCCATTTCAATTTGCCAAGTTCTCATAATTCAGATTATGAAAAGGGATGCCGTAATCATAATCGAATTTTAGAACGCAAATAATGGACCCATATACAAAATTTCCTTATGTTGGGCCATTCCAACATGAAATTCATATATATCCTTGACTAAATGATAAAAACCTCACGATCTAAGCTTATAGATTTGAGATGAAGCATAATTTCCTCTCCCTTAATTATAGCAAAACAACTTTTTCCCAATTGAAACTTTTGTTTTCTATAATTAACATTGCTAACTTGCAATACTTATCATAATTATCATGCTCCCACTAACATGATGATTATTAGCATAACACTTATGCTCCCACTAGCTTTGACATGTACTCAGAAATCAGCTGGACTTCTAGAAATCAATACTTCATTGACCAAAGTTCAGATTTTTGATGCTAGATTGTTTTGATAAAGTTGTATCAAAATCATACACCTTCCCTTAGATAGCACACTTGTGAGTCTAAACAATTATGAAGAGGTATGCCGTAATCATAATGGTTAGACCTTTTTTGCCACTTCTCACAAGTCCAGGTTAGTGTGCCGGTTAACCACACGCGCTCCACTAACGACTTTGAGAATGCAAATATCACAATTGCTATCTAGATAAAATCTACTTAGTGAAAGTGTTTCCTCACCATCATTTTCATGAATCGGAGAGAAACCTTATGACACTTAGATTTATATGGTGTATGAGTTCCTACCCATATGAATTTGTCAAACCATAATCACAAGACAAAGATAATGACAAATCCAAAACCATATGGATTGAACTCAATCTTAACTTCTTGCCACCTGGCAGCTCAAGGGCCTGCCATTGCTTCCAAGTTGTTATGCAACAAACTGAGAACTCTAAGAACTCATATGCAAAGCCAACTTTAACTGGAATGGGCACAGATATGTCAACACAATAGATTATAAACCTCAAATTGTGTGCTAGAGAAGAACTTTAGGTTTTATTCTTGATTAGTTCTTGAGACTTTCAAGACCTTTAAGACTCCCACTGTCCTCTTGACATATAAGACTCCCTTGTCAAACATCCAAGAGATAGTGCGGATTCTAATCAAGAAAAACACTTTACCCAATTGGCCTAAGTTGGTCTTTGTTTTATCCAAAACATCACAACTTACCAATTTCAAATGTACAAGAGTAGAAAACTTTTACTCTTACATTTGACAAGTGTTTTAAACCTTCTTTAAGACATGTCACTCAAATGACAATCTTGGAGTATGACTCTAAGACTTGTATTGGAACGAAGTATGACTCATCTTCTTGATTTAACCATTTCAACAATTCAAGTTCCTCTTCTTAGTCATAAGAATGCACTAAGATTTCCTTAGAGGACTAATTTTGATATGGTTTCTTAATCATTAAGATGAACACAAAACTGATACTAAAGTACTCTCCCATCTTTTCAGATTTGAGAAACTTTTATCCTTCTGCCTTATTTGATTCTTCTTATCGATCTTTAGTGGTGGACTTAATCAGTGCACAAGAATGTGTACTCGATCCCTAAGTCCTTTACTTGACTCACACATCCATGTGAACAAGTAATTAGTCTTAATTTTCCAAAACTTGAAAGTTCTCATTCATCATGCTATACAACTTGCATGATTCCAAGTTCCAGTCCAATTGAAACTTGGGTGATGAGAATCTTTCCTTATTTGGTAAATTTAGACATTACCACAAATGAAAGAATCAATTTCATACTTCCACTCTTGCTACTAATGGAATCTTATAAGCAACAAAAATTTCCACAGATGCCATTGTAAGGATATTTTAAAATAAATAAAATCAAAAATTTCCTTTTATTTTAAAACTTTGCGGAAAACTATCCTTACAATCCATATGAAAACTTGTTGTTATCTATTCCTAAGCAATATCTCATAACTCCTAAGAAGTAGCTCAAGAATCCGATTTTTCAAACTATGCGATAGAAATCCATCTATGCGATCAGATTCAGCATATTCTTCCTTTAAGTTTCTTCACTTTCCTTTGATTCTTAAACCATCACCATGCGACCCGATCACATCATGTATCAAGAATCTCAGAATAGAAACTTAACAGAGTTAGATAGTGGATTTTACCTGAAGTAGAGTCAAACTTATTGACTTTAACATCCTTAGGTAAATTTGGCAGCTTCGCAACCAATGCCCTTTCTTTGGCAATACAAACATATGGACCCTTTGATAATGGTACACAGGACTATCACAGACTTAGCTTTTCTCTTTACCATTTGGTCAACCGAGTTGACTATAGCCGATCCCTTTCCATTGGGAAGAGAATGCTTTACTGGATATCCAATGTCATCATTGTCAATGTCCATAAAGTTTTAGGAAGTTGATCTTAACAAATAGATAAGATCATTAAGGGTCTTGTCATAGTTTTTTTCATAGGTGTTCCAAAAGAACTCACTATGTGACTTAGAAAGTAGTTGAACCACCAACTTTCTTAAGACTTTGACACCCAAATCTCCCGGCTTGTCAATATGTGACTACATCTCCAAGATGTGACCACACCTAGACCTTGCCTTGCCTAATAGGGTCTGAGTGACCTTAAACTTTTCAAGAACTTGTGGGTTAGGGAGAATAATTTGAAGAGGTGAAGAAGTATGATATCCATGGGACATCATCTTCATTAGGAAACCTTGTTTCAAGAGATTTGGGAAGATCATAGGTGTCTAAACCAGACATCTTTTGGGAGATATTCAAGATAGTTGATTTAAAGTCCTTAATATGACACCCAATATGAAATATTAAGGCTAGGACCCAACAAACTATTTTATAACTTAGAAGAGGTATGCCGTAATCCAAGCTATAAAATATTTGAAGGTAGGTGAATGACGATTCACCAATTTCCACCAAGATAAACGAAATGTATTATTAGGTTTTAATTGGTTTTTGAAACTCCTAGATCTTTGAGATTCATTGAACTTTTCAAAGGCATGTTTCAATCTCGAGTGTGCCCTTCAGGTTTTGTGACTGAGATGCCGAGGATCACAAAACAAGGTGTGAAGTAACCATGCAAATCACTTGGTACCCTTAATAAATTACCCCTCAATCGATGTGCCGGTTAACCACACACGCTCCATCGATACTATGATAAATATTAAGTCATCCTTTACCTACCTTGTTAAGTCCAAGTTAGTGTGCCGGTTAACCACACACGCTCCACTAACGACTTAGACAAAGTGTAAAGTGTAATTTCATGGATTAGCACCTTATTCACATTTTTCCTAAGTAACTAAGATTGGGTATTATTAAGAGTTTAGTTACTTAGTATTATCATTAATACTTTTAATGAAGGGAGAATTCTAGTCCTGTCAAACCCGTTCGGCTAACGACCCTCCACCAGTCAAGCAAGCGGTGGGTGAGAGTGGACACCCATTAAGTTGCCATTTTATAGGCAACAACCTTATACCCACCTTATAGACCGGCTTCGTGAATGAGGCGTACTAGCGGTAAGACTGACTTTACTCTTATACATATATATATTATTAACTTATAATATTCTAAAGTATAAGGGTTGAATTTTAACTTTTAAAATTCTAAGGGTTAACTTGGAATTAAAGTATTCATAAGTGAAAACTTTACAAATTCCAAAACTTGAGGGCAAGTTTTGAAACTATTCAAAACTAATTAATTTCATAACTTATGTGTTTAAAGTAGTTTTAATCCAAAAACTCTTCAAGTTCCATAACTTGAGGACAAGTTATGGAAGACTTTAAACTAATAAAAGAATTAACTTTTCTTTATTTTATAACTTATGGAATTAATTAAGGTTACATTTTTTTTATTTTATTTTATTTTATTAAATGAAGAGACTCTTGGTCCTCCATAACTTGAGGACAAGTTATGGAGTCATAAAGCCATTTAATTAGAACTAGACTCTTCATTTTTGTAACCTTTGCCAACTTTTATGAGTTTTAAGATTCATAAATGTGACTTATAAGTTACATAAACACATTTTATGAACTTCTTTTAGATTAATTTGGATTAAAACCAACTATCACATAATTTTATTCATTAATCTAAATTCACTCATAAAATAAGGTAACACAAAAAACTTTTGGTGATCCATAACTTATTCTTAAGTTATGGAATCCTTTAAAACATTAACACCAAATTTTTTGTAACTCCATAAAACTTTGAATCAATTTTTTTTTAAAAACCTTTTCATATCCATAACTTATGGAGGTTTCAAAAAAAAAAATAAAACTCTTTAGATCAAACTTTTAAAACTAATAAAATAATCATATTATTTTATCTTTTATTAAATTTGACCTAATTCAACTCATAAAGCAAATTATTCAAATTTTACAAATAATTAGTTTTTCACAAGAACAAGTAATTATCTTAAAATTTGACAAACTTCATGTTTTTTTTTTTTTTTTTTTTCCAACTTTGAAAATAAAATATTTGCATCAATATAACAGAAAACAACCCGTGGCTCTGATACCACTGTTGGGTTTTGAGCATTCTAACACTTCCTAAGTGTACATGCAACCCTAAATACCTTGGATCTATGTTTTCTCTATTATACATGCAAATAAGAACTTCCAAGGTATTATCCTAATCTAGCATACAAAACAATAATGTAACAAGATAGAATACATACCTCTTGATGTAGAAAGTCTTCATGAAGCTTGAGTGCTTAGTGCCCCAAGTGTGACACCTCAAATGGAATCACAATCATCAAAACACTTAGAATGACTTGAGAGAATTCTACACTCACCAAAATCGGCTAGCCCTTTCTTGAATACTACTAGTGGCCGATTTTTCCTCAATAATAAGATGCTTATATAGTTACACAATTAGGGTAAACTCTTAATTGTCATGGCTTTCCATTTCCTTGGATCCATGGGTACAAATACACCATGGAGCATCCATGGACCATCCTATGGGTTTTAGCCCAACTTGATTATCCATGGAGCATTAGCCCACTATACAAGTATGGATGATTTACACAATCAACCCATATATTTAATTAGTCTTCTTTTGATCACTTAATTAATCCTAGATTAATTCTTGATCAATACTAATTAAATAATCTTATTATTCTTATCATTAATATACTAGAACTTATAATATATTAATAACCATAAGTGTCTTATTTCTCTCATTCAAGTGCATGATGGTATGCAACCCAAATGGACCATGCCGGGTCGGGTCAAGTCTTACCAAATATAGTTATGGACTTAGACATTAATCCAACAAGATTAAGGGTTTTGGTTAGCTGCCAGGGCTCAGCAGCGCATTCAGCACGGGTGTACGAGTTATTTAGTGTATGTGGTAGAACACGCAGATCAGGGATCAGACCACAAACTTCCGAGAGGGTGGACGATCGACATGAGGCCTAGGGTTAGGCTGGAGTTTGGGTCTACAAAATGGATCAGGAGTTCAGAACCCCAAGTGGGTGAGAACAGTTTGCTTGAGAAGGATCACCAGGTGGGGTGGTCCAGGGAGATACTCAATAGTTTAGAACGGTCCGGTCATACTGAAGACTTTGTATGCGTTTATAGATCTATATGCGAGTAATGAGTATGTTGCTATGCTATAGAAATTAGTACGTCTGTTCCCAGGTATTGAGCATGTTGTTGGAGTAGTTTGAGGACTCCGGTGTATTTTGGGTTTGATCGGAAGTTGTTATTAGATATCGGATGGAGTGCAGAGGAATCTTGGTGATCTCATTGGTTCGGAGTTCCTCAAAGGATTAATCTTCTTGGATCAGGTAATACTCTAGTTGGGGACTGGGAAGTAGATCCAATTGGGTATTCGTTGGCCTCAGGAAGGATTGGGATTAGAATAACATGTCATTTAGGTTCTGGGAACCGGGTTAGACCTTTCTCATGACTATCTATGGCATTTGGATAGGTTTGAGGTGGTCTTGCTTTATACGGTAGGCCAAGATACCCGGTGTGGGTCGACTGAAAGTCATAGGCACGGAGGCTGAAGGGGAGCGGTGGGGTTGAGGCGGTAGGCCAACAAACCCTAAGGATTTCAACTCGATAGTTGAATTATTTAGACATGTCGGTATTCCAACCCGAAGGGGGTGATATGGATTAGATATGAGTGTCGTACTGGTTGGCCGGTAGTGGTAGGTATGGTAATGATGATTTGAGTTATTGTGGTGTTCCTTAAGTTGGTTCATCTGCGAATGGGCCATAGTGTGTCTGAAGTAAGGGAAATATGGGTCCTTGAAGACCAGGTAGGATGTGAGGCTGACATGGGTCATGTAGCATTCATTATGTTGGCAGGAGTTGGTGGCAGAACATGGAAGCAAGTCCAGCCAGTCAGTTTCTTTTCGAGAAACGCGTGGAACTGTTGTGTGTATGTGTCTTTTGGTTCAGTAATTGGTGAGGTGTACGATGATCGGGTAGTGGACAGACAGGTTGGGACCAAGGAGGTTTCGACTTCGCTTAAGAAACATCATATGGTAGCAAGAAGAATTGAAATGGGTTTATGACTTGGGATTCATATGTAGTAGTAGTTTTTGTATCGTTATGTTGCTCGTTGATGAGAGGAGCATCGATTAGACCTTCGAGTGGTAGAGGAAAGTGGATATCTGTAGGGTCAGAGTGTTGGGCAACTGAGGTAACGACAGTAGTGTCGATCGGTCATCGGGAGCATTCCAGTCGTGAGCTGAGGGCTGGGGAGGGCATACCAGACTCATGCTGTGGGCTCAAAGGCAATCCAGACCTATGCTGAGGACCACGTGAGGGTATTCCAGTCATAGGTTGTGGGCATAGAGATTGTGTTGGTTATGTCTGCGGTAGGAGCGTGTTCGGATTGGATGTATTGTTGAAGATTCGGGGGAGTTGCACTCGGTTGTGACGAAGCTGAGGAGGGTGGATGAGACGCTAGGATAGATCCTTGGATCTCAAGTTATGAGTAGACCCGAGTTATGTTCATAGAGGTATTCCAATCTAGGGTATTCCATCCTAGGGATGATCGGGCCCGGTGATTGATTGGACTTGATACATTTGGTATTCCAACCCGAGGGTTGACTGGGCCAAACACGTGCGGGACGCTAGGGTATTCCATCCTAGGGATGACTGGACCCGTCATAGGTATGCCTGGTATTCCAGCCCGAGGCTGATTGGGCCAGGCATGAGTGTTCGTGTTCCAGTTGATTGATTTTGTATGATGTTGAGGGACAATATTCTGTCAACACAAAAAAGGGGTTCGCCCCAGGAAGAGGAAAAGTCAAATTTCCGATACTTTGGATCATCAGGATTTTGTCAAGTTGGCTAATTGTCCTGAAGGATAGACCTTATGAAAAGGTTCGATTGGGATTCACATCACCTCTCACGTTTCGCACTTGTGAAAGTGCGCCATGGATCAGGAGGCGGTAGTATCGTTGGATGACATTCAGGTCGGTGAACACCTGGATTATGTGGGAAGGCCTGTGGCCATTCTGGAGAGAGAGAGGGGTGAAGGTTCTGTGGGACAAGGAGGTAACTTTGGTAAGGGTACAATGGGAACACCAAATAGGGTCCGAGTGGACGTGGGAGCCGGAGGCAGAGATGTGGGAGCACTATCCGAGAATGTTCACCGCAGCAGACTTCGAGGGCGAAGTCTAGTTCAAGTGGGGGAGAATTGTAACGCCCCGATTCTCGAATACCAATATATGGTTATGAATTCTCATGAATTCAAGATCTACTCGACGAGTTGGTTGCCTAACTCGTCGAGTAGCAACGAATTTGGACCATGTGTTAAGTGACCAATTCGCCGAGTCGGAAGAGTAACTCGATGAGTTGGAGCTGGAAGGTAAAACCCTATATTCCGGGGTTTGGCACCCTATTTAAAGAATCATAAGCCACCTTCAGCCTCTTTACATTTCCTTGAGATCTTAGCAAAACCCTAATATGTGTGTGTGTGCCCCATTGTGTTTTTTAAGCTTTGGAAGAGGATTCTTGGTGAGAAGAGCTTGGGGGAAATGTAACGCCCGTAGATCAGGGCTAGTCAATTTAGAGACGATAAGCGTCAAAAATGACTTTTTAATAGAAGATTATTTAGGATGAATAATCTTAACTAAGTTGTATTATATGTTACAAGGATTCCGTACATAAAAAGAACGCCCAAATATAACTTCGTATGAGGAAGTTATGATTTTTCGAAGTTTCGACTTAGCGGTATGCAGCCCGAAATACTCGATTTGAGACCGAGCGGTTTTTAGCCGAAACAATATAAATGAGAATCGAAGATCTCATTAATTGTAGTAAAACGATGAAAAGTTAGGCGAGAACGGACGTCAAACGAAGAAGTTATGAATTTATAACGAAGTTTTTCTGTCCCGGCCTACTAAAAATAATTAATAAAAATAATATCAAAATTAGCCGATGGAGTCTAAACGAAAGTTGTAGAGCGTAGTCTCACCTACGCGTGGATATAAAGAACGTCGAAAACGGAGTTCGTATGAAGAAGATATGAATTTCCGAAGTTTATTAAATATTTAATATTTAAAATTAATTCTAAATCTTGGTATTATCCGAAGAGGAGTCATCGGACTCATCCGAAGTACGCCTAGCGTACAGCTGTACGCCCCGCGTACCGCGAAGCATGATGCACCTCGCACTCAAGTGACTTCGGATACGTAAGCACTGACGATTTCGGACCAGTACGCCCCGCGTAACGCCGTACGCCCCGCGTACTCCGAGGCTCTAGCCTCTTATAAATAGGATGCGAGGGCAGCCGACTCATTTGCTCTTTTTCTCTCTTCTCTCTCCCGTTTTGCATCGTTTTGCGTGCCAGAAGTACCCCGAAGCCCCGGTATCATTCCCGAGCCTCGAAGCAAGCCCCGAGGTCCTGAAGATCCCGAGAAGTAAGATTCCCGAGCCGAAGCTCTGCCCGAGAGAAGTTCGATTTTTGTGAAGATCTTCCAGATCTACCGAAGAATACTACTTCTACAAGCCGTAGTGCTGTCCGATCATCTTCTAATCAAGTGAGTATATACTACCTTTCATAAACACGATAATAATACAAGTATGGTTTGAGTGTATTAAGTATATTGTTGTTTATATGCGTGAGTGTGTAGTTACTTTCTTCTAACACATAAATATGAAGTATTTGCTATGAAATACGTGCTATGTGTTTATATATTAATTGTCTATTTGAGATGGGCATGGAATTGATGTTTTATACAAGTGTTAAATAATTTAAATTGTGTAAGTATTTATATCTACAAAAATGTTGGGTAGAACTTGGGTAGATGGGATAGTTGGTGACTATGGAGTTAGCGTCTATTGTATAAACCTTGGCGACGATGTGACTTCGTGCCTATTTAATGAACCTTGGCGACTATGGAGTTAGCGCACGTTGAGTAAACCTTGGCGACTATGGAGTTAGCGCTTGTTGAGTAAACCTTGGCGACTATGGAGTTAGCGCTTGTTAAGTGAACCTTGGTGACTATGGAGTTAACGCCTGATAACTATGGATTTAGTACTTGATAAATAAACTTTGGCAACAATGGATTTCGTGCCAATTCCTTAGGAATGAATGAAGGAAGGATAGTTGGTTCTTAGGGTAAAATCTTAAGAAGATAATGGGGATGGTAATTGGGTTGATTGTTTGCTAATTAAATATAATAATTATATTATTGTGGGTTGAAAACCCTATATGCTCACCAGGCTCCCAAGCCTGACCCACTCAGTTTTCTTTTCATTACAGGTAATGGCACAAGGGTATAAGTTGGTGGACTTGACGAGAGATTTTGGATTATAGATCAGTAGTTAAATAACTATTGTAAGGTCTATTTTATATTGTTTATGCTTTTGGTCTGTATCGAACATGACATCCCAAGGTTTTATTATTTAATGAAAATACATTCTCTTTGAGAAATGTTCGGATAAATGGTTATCATATTTTTGCTTTTGGGAACAAATTCCGCAACAATTTTCTTTAAACGATTACTCTGATTTTAAAAACAAAGCATAAACAAATCGGTCTTTTCTGGTTGTGAAATTGGGGATGTCACAGGAAACAAGTAGATTGAAGCAAGGAACTCGTGGGGATCAAGATCTACTTCAGTTGGAATCTTTTGGGAAGGTATTAAGCTGTTATCCCAACTCCATTTCATTCTAGATCTCTTTGGATGAAGTGTAGGGCTTCTTGGCTTGGTTATGAAGCTATTCTTGGGTATGAGCTCAGATCTGAAGTTGTAACTTCAAATTTGAACTCTTTTTGAATTGTAAATCCATAAAGCTATCAACTTTGCCAAGTATGAATCGTTGCTTAATTGTAAAACCTAATTTCAAGCTTGGATTTGGCATTATGAGTCCTTAGAGCCTTGCATGCACGTAAAGTTCGCAACTTTACGTGATAAGCATGCCTCGGGAAGTTGGATCTGAAGTATGGAGTCTTAGCATGGCTTAAAAAGCATATGTATGGATGAAGGACAGAAAGGACTCGGCGCGTTGCATAGTCGACTCGGCGAGTCATATGAATATGGGCATGAACCCGGTGAGTTGGATGAACAACTCGGCGAGTCCGATGGAGATTGCCGTAGATTCGATGAGTTGGATGAATAACTCGGCGAGTCGGTTAAGGTTTCCCAATTGATAGATGCATGTGAACTTGTCGAGTTGAAAGAAGGAAAACTCGACGAGTGGCCTTAGAGTTTCGATCGCGAACCTTAGGAACTCGATGAGTCACTCTGGTGACTTGGCGAGTGGGCAAGTGTCTCAAGGAACTCGACGAGTAGCTGAGGATACTCGACGAGTTAGGGTCAGACTATTGACTTTGACGAGGGGTTGACTAGTCAACTTATGGGGTACCTTGAAAGGTTGAGAACTTATGAGTATGGTTATATTATGATAATAGGTGGTGGAGTTTTGGCGGTGATCTGAGAGTTGGAGTTTATCCACCGAGTCGACATTTGCAAGGTGAGTTATCATCACTATACTAAGGGGTCTAAGGCACCAAGGCCGGCCCAATGGATTAATATCCTAGTAGTTGTTATGATAAGTATGTATTAGATATGCATGTTAATTGGATATGTTAGTTTGGTAGGCCTGTAGGACTACCTGCGATAATATTGATTATTGGTATGTGCATTGGATATAATATCCTAGCAGTGGTAATATGTTGAGTATGAGCTAGAGTTGCATTCTAGTTGCTATGCCAGTTAGGTAGATCAGTTGGACTACCGTAGTTTTATGTGATTACCTGTATGTACATTAGTTATGTTATATGTTGATATGTTATGTGGGTTGGGTTGAGGTTGTACCGCTTCGTGCGGTAGCCAAAAAACCCTAGGAGCATTCCAAATACGAGCTGTGGGACCGATAAGCAATCCAAACTTGTAATGTGGGCTCGGTAGCATTCCAGATACGAGCTGTGGGCCCGATAGGCAATCCAGACTCGTACTGTTGACTCGATGGCAAGCCTGCTGTGAGTTGTAGGCCGGAAGCAATCCAGACTCACACTGTGGGCCCATGGGCAGGGGTAATCCAGTCTGTAAAGCTGTGGACCCAGTACATACTGTTAATTGTATATTGTTATGTGAAGTGTATCGGTATGTTGGAATTCCAATCCAATGGTTGAGGGCCTGGGGTATTCCATCCCGATGGATGATTGGACCCATCGTATGTTGTTGTTATTGTATGTGTATTGTGGTGTGTATGAGTATTTTGGGGGTAACTCACTAAGCTTTCGGGCTTACAGTTTCAATTTATTGTTTCAGGTTCAGCGGATGGCCGCAGGTTGGCGAAGGAGTGACCGTACACTTCCTCGATTGACGACTATGATTTCTGGGAACTCTGATGTATAAACTATTTTGAAAAGAGATTGTAATAATTGAATGGTTTCAACGATTTAAAAAGTTTTAAATTGGATCGAATTTTATGGGTGTTACAGACTCAGAACACGTAGACGACAATCTGAAACGTCCTCCTCTATTTCTCAAAACTCATGCAAGAATAATCATAAGGACCCTGAAGTTGGTTGCCCAATCAGCTTCTTCCCTTCCCACACTACATATAATAGCCGATACCTTGATCCATAAATTCTCAACCGCCGAACTAACCTTACAAGCTAACCACCTCGAATTCACCATTATAACCTTGAAGGATTCCTAACCACCACAAGGTCTTTGACCAACGGCTACTTGCTATGGAGACACTCATCCTCTTTCAAACACGTACCACATGCACTATCTCTCTTTGCAACTCGCCTTGACCACCAATAACCTTGGTCTCAAGAATCCGTACTGCAAGTCGCTATATCCAGTTCTCTAACCGCTCTTGAACAAATCTCTGTTCTACTTAAAAAGTACCTGGTTCTCCCCCACTCAGGGTTCGAACCATCACCATTTGGTTCACCAACAATCTATCCCACATACTGTTTTTAGCAATAACCTCGCACCTACTCTTGGAAGGTGATACGCAATGTTCGAGGATCTCCTCGATGGAGATCAAGCAACTTCAAATACCCCGAATCTCAGATGAAATCCTTAGAAACTTCTCATCATGATGCCTCTAGTCATTCAGAATCTCGTACCATCCTACTACCAGACATCTCAACTGTCCAGTAGTAACCCTGACTCTCAGTCTGAAAATAATGAACTAACATACTCCTCATCCTCGACTCCTCAACCAACGTCCCATCACGTGAATTATCATAAGAGTAGGGACCTCTTTTCTACACTTGATACCCATCATAGACAATAAGAGCCACCGCTCCGACATACTCCTCTTGATCGTCCTTTGCTGCAGCTGACACATGCCCTACTATGCTCAAATAGGGTGTATCCTGGTCCTTGACCATCTCGGTCCCCACTCGCAACCTGCTCATGCTATATCCTTACCTCGCGGCAGACATATTGCCCAGATACTCTGATGAAAGATCGCAGCCATAGCTACCCCACAGGGCTCACCCCAACCTTGGAAATTGGAAATCTCAATACCTCTCCTGTTTCCCACAGGAATAGAAATAGCACCGCTCAGGTCACCAAAGGTGACATCTCCACTATCAGTCGATCAATCGACTCAGATCGTAATCCCCCATAAACACCATCCTTACTCATCTCTGAGTCCTGTGACTCCTACTGGCATCTCGCAAAAATTCCTCAGAACTAAACCGATTTCCCTCTCAAGGTATACTTCATCGAAATTCGTGCAACACGACCCTCTGCCCCCAGACTCTATCATACCCGACCTCAGTAAAAAAATCCCAATGGAATAACTGGAAAAAGGCATAAGAACTATCTGCTATGAATCATGATACTCAACCCACATTACCTCTTCCCAATCTGTCTCAGATCATGGTGCTCGAACCATGACATCACCTCTCAATCTGCTATAAAGCATGGTACTCGAACCATGACATCACCTCTCAATCTGCTACTTAGATCCTCTGGAATACCCCCTGTATCGAGTATGGGTCCTCTGCTTTTGGTAGTACGGACCCATACTACTTGCCACATCTACCCATACTTTCTACACAGACCATCCCAGAGTTTCTAGGTAGCTGCTCAACCTTTTCGATCACCAATTCCGTCACGCGTGTTCGCTCCCCAACGAAGTGCTCTACTCTGTCAGTGAACTCATCTAACCATGGTCACCCCCTAGGCTCTTCCTAGGTTCTCACACTTCTCCGCCATCAGCTGCTGAAGAACTCCTAATGATGTCAGCCATCTACCTCCTGAATATCGTCATATTCACTTAGTAGTTG
This sequence comes from Lactuca sativa, assembly GCF_002870075.4. Taxonomy (NCBI): domain Eukaryota; kingdom Viridiplantae; phylum Streptophyta; class Magnoliopsida; order Asterales; family Asteraceae; genus Lactuca; species Lactuca sativa. Next base: position 279,870,318 of record NC_056627.2, read on the forward strand.
ACTCCCATCATTGAGAGTTCTACAAAGCACGAAGCAAGCAACATTCAGGCATCGAATAATCTCCACCAGCACGTAAAACCACTCTAGGATACAACTCTATTGGCTCTATTCACACTCAGCAAGTGTCACCGAACTCAAGTAACTCTACCCTACGTAGGCATCTAACTACTCCCTCGGTAGTCTCCTTCAATGATCATCTAGGTATCTCTCCTAGATTACTCCTCTACTTAAATCCCTCTCTACTTAGGATTCTTGATGGATACTCTTACTCAGCACATACTCGAAAGCAGATCACAGATAACAACACCACCAAGGCTAAGGCATCACAAATCAGGCCACTCTAGTCCTAAAAAATGAAATACCTAGCCTATCTTTAGCATGCATAATATCTCATAAAGTATCTCATAACATCTCATAACACAAAAGTAAGGGTATTTTGGAAAATCACCATTTGGGCTCTGGCTGATTTTACACACTGCTCTTTCTCGTTCTCTCTTTTAGAAATTCTTGCTCGTTTTTAGAAAAATCCTTTCTTTGATTTTTTTTTCTCAAATCCTCAGTTTGAGTCCAGATTTACCTGAAGGCACATCCGAGTCTCTCAAACCAAGGCTCTGATACAACCTTGTAACAACATAAATTTTCAAACAAAAATTTCATTTAAAATCACATACTTTTGATAACATATTGTGAAAAAAATCTCGTTTATTCAAATTACAAAACACAACTCCATTAATAATCGAGGATCCTCATAACTCTTTCTTTGGTGTGTACAATCAATCCGGTGTCGTCCCGCAATCCTGAGAAACCTGAAACACATAACACATAACACGGTAAGCACAAAGCTTAGTGAGTTCCCCAAAATACCACGTATAACAATTCGCCACTCGAGGCTATACTCTGTAAGGCCCTCCGGTCAATGTGTCTCAGTGGAACCTTCTGGCCCTACAACTCTGGTAGACCTTCCGACTCTACCCTGATGACCTTTCAGTCCTATAGATCATTGGAACCTTTGGTTTGGTCTGCTTAAGCCTTCCGGCCTCATATAGAGCCTTCCGGCCTCATATAGAGCTTGGACCCTTCGGTCCGGTCTATAAACTCCGCATAACATAAATCACAAAGACATAATGCATAGCATACCACATACAATAGGATAACATAATACTCAATGTAAGCACATAAGACCTTCTGGTCACACATAACTACCACTCAAGATAAAGTATAGTGAGAAGACTCACCTAACACGATGTCTAGTAAACCCTCTTGCCCAATATCCTCAATCTAGCCCCCGCCTATCACAAGGTAATATTCTAATTAATATTCTCCTTACAATCTTATCCCTGAAAGGTGGGTAGAAGACCATTTTACCCTTCCCTGACCTCTTTCACTCATTTTAACCAACCCTAAGGTCAACAAAAGTCAATTCCAGTCAACAGTCCAACTTTGACTAGACTCGTCGAGTGTACTCGGGGGACTCGTTGAGTCCAGTCGATTCCTGGTATCCTCAGAAAGCTCCAACTTGACGAGCTAACCCTTAACTCATCGGGTCACTACATAACTTAGTTCATCGTAACAAACCCTGGGCTACTCGCTGAGTTAGCTGCTCGACTCGGCGGTCTATTCAGACTCTTATGCATTCCGATGATTTTAGTGCAAGATACTTTCCCAAACTTCAGATCTATGCTCTCAAAGCCCATTAATCACGTAAAGGTTCAATATTTATGATGACGCATCGCACATATAGCTCTAATTGACAAAATAACCCTCATAATGGTGTTTTAGGCTCAATACTCTTATGTGACTGCATTGAGCTAGGATCATGGGACTCTCTGGACCTCTCAAGGTCCAGATCTGATGTCTATGCCTCAAGGGGACTTCACTTTCGTCATAACTCAACTTAAGAGAGGGTAAAGAAACCGTAAATTCATGAGATCTACTAACCATACGAAAACAAGTAGATATTTATACCTTAAACATCAGCTTTGAATGGAATAGTAGTAGATCTGAGCCCCTCCAACAATTTAGCTTGAACACTCTCCTTCTTCCTTGCAAGAATGCACCCAAAATGATGAAAATTAGCTCCCTCTTTCTCTCTATGCTCTCTGGATCAATTAGGGTCTCTCAAGGGAAGTATGGCACCAAATGAAGGCCATAAGGGACTTTAAATAGGTCACACACCCGGATAATTAGGGTTTTCCTTAGCAGAACTGACTTGACGAGTCAGATACCCGACTCGTCGAGTCTATTCATTAAACACATCACCAAAACACGACCCTACTCGACGAGTTAAGGCACCAACTCGTCGAGTCACTCCTCATATCTCGAAATGAATACTCAAAATATTATCCCTGGAAAATCCGGATGTTACATATTTATACTAGAAAATAAAGAGAGGAAATTATGTCTTCTTATGAGAATGTTTTGACAGAAATAAGAGGAACAATATACATGAAGTAATGAGGGTTGTTGATGATGAAGGTTGGGTTGAAGACCAATGGTTGTGTTGTAAGATAATCGAAATCAGAAAGAAAGGATTGATGGAAGCTTAAATTTTCTTAGTAATTTAGAAATGAAGAAGCTAAAATAATATATATATATATATATATATATATATATATACACACACACACACACACACCCCATCTTAACCACCACATCTAACAACCTCTAAACTAACTTTTACAATGAAATGAAGAAAATGCCCTTATAGTTAAAATATACATAATATCTAACTAACTAACTAACTAACTAACTTCAAAACTATTTCTAACCCCCCTCCCCCCCTCAATCTGGATGGTATGGAAATAAACCCAGATTAAATGTAGCTTGTTAATGTTGGGGTCCATATAAAGATTTTGTAAAGACATAAACAAGTTGTTTTCTAGTATTAACATGAGGTAAGGATATTAACTCTTCTTGAAGCTTTTTACGAACAAAGTGGCAATCAATTTCAATATGTTTAGTGCGTTTGTGGAAAACTATATTTTTTGCAATGCATATAGCTGCCAAATTATCACACTTGAGTGGAATTAGTGTAACTTCAATGACACCTAATTCTGCAATCAACCTACTCATCTATGTTAACTCTACACAAACTCTCTGCATTTTACGATATTCAACCTCTGTTGAAAAAGAGAAATGGTTGTTTGTTTCTTTGATTTCCATGAAACAGGATTGCCACCAAAAGGAATAAAGAATCCACTAACTGATCTCCTTGTGATTGGGAAAGCATCATAATCATAATCACAATAAGCTTCTATTTGTAAAGAAGATTTGTTGTTAAAGAAGAGACCTTTAATAGAAGTTCCTTGTAAGTATTGCAAAACATGGAGAGCATCATCATAATGAGATTGGCATGGATTTTGATTGAATTAGCTTAAATATTGCACAACATAAGAAAGACCGGGTCTTGTGTGCAATAAAAAATTAAGCTTGCCAATCAGTAGTCTGTAGATAGTAGGATTTGAAAAGGGATGAGGCATTTTTTGGTAACAATTATGGTTTAAATGGTAATGACATGGTGACAGTTTTTGAAGAAGTTATAAAATAAAGCTTAATAAGTTCTTTGATAAACTTGTGTTGATGAATAATCATGCCATTATTAGTATATTGAAACTCCAAACCAAGAAATAAATTTAAGAAACCCAAATCCTTGATTTGAAATTATGCATCTAGGAAAGCCTTAAGGCTTTGGATCTCTTCATTGTCATTTCCTACCACTAGTATATCATAAACACACACAACAACAATCACCATAGACTCATTTGACTTCTTTATAAAAAGAGAATGATCATTTTGTGAATGAGTATAGCCTTTGGAATACAAAGAAGTTGACAGTTTGGCATACCATTGCCTAGAGGCATGCCTTAATCCATATAAAGATTTCTTTAACCTATATACTAAGGAAGGAGTTGAGACTGAGTGACCTAGAGGTAGCTTCATGTAAACTTCCTCATGTAATTTTACATGACAAAAATCACTGTTCACATCAAATTTATGAAATTTTCATTGTTTCTTCAAGGCTAAAGTGACAATGCATCTAATGGTATTGAATTTGACAACATGCGAGAAGTATCATGGTAATCTATTCCTTCCTTTTGTGTAAAACCCTTTGCTACCAATCTTTCTTTATATCTTTCTATAGTTCCATTGACCTTGTATTTGACTTTGTAAACCTATCTACATGAGATAGGGTTCTTTTCTTTTGGGATTTTTACAATATCCTAAGTATGATTAGCCTCCAATGCACTGAATTCTTTGTTGATAGCTTCTTCCCACTGAGGATTCCATTTACCCTCATGGTAGAATCATGGTTCTTGAACATTAGTGACCAAATGAAAAGTATATCTTTTCAAATCAACTGCAATAGTTGGTATATCATGAATAATAAAAATATTAGTTAGAGTATGAGGGCAATTTATGGAATCATGAATTATGACATGATTACATATGTAATCACTGAGATGATTAGTTTGTCTAGAAGTTATTGAAGACCCTCTTCAAGGAATGGTTGGAGATATAGTGAAAGAAGTTGTTGGATCAATAATGTGAGTATCTATATCGGAATGGTGATGTTCTAAATTAATAGGAAGAAATAGATTTGGATTAGTATTTGGAGTTTGAAAATTGTGAAGATGGAAAATGCTAAAGAATTTGACATCTCTGGAGACATGAATGATTTTGATGTGAAGATACAAAAATTTGTATGCATTATTACTAGGCGGATAACCTAAAAGAATGAATGAATGGGATATGGCTTATAAAGTTATCTCTTCCTGCAACTGGAGTAACTATAAAGCATACACATCCAAAAGCACTCAAATAAAATAGGTCATGTTTCTTTCTATTTAAAGCGTTATATGGAGTTTGATATTGAAGGACTTTTAAAGAGATTATGTTGATTAAATGAAAATTTGTTTTTATGCATTCACTCTAATATGCAACCCCCAAAACAGATTTAAAAAACAATGCTCTTGTTGTCTCAAGAGCATGTATATGCTTTCTTTCTACCAAACCATTTTGTTGAGGTGTATATATAAGTTATGGATGTTTAATGAAGTATGCCTTTAGTTTGAATAAATTCTCGAGCTTCATTACTTGACCCCATTTCATATAAATTATTAGATCTTATTACTTTTATTATTTTGGAGTATTGAGTTTGAATAAAAGCAACAAAAGCTTTTAAAACTAAAATGGCATAACTCTTGTGTTTCAAGAAATGTAACCTAGTATGATGATCCACAATAGTTATGAAGTATTTGTGCCCATCATAAGAAATATGTTTATATGGTCCCCATGTGTTAATGTGAATAAGATTAAATGCATCAATAGAAATAAATGATACTTTTAGGAAAATGCAAACGATGTTGTTTAGCCTTTGCACAAAAAAATACAAGTATTAAGTTTTTTATAAGAATGTTGAGTGGATACAAGTGAAAGTTTTTGAAGTTTCTGTAATGGGACATGACCAAAATGTCTACGCCACAACAATACATTAGATTTTGTAAATTTTACAGAATTATAAAACATGGATAAAAAAGAAAAAACTGAAAAACTGAATGACAAAGAAGTTTTAAGTGTCCTAAGATAAAAAAAAATACATAAAGATCATTAAGTCTATTTCCAAGAAATCCAAGTGAAAGCTTATTATTCAATAAGGGGTCCTGCACATGACAAGTCTTGTCAATGAAGAGCACAAAGGTTTTAAGTTGATAAGTAAACTTAGTTATTGAGACTAAGTTGTACTTGAAACAAGGGATATAGAAAACTCCTTGAAGGGTAAAATTTTCTTGTGTCTTGACATCACAAAAAATAATAATCAGATATAGTATGTCTAGCCGGAAGACCGATAAAAATGATTGAGAAAGTTTTGTCATGGAAGAAAAAAGAGAACTATTAGAACACATATGGTCAGTAGCACATGTGTCTATAATCCATTAGAAATATGGATGTAAAACAAAATATGATTTGTAAACATTAGCATTGAAATTTGAGAAACAAAAGGATTTACCTTCATTTTTCATTGCTCCTAGAGTAACATATGAATTGTTTGAATTGGATGTTGGAAATTATGTGACAAAACTTATACTATGAAGTTGAAGAAGATGTTCATATTATTCTGTAGAATTGGTAGGAGCAGAGACAATAATGATGTTTTGAACTACATATTTGGTATCACCCTTCTTTGTTTTGGTAAACTTAAAATTGGATGAGAATCCATTTAGTCTGTAGCATTGTGCTTTACTATGTTCATTTGTTTTGCAGTGAGTACACACAAGATATTTCTGGGAGACATTATTGTGTTATCACTTGAAGCATACATAGTAATAACATCAGGATGAAAATTTGATGAAGATCATATACCTCTTTGTCATTCTTCTTGAATCACCATAGAGTAGACTGTGGAAATAGTTGGAAGAGGTTTCATCATCAAGATTTGACCACGTAGAATATTATAAGAATCATTTAACCCCATCAAAAACTGAATTAAACGTTGATCTTATAAGAACTTGTTAATAGCCATAACGAGATTATATAAACAAGCAGGAATACTCTGAACAACCCAAAGTTCATCCTAAATTGTACTCAATTTGGTGAAATAAGAAGAAAAATCACATTAACCTTGTGCAAAATCGACTACAAATTTTGTTGAATTTGATATAGTAATGCATCATCAGATTGCTCATATCTATGACTCAACTTAGTCTAAATTTCTCTAGCGGTTTGAAGAAATAAGAGACTATCGGAAATATTATGATGTAATGAATTAAGAATCTAGCTGATTACCATTGAATTTGCACGAAACCATGCAAAGTAAGTTGAGTCGATAATTATAGTTGCAAAAATGGAGCCATTCATGAAACCAAGATTGTTTTTAGCAGCTAATGTATCATTATCGATCGTTTCCAAGAGTTGAAACCAATTCCATTAAAAGAAGTAAAGCTTAAGATCAATCCTGGATTATCAGATGACACTATGAAATATGGACTTGAATGATTGAGATTGGATGAATTGTTGATCGAATTAGATGAAGCCATGTCGAACAATAATGATATGATCAAAAGAAAAAGTGGGATCAAATCAATTGGATTGAAAAACCCAATGAAGAAAAGATGATCGAAAGTGAATTAGATCAAAATAACCGAGTCTGATACCATGTTGTAAGATAATCAAAGAAATGAGAGAGAGGATTAATGAAAGCTTAAAAATTTTCATTAATTTAGAAATGAAGAAGCTAACAAGAATATACACATAACTGATCTTAACTACAAGATCTAACAACCTCTAAACTAACTTTTACAATAAAATAACGAAAATGCCCATATAGTTAAAACAAACAGGTTACTGCGTGTTGGCTTTGCAACTCTATTTTCTAATGTTTATTTTCATGAGTCTTCAACCTAGCTTTCATTATTAACAACCCTCATTACCCCGCCTATTGTTTGTGTTTTATTCTTTCTATTAAAACATCCTGATAAGAAGACATAACATGTTCTTGTTTCTTTCTTATTATAAATTAGTGGTGGAAGAGATCTGTTAGTGAGACTCCTCTGCTAAACTCTCTCTCTCTCTCTCTCTCTCTCTCTCTCTCTGTGGGGTGTATATATATATATATATATATATATATATATATATATATATATATATATATATATATATATATATATATATATATATATATATATAAAAGTAGAAACAATCCCCAAAACATCACAAGATAATTTGGTCACTTTATATCTATTAGTGACCTAAGCCGAGACTTAATAAAACAATAGGGATGATCAAATATTAAAATTGAAAGAAAAAACAAAAGATTGAATTCAAAACCAAACAAACAAACATATACCCACCATATATGTAATTTGCTCTTATTTTAATTATTTTTAACTATAACATATAAACAAAACAAAATAATTATTTCATAAAACAAAATAACAAATAGTTAGTTATATATATATATATATATATATATATATATATATATATATATATATATATATATATATATATATTTATTTTTATAATATCGCGGACCTACACGTGTACAACAACGTGCGTTGGAATAGTAAGGCTGTAGTGGAAGAAAGTAGTGTTCCAAGCAAAAAACGGAAAAATTAAAAAAAACATTCAAAAATTCTAAAAAATCCAACTAGTGAGATCATATTACTGTTTAGAGAGGAACAAACTTTATATATATATATATATATATATATATATATATATATATATATATAGATCATATTACTGTTTAGAGAGGAACAAACTTTATATATATATATATATATATATATATATATATATATATATATATATGAAAAAGTTCAATAGAGAACCATAATTATGGGTTCTTCAAGGAACCAAATCTTTTTTTCAATTTCTAGAGCTTATTCTTTATCGAAAAAAAAAATATAAAAATATCTAAATTCATATATTAACATTGTGAATGTGAAAAATATTTTTCGGATTCACATTGTGAATTTTCGAAGATTCACATTGTGAATTTGACGTAGAAAAAAATAACAAAAATTTTGAATTTTATATCATTGGTAAAAGGATAAAAAGTTATGAATTTCTGTATTTTTAGTTTTTTTTTTTTTGATAAAAAATAAGTTCTAAAAGTTGAAAAAAAGATTGGTTCCGTGGTTAATTATGGTTCTCTATTGAACCTCACCCCCTATATATATATATATATATATATATATATATATATATATATATATATATATATATATATATATATATATATATATATATATATATATATATATATATAAGATTGGGTTCAACAAGGAACCATTTTAAACCTTAGAACCAATCTTTTTTCTCAACTTTTAGAGAATTTTTCATAAAAAAAAACTAAATATATAGATATCCATAACTTTTTATCTTCCATCTATTGATATCAAATTTGATAAAATAAATTGATCTGTTTAGATTCACACTATGAATTTGTTCAGATTTACATTGTGAACCAGTACCCTGTGAAATTTGTGCAGATTCACACTATAAATATATGTAGATTCACACTGTGAATTTGTGCAGATTCATACAATGAATTTATAAAAAATTAATGATTTATAGTGCAGATTCACAATGAGAATATGAACATATAAAAAAGTAAAAAATAAATAAATATCAAATTTGATATAAATGGAAAGAGAATAAAAAGTTATGAATTTCTATATTTTTAGAATTTTTTTCGATAAATAATAACATCTAAACTTGAAAAAATAGTGTTTGTTGGTTCTATGGTTTAGAATTGTTCATTGTTTAACACACACACACACACAGATATATATATATATATATATATATATATATATATATATATATATATATATATATATATATATATATATATATATATATATATATGAGTAGGATCAAATGAGAACACCTAAAAGGTTGAGAACGTGAGAACATATATGGGCCATCTAATTTTTAAGATGTGTGGCTATAATTAATTGTTATTTTTCTAATTATTAATACATTTAAATTTTAATTTTTAAATTAAAGAAAAATATAAAGGCTATTAAGGTAAATAAGCATTACCCTAATTTTGTAAACTCCTATAATTATTCTATGCCTTTCTGTTTCTTGACCTAATCTCATAGATCATTAAATCGATGAAACAAAAGCAGCCTCCTTCAACTCGATCATCATCAGAAGTCTCCATCACCAAAATCCTCCAACGCTTCAACACCAAATCAGCCTCTTGCAACTCGATCTCTAATCGTTCTCCTACAACTCGATTTTATTTCATTGGTATTCATTGGAGATTCTAGACTTCCATCCTTGAATCCGATAATGCGGAAGCGGAAGGGGCCGTCTAATTGGGAATAATGGCGGCCTGTGTAGTGTTATTTGTGCCAATGGCTATGGCAGGATGGCATGTTAGTCGTAAGAAAGTTCTCTTCTTCAGCGGTGCTCTTTTCATCAGTCTCGCTGTATGTATTCACCTCATTCCTTATTTCCCTTCTGTTTTCCCCTCTTCTCCGGCTGTTCTGTTACAACAAGATCCCACGCCTTGCATTTCTTTAATAAACGAGGTTAATTTCCACTCTAATTTTGATGGGTTTTCATTGGATTTCAAAAACAACTCTCGATATTTCGATTGTGATTTCCAGAAATTGAGTTGAATCGATGTCTCAGACCTACTAAATGGTTCATGGATCGTTGTCGCAAGCGATTCACAGGCGCGATTGTTGTGGTTTTGTTGTTAGATTTGGTTTTGAGTTTAGATGAAATGGATTCGATTCAGGAGGATTTTTTTAAACGACATTGTAATTATCATATCGTGGTTGAAGAAATTTGGATGAAATTGGACTTCATTTGGGCACCTTATGCTACTAATCTCACTCATGTCATTACGGATTTCAAAAGAAACAATACTTATCCAGATGTGTTAGTGATGAGTTCAAGTTTATGGCATATGTTACACTTCACAAACTATTCCGATTACGGAGTTTCATTACGATTTCTAAGGGAATCATTGATTCCATTCCTTCCAGTGGGATCTGATTCTACTCGAGGATTCCATTTGTTTTGGCTAGGCATGCCAACTTTGATAAACAGAATGCTGAATACAAAAGAGAAAAGGGTAAAGATGACAAGTGAGATGTGCAATTTATATGATCAAGAACTTTATAAATCAGAATGCTGAAGTCCTAGATTAGGGCTTTGGAGGATCGGATTCGATCGGTGAATCTGGTGTGGATTCTTGGACAGAGATGATGGGTGCAAAACTGAGAACCCTAGCTTCTGCAGTCTACTACATCTTTCTTATCTTTAAGTCTCCTGATCTCTCTTTATGAATACATTTAGAATGTGTATTTATTTATGAATAACATTGTATTCATCTATGAATAGTATGTGTGGATGAATGTATTTATTTATGATTAGAGGTATTCATTTATTCATTTGTGAATAGCGGGGTATTCATTTGTTAATAGCAGTGTATTCATTTGTGAATAGCAGTGTAATCATGTGTTAATGAGTGTATTTATTTATGATTAGAGGTATTCTTTTTATTTTCAGTTGATTAAAAAAAGGAATTGGATTACTTGTAAATTGATATGTATTCTTTTGTGATTGGAGTAGTTTCATGTTTTTTGAAAAGAAAAATCATTTGTGAATATAAATGTATTGATTTGGGGTTGGATTTATATTCATTTTTTTTGAAGAAAAAAAAACATGAAATAGGAGAAAAAATTTGATTTTTTTCATTTTGAAATAAATTTTGGTAAAAATGTTTTTTATATTCCATTAATAAGAAAAACAAAAAATCAAATATTTCTTTCTTTTTGGTAACTGATCCTAAATTTAAAGAAATTTGATTGAATTTTATTTTATTTTAACTTAATTAAAATATACAATTGCTTATATACCCTTATATATTGATTGACTCAGAACTGTTCTCGCGTTCTCAACCTTTTAGGTGTTCTCATTTGATCATTTCTCTCTCTCTCTCTCTCTCTCTCTATATATATATATATATATATATATATATATATATATATATATATATATATATATATATATATAGAGAGAGAGAGAGAGAGAGAGAGAGAGAGAGAGAGAAAGGGTATGAATTTGTCATTATTTATCGCAACTCAATCATTTAAATTGACAATCATATATATATATATATATATATATATATATATATATATATATATATATATATATATATATATATATATATATATATATATATATATATATATATGACAATCAGATTGATGTATAGTATCAGAAGTCATCAAAAAGAAAAAAATTAGTAAATCATTTTGGCCTGCTTGTATTCCACTTGACAGCAAAAGCATATGATAAAACAATAAAAGTCACTTGGATGATATTTTTTCTATCAAGTCATTAAGTTTTGAGAGACTTGTCCTTATCCATTTCTAATGAGACAAATTTATTTCCAACATCCTTTTCGTCTGACTCCGAAAAACATCTATCAATACCACATTAAATGATAGATATATAAGCTGTTTACATTAAAATTTTATAAACTTCATGTTTTTTGTTGATGTTTTTTAAACTTTAATCACAAAATTAAAAGGCTAGACATAGTTAATTGTTATTATTTATAACCGACTTTTCAGATACGATCATAGAATAACGACATGTTTTTGGATTTGTCTAACCTAAGGTGATTAATCACTTATTTTCTACATACATAGTCAAAATATTTTGACTCCCTAGACAATCTTGTCAACATTTTGATTTGAATAGTATATGTTGAATATAGTTGATTTTTGTGGTAATAAACTTAAAACTAGCGAGATAAGTTAATAACTCAATATTTTAAACCAAGAGACATAAATTTTGAAACTATATTTACAAAGTATGTTGAAAAAAAAAGGGTAAATTACACCAATTGTCCCTCATGCATATGTTAAAAAGCGTGTTTAGTCCATATTTCCAAAATTAACTCAGACCGTCCCGTGTGTGCTTAAAACTTGCACATTTCCTCCCTGATATGCATTTTTGTTGCGAATGTAGTCCCTGCTAGATCTAAAATGACCATAATGTCCTTTGTGTATTTGTTTTCCATTTATTTTAATGTTATTATTATTATTATTATTATTTTTAAAAAGAGTAAACATATCATGCCTACCCACCCCATCCCAATTGTCCCTTCCAGATCTCCATCCGCCTCACCCAAACCCACTTCCCTTAAAGTAAACATTTGGCCGCCGGACCACCACCGCAAAATGAAGTAGCATCACCGCAAATGGAAAACTATCGAAAATCTTCACCCCGTTTCTATGTTTCTGTCTCATACACCTGGATCTACCTCTCTATAACTTCACCAAAAAAACCCAAAACTCTCATCAATCGCAAACCCTAATCCCAAATTCTCATTAAATCTATTACCTTTAACGAAACCAATTCAATCTTTTACCTGGCCCTGTAGAGAAAATTAAGATCACTCCAATTAAATCTAATTCCAAGACCAGGAATCTTATTATTAATCTTGAGATAAATCGCTTCATCAGGTTGGACACAAAGCACGAGCTCATTTGTAGCCTTCTCTAAATCCATTTCGAATTGTTGTTTGTAAAGATTATCATGAATACGTCGATGGAAGCGTTAGGAAGGAGGGGACACATATGGCGACCCATTGGAGGGAGAAGAAGAACATGGGCTATAAAACAAAGCCTTGCCAACGTATTCTCTTGCCACTTCATCTACCACTTTATCGGCCTTGCTTTACAATAGATTTATAGACGACGAGGAAATGAGATATGAGCTTGAAAGTGAGGACAAAAGACGAGGACCTCTCTGCTGCCGTCGTGGGAGAAAGGATGAGGAACTTATGTGGTCTCACCGGAGAGTTAGGTTTTGGGTGGTTGTTGGTAATGGTAAGAATGAGGGAGATGAAAGAAATTGGCGAAAAGGAGGGAGGGGGTGGTAGAGATATTTATTTCTTTTTTTAAGTCTAAAAATGATTAACAGATAAAAGAAAATTAAAAAAGAAATTATTAAGGGCAAACTAGTCTTTTTATGTCTAGAGGGATGAAGTGTGCAAGTTTTAAACAAATGAGGGACAGTCCGAGATAATTTTTGAAAATATGGACTAAACACGCTTTCTGACATATGCACGAGGGACGATTGGTGTAATTTACACTTTTATTAGAGTAAATTACATGAATGGTCCCAATGGTTTGAATATATACATATTTGGTCTTTAACTATTTTTCTTAACTTGAATAGTCCTTAGTATGTTTTAGTTGCATCTTTTAGGGTTGAACACAGTGCAGTTCGGTAGGATTATTGTCCAAAACTGAAGTGTTAAACATAAATATTATTAATAAATAATTAATAAATATCATATATAGTTATTTAATATATTAAATTTGAGTTATTGGTTATTGGAAAATTAAAAAAAGGACATTGGGTAATCTAACCATTTTTTTTATGTATTAAAAAAAACAAATTACCACTATAATTCTTTTTCCTGCAAAATGACAATTGTTTCTAAAATGAGCCATTCCGAAGTCTATTTTGGAATGTGTACCTCGGCCGACCCATCAAATGATCCTATGAATTTCTTTTGGATTAGAAGAATGTCTTTCTGAAATTAGAACATGTGGCTCATGTGTTTGAGAATTTGCTTAATGACTTATCGGACTAGGATGCGGTCTCTATATGTCTTCTATCTCTGTTAGAGAACGGTTACAATGGTTGGTTGCCTCGTCAGCCTGTGACTGAGGAGTATTTCACTTTGCTACCCAACCTTAATGAATTCAACAAGTATCATGTCGTTAATTTATAATTATCATTACTAACATTTTTATTGGATTTAATTGTGAATTTTTTATGACGTAGATATCCATTGGGGTGGGTGGGGGTGGGGGGGGGGGGGGGGGGTTATTTAGGATCAATTGTATTCTCGGCTACTCACTATTTTCGGTAAGGTTGATAATCATATACAACCAGTGGTACCAAAACCTACAAAACCTTAAAAATGACGTACACTTGAATATATTTTTTATACGCTTTAAGGTAAAATATATGATTAACAATTTAACATTTTTTTGGCTTGTTAATATTCTAATACATATTCTTTCAGATATGGATTATTGAGAGTTTTCCTATGAACATTTTGCTTGGTACCCGATATCTGAATATTATCACTCAGGTTGGATGGTTGAAACTGTAGAAGATGCATGCGGAGTAGTGCAAGCAGTTTCTAATCATTAATGGCCTATGATTACTTACATAATTTATAATTTTCATCAATATATATAATTTGTACTTATTTATAATTTTATAATTTTGTTAGCAAGATAATAGATTTATAGAGAAGTTGGAGCCGACAACAGATGAAAGTCGTGCTGAATGATGGACTTTTAGCTCGATGTACATTTTTTTATTTAACTTTATGGTGTACATGTTATTGCATCGTTTATAATTAAATAGTGTTGAACTCTACACACACTTATCATGGATGATGTTGGTACTATAAAAAATGACTTTTTTTTTGGAAAGTGAACTTTCCTAACGAGGGTTTCCGGGCCAGCTTTCACGCACCGACTAATCTCCTGCTGCAAACACGAGGCTTTGCCTAATGCCATGGAGTCACTGCAGGCGAACCTCCATGGCCACAAGGGCTGAGTAGTGCCCGGATTTGAAAATTGGTCAATAGGTTATCCACCATATATTTCACATGCCTTACCAAGTCACCACAACCCAAGTGGTTAATAGGTTATCCACCATATCTTCCACATGCCTTGGGTTGTGGAAGATATGGTATAATTGTGTTTTGATTACATTACCTACATAATATTAATTTATAACATAATGTTATTTGATGATTACTTAATTCCAACATTTTATACAACTTTACATCCTTATTAATATACTGAATGCTCACCGGTTTTGGGTGTTTTGGATTTAAAGAGACTCAAAATTACTATATACGATAGTCATCGAGTGGACGATTATTTTTTAGAAAATGCATCTTGGTTTACAACTATGCGAGCCTGAATTCACAAACTCCTAGTGGGTACCAAACCTACCGATATAATTTCCCTTGATAGTTTCAAAATCACATTTGAAAAGGACGCGGACGTACCACAATAGTATGACATTAAATGGGATTATGAGGTGTTTTTGTGTTGGTTGACAAATATGTTCATCGCGGGGAAATCATATAGGATAGAAGGTTCAAATGAAACATGGGTCATATCATATTGCAACCGATTGATAAATTTTTTTGAGGTACGAAGTTAATATAACGGTCCATTTGAATGTTGTAGTATTATTTACAACATATTTAATTATATGTAATTATTACTTTTGACACATTTAAGGATTTCAAGCACTTTTATTTTTCGCAATATATACATTTTATATAAAATTATAAATAAACAAAAAATTACCATACAATACATACAACAATAAATAAAAAAACATTTCGATTATTTTGAAACGTTTCTCTGGAATCCTACTCTAGTATCTCGGAGTTCGCTCTAGAATGACATGTTCCGGACATACATGTCATTTTACAAAAAATAAAAAATGTTGGTTATATATTTTTTTTTTCAAAAAGTTCATTTATCTGGGTTAGATTACTCAATTTTTATTAAAAACTACATTACACAGAAAATTAGAACTTTTGGAAAATTAAAAACCTTGTTGTCAGTTTCTATTTCTGTTCGATTTTATGCATTTTTTTTCGGTTTTACTTATGCAGTTCGGTGTTTACTCACACCTAGCATCTTTGGTCCCCACCATACATAAAAGATTATTTTGTTGTTTACTTTTCTTAATTAATTAATTTTTTGTTTATTAGTTCTAATTTATTAAAATTAAAATACACCAACATATTTATAATTTATTTTATGAAAACAGTGAAATTATCTCTTCTCTTACTCATTACTTGGCCAACATCTCCGTCAAATATCATCGGCCACCCTCTCCCTTTTCGGCCACCAGGATATACCTTACCTCGACTATCTCTTCTCTTACTCATTACTTGGCCAACATCTCCCTAATCCCTTGTGAGCTTGTTTTGAACCTTTTGAATGTTTTTAGTGCATTTTGTGGAAGGAGAAGTCTATCATTGTGGATTGGTGTGGTTCAAGCTTAAAGATCTAGAGCTTTCATCTCATTTGCCAACTTCAAAAGGTATAAAGTTCTCACCTTTATGATTTATTGAGTTAGATCAAGGTTAGCTAGTTGGTTTGCATGCTTCTAGTCCCATGATTTTGGTTCTTGTGAGTAAAATCTACTCTAGGGCTTAAGGTTGTCATTTCTTGTTGTTTATTAGGTTCACATATCATAAAAATGTGATCTTGGTTGCTATCCTTCACCCATGAAAGGGTTTGGGGTCATTGGAGGATGATATGGAACTAGGGTTTAGTCTTGTGCTCCATTAAGCCATGCAAAGGCATAAATTCAAGAAATTTATCACTCTAGACGTTCATTAGGACCATATATGAGATTTATATGGGTTGTCTTTACAGATTAAGAGCTAAAATGGAAAAGAACTTATCAGCGTTCTATGCGGTGCATAAAATAGGCTATGCCCAACGTAGCCTTGATTCTTCGTGATTTCTATTAAGCCATCTACTCGGGGCTTGAAGGCATGGTGTACACATGTTGTAGAACTATTAGGTGTGTTTGGTTACTTTGGGTCATTAGGACATGTTTGGAAGGGTCTAGCCTTCAAATGGTAAAATGGAATTTTACCCTAGAGAGAGAACGTAAGTAATGCACCCTTGATTATGGGTTATCACCTTAATGGCTGATTAGAGTTGTTCTGGATATGTTTAGTGTGAGGAAATTTTGTAGCAGCAGCTCGAGTGTGAGGTTTATCTAAATATCGATTGAGGTGATTATTGTCATTATAGTTGTGGTTCGAAGGCACCAATGTTGACCCACTAGATTCTGTTATGTAGAATGCTAGCTTTCTTTGTGAATCTTTCATGTATGATTGTGATGAAATACACCCGAGGGTTGGTCCCATTATTATATGTTTGGGTTGAAATAAACCCCATGGTTGGGCCCATTATTGCATGCTCGGGTTGAAACATACCACAGGGCTGGGCCCATGATTGTTTGTTAGGTTAGAATATACCCCACTACTGGGCCCACCGATTAGTGTCTCATGTGGTATTTTGGGAAACTCATAAGCTTTGTGCTTACGATTTCATGTTTATGTTTCATTTGCTTCCGGGTCAAAAGGGAAGGGCCTAATGTGATCACATATTATCCCTCTTATGATTCTGCATTGATTACTATTTTACTTTGATGAATTTGATACAATATATTGTGATTGATTTTGATACACCTGATGTATGGATTGATGATTTTTAAAATGAAAATTTTACCTCTATTTCTGAAATGTTACAAGTTGGTATCAGAGCCTTGGTATGAGAAATTTGGGCACACTTTTAGGTGTGTCTGAACTCAAACTAAGAAATTGATAATCTTTTCAAAAGAAAAATGAATTTTCTAAAAATATTTGATTACAAATAAAAAGGGGTGTGATGCGTGCAATCAGCCGAGCTGAAGTAAGTGATTCCCAAAATACCCATACATATGTGTTATGACTAGTATAACAAATATGTGAATTGAATGCTAGAGTAGGGCTAAGGATACCTTTAGAAATACTATGCTAGAATTGCCTAATTTGTGTAATGATTTATAGCCTAGGGGATTGGATGCTATGTATTACTCGGAATTTCTATCGGCTCAGTTAATTGCTAAGTGTATTCTTTAAAAATTGTATACGATTAGGATCATATAGCCCTAGAATGATGGGTTTGGCCTTATTTCTTGTTCCTTGTTTGGTTGTGGGCTTAGGTTAGAATCTGTTATTCGACAGTCTATGTGGTTCCATATTTTGTACAACTTGCATGCATAAGGAAACCAACTGTGTTGGTCGAGATTCTCATTATTGCAGAGGCTGTTGTGTTGAGAATTCCTAGGAGAGCCTAGGGAATGCCATAGTGGGATATATATGCTGCTTAGCATAGGGAATGTGTGTATGGCTTTAGTGGGGTGACTTAGAGGATTTGGGAAGGTTCTCAAGGAAAGTACGTATATGTGTGGAAGGTAGTATTGTGCCTGTACTACTGAAAGCATAGGATCTATACTCACGTCAAGGACGATCTCATAGATTCTAAGGAGCCTGCAGAGTGGAAGTTCCCTTGAGTTTATTATGATCGTTTTTATGTTTGTATTTCAGTTTGAGCATGGTGACCACTCGAGGAGGAGCTTGTGGTTCTGGTTTTGGCTTTGGTGCAGAACCGATTGATAAGCGGTTGCACGAGTTTATCACATTGGATATTACTCACGGTATTATAGAGGCCACCGTTGTGATTTTCGGTACCATCAAGGAGGGGATTATGGAGCTCTTGGATTAGCGACTTGGGGCCTTTCGGGAAAAGATAGCAGCAAGACAGTTAGGAGCACATACTCCCACTTTTCTGAAGTTTAATTCCTATGGAGCTCCGGAGTCTTTAGGGCTAAAGATCCCATTGCTAGCCGCCAATGGATCTTTGGCATGGAGAATGCTCAACAAACGAGCTTCTAACATGAAGGGGAGAAGGTGGGGTTTGCCTCCTTCCTTCTGAGGGACCAAGCCCATGATTGGCGAGAGGAGGTTGTTGTACATTGGGATTTGCTGTTGTGGTGGTCATAACTTGGGAGGAGTTTCTAACATGGTTTCAGGAGGAGTGTGCACCAACGATTGAGGTGCAATAACTGGCGAGGGAGTTTCAGGATCTTCGCCAGACTAATGAGACTATGGTGGATATCACCGCCAAGTTTCGAGAGAGGGCTTTTTTGGTTCTGCAGCATGTTGCGGACAAGGAAATGAAGAAGACGAGATATCATGATATGTTGAGAGATGATATCAAAGAGTTTGTGAGATTTCCAAGGTGCAAAACCATGAATGACATGGTGGTGAGAGCCCAAAAATAGGAGTTTGAGCTGGAGCTTCTAACGATGCAGAAGCCAAAGCAGGTATAGGCAGCAGTAGGCCAGGAAAAAGGCCCAAGATTATTAATTCACATCATAGGGGCTAGCAGGGAAAAAGTTGTTGTGGAAAGTGCGGCAAGTCGCACGGTAGGGATTGTCGAGCAACGGGTTCGAGTTGTTTTAGATTTGGACAAATTGGTTGTATGAGTAGGGATTGCCCGCCGAGGTGCACTGATTTGCTTCCATTGCAATTAGAAAGGGCATAAAAAGGCCGATTAACTAGCGCTGATAGGAGGAGCAGTGGTGACACCTGTACCGCCCACCTTAAGGATCATTGGTGGCCACTAGGGTAAGATGGAGAAACTTGTGATGAAGAGTAGGGCATTCCAGTTAACAATTGAGGAGGCGATAAGAACACATGATGTGGTTAACTGTATGTCTACTTTCCTTATACTTTGTTGTTTCCTTTGTTTATGATTATGTTTTATCCAATCATGTATAGGGACTTTCTTAGTCAATGGTATGACTACTCATGTTTTGTTCGATTCAAGTGCTACCTGGTCTTTTGTATCTCTTGCGCTTAGCAAGAAGTTTAGTGATGTTCCCCCCATTTTGGATTATCCGTTGGAGGTAGAGATTGCTGATGATCATTCACTGAGTGCTTCAAGGGTTCATCAAGGATGTGTTATGAACATGTTCAACGAGGGATATTCTATTGACTTGTTTCCAATTCCTCTGGGTGGGTCGAAGGTTATTGTGGGAATGGATTGGTGGGTCCTAATAGAGCCATAATTGAATGTGAGCACCAGTTAGTGAGAGTTCGAACCCTACGTGGGGGATAAATGGTTGTTCATGGCGAAGTTGCTCAGTGTGGACCTTCTATCTATTCAAATGCGAGAGCTAGGAGATATCTTCAGTAAGGCTGTTATGGATTTTTGGCCTAGGTGGTCGATACTCGAGTTGGGGGCGTGACGACCATGAGTGATGTGCTCATTGTTCAGGATTTAACTGATGTATTTCCTGAGGATTTACCTGGAGTGCCTCCCGAGAGGCAGGTTGAGTTTTAGATTGATTTGGTTCCCAGTGTGGCTCCGATAGCTAAGGCACCTTATCTATTAGCACATCCGAAGATGCAGGTGTTGTCTACACAACTTAAGGAGCTATTGGACAAGGGCTTTATCAGACATAGTAGTTCGCCATGGGGAGCACCGATCATGTTCGTGATAAAGAAATATGGCTCACACAGGATGTACATTGACTATCGGGAGTTAAATAAGTTAACGATGAAGAACCGTTATCCACTCCCGAGGATCAACAACTTATTTGAGCAACTTCAGTGTGCATCTTGGTTCTCCAAGATTGATTTACTGTCAGGTTACTACCAGATGAGGATGTGTAGAAGACGGCTTCCAGGACTCGTTATGGTCATTACAAGTTCGTGGTGATACCATTCGGGCTCACTAATGCACCAACAGCGTTCATAGATCTCATGAACCGGGTATGCAGACCAATGCTGGATCGGTCGGTCATTATGTTTATTGATGATATTCTGGTCTACTCCAAGACCAAGGAGCAAGACAAAGAGCATTCACGGGAGGTATTGGACACCCTTAGGAGAGAGAGGCTTTATGAAACGTTCTCCAAATGCAAGTTCTGGTTGTGAGAGGTGCAGTTTTTAGGGCACATCGTCAAATAAAAGAGTATATTGGTCGATCCGGCTAAGATCAGGAGGTGATGCTATTGGAGGTTCCGAGGACACCATCTGAGACTCAGAGTTTTCTTGGTCCCGCGAGTTATTATTAGAGATTTATCCAGGATTTCTCCAAGATTGGCTTACCATTGACCCGATTGGCGAAGAAAAATGTTACTTTCTGATGGGGGCCCGATCAGCAGACAACTTTCGAGACGTCGAGACAAAGATTATGCGAGGATCTGATTCGCACTCTTCCCGAGGGTATGGATGATTTCGTGGTTTAGTGTAATGCGTCTATCTCGGGACTGGGAGCTATAATTATGCATAAAGGCCACGTGATTGCTTACACTTCGAGGCAACTAAAGCCTCATGATGCAAATTACACTACATATGGTTTGGAGTTAGGGGCTATGGTTTTCACCCTCAAAATATGGAGGCATTACTTGTATGGGGTTAGGTGCACTATATACACTAAACAAAAGAGTCTGAGATATATGATGGACTAGCTGAATCTGAATATGAGGTATCCGAGTTGGTTGGATGTAGTGAAGGATTATGACTGCGAGATTCTATATTACCCGTAGAAGTCCAATGGCGTGGTCGACGCCTTGAGTCGCAAGGCCAAGAGTACAACCATTAGGGATATGTGTTTGAGGATGGTTATTGTTTCTCCCCTATTAGATATGATCAAGAAGGATCAGGTGGAAGGGTTGAAGGAGGAAAATTATAAGGTGCAACGAATCATGGGTCATATTTCCATTACTTGTCATGGATACCCATGAGTTGCTGACTCATTGTGGTAGGGTTTGGGTCCCGGTTGTTGGCGGGGTTAGATAGACATTACTGGAGAAGGATCATAAATCTAAGTTTCAGATCCACCCAGGGACCATGAATATGTATATGGATCTGAGGTTGAGTTACTAGTGGTGCTTAAATTGTCAGAAAGTTAAGGCCGAACATCAGAGACCCAATGACAAGATGCAACCACTACTCATTCCCATGTGGAAATGGGAAGAGATCACCATGTATTTCATCACGAAGTTTCTGAGAATGCCACATGAAGTTGATTCTATTTGGGTCATAGTTGATAGATTGACCAAGAGTTCTCATTTCATAGTTATTGCCAAGAGCATTTCCGCCGAGAAATTAATTGACATCTACATTAGGGAGGTGGTGATCCGGCACAGGGTACCAATTTTGATGGTTTTAGATCGAGATGTTCGCTTCACCTCTAGGTTTTTGAAGAAGTTTCATGAGGAGTTGGGTACTCATCTGCATTTCAGTACATCATACCACCCTAGACCGATGCAAAGAGTGATCAGACTATTCAGACTATGGAGGGCATTCTTCGAAATATGTGTTGGATTTTGGAAGGAATTGGAATACTTATCTTCCATTAGCTGAGTTTTCATACAACAATAGCTACCATGATAGTATCGATCGACCACCCTTCAAGATGATTTATGGGAGGAGATGTCAGACCCTAGTTTATTGGGGCGAAGTCGGGCATCGACTTATAGGGAGTAATGAGGTAGTATCAAGACTATCGACTTAATGTAGCAGGTGCGTGATCGGTTGCGAACCACATAGAGTTTCCAGAAGAGCTATCCGGATCGGCGACGTTCGGACCTTGAGTTCCAGGTCGGAGATTCTGTGCTTCTGAAGGTGTCACCTTGGAAAGGTGTCATTAGATTTCGGAAGCGGGGAAAGTTGGGCCCCTAATTTATTGAATCCTTCAAGATTATTGTGCGGGTAGGCAGTGTTGCATATTGGTTGTACCTACCTAACGAGCTTATTCAGATCCATAGCACCTTTCACGTCTCTCAGCTGTAGAATTGTATAGTGGTTGATTCGGAAGTGGTTCCCTTGGATGACATTTAGGTTGGTGAGCGACTGAACTATGTATAAAGACCAGTTGCGATTCTTGACAGAAAGATAGACCCTACGCACCAAAGTGGTGAACCTGGTGAAAGTGCAGTGGTAACATCAGGAGGGTTCTGAGTAGACTTGGGAACCTGAGGTGGAGATTAGAGATCAATATCTAGAGTTATTTGCAGCAGCAGACTTCAAGGATGAAGTCTAGGCGAAGAAGGGGAAAGTTGTAGCATATGTTTCACAGGATTTTTCCTTTTGAGCTTTTTTATAAATTTTCTTGCAAAAATGGTCTAACGTGGGGCGTAGGGTGCGTTCTACGCATGATGTAGGAAAGAGGATATATGTGGGGGCTTAATGCCCTACACAAGGCATACCAGGTCCCTATGCAAGACGTAGGTGGACAGTATTCAAACCCTAACGTTTAGGGTTGTGGCCCTATTTAAGATCCTTAACTCCCTTGAGACCCTCTCCATACTCAGCCTCCACTCTCTCAAATAGTCACGTCGAAACCCTAATCCCTTGTTGTTAGTACATGAGGTGCCCCATAGTCAATCTGAGATATTGTGTCAATCCAAGATCACGTGGTATTAGGAATGTTACAGAGTCTGAGACTGAATGAGTTTTTGATGTAAAGACAAACCAAAGTGAAGACCTTTCTGATATCGTTTCTTATTGGAAAAAATTTGAGTATGTAATGCATTTAAGGTGTCAAGTACTATTTTGTATTCTTTTAAGTGTTTTTTAGTATAGTACATGACACAAGATCAACAACAACGGTTGTGTCAGGCTGTTGATCTTCAGTCCCCTCTCAGTCCATGCGCACTTTTTATGTATTTGTCTTTTAGTAACTCCTTGTCAACATAAGGAGTTTCCAGCCTTTGTAGTAGGATAACCGATTATCCATTTCTATCAATGTGCACCTTTTGTACTCCTATCAAATCAAGAAATAATTCAGTTAATCATTTCTATAACATTCTTCTTGTTCTTATTTGTTTTACATTGTTCATACTGTTGGATTAGCTGTCTAAGCCCATAACTATTATTGGTATGTACTTGACCCGAGAGTAGCATGGTACATTTGGGTTGCATATCATCAAGACAATTTGTTAAGATGGACTTTTGAGAGAAGATGTTATATATGATTTATTAATATATTATAAGTTATAATATATCAATATGAAATCATGAGTTAATTAGTATTGATCAAGAATTAATTTGGAGATTAATTTGGTGATCAAAAGAGACTAATTAAATCTATGGGGACTAATTATGTTAATTAGTTATATTTATATGTGTTGGGCTTATTATCCATGTTGGACTAAGTTTATGTATGGATACATAAAGAGTTGGGTCACATGAACCATGGATTATAAGACCCATGGGTATGGATTTGGGTTATATCCATGACCCTAGAAATCCCACATATAAATACATCTATTCATAGCCAAAATCGCCACTTGTAATAGACTTGTAAGATACTTGTGTATTCTTGGTGTTCATGGTCATTGTAGGTGCATGAAGATTCTCTCTCAAGTTCATCCTTTGTCCATGATGTGTTGTGATTCCACTTGAGGCTTCCACACTGTTGGGGCTAAGCTCTTAAGTCTCGATACATCAAGACTTCAAGCTCCACAATAAGGTATGTTATTCTAACTAGATTCATGTGTTGTATATGACAATTGTATGGTAGATCTAGGTAATACCTTGGAATATTCATATTTGCTTATATAATAGAGAAAACATAGATCCAAGGTATTTAGGGTTGCATGTACAGTTAGGAGTGTTAGAATGCTCAAAATCCAACAATAGTATCAGAGCCTAGGCTTGTTTTCTTGTTATACTTGCAAAATTGGCTGAAAAATCGAAGTTTGTTACTGTTTGCTCAGCAGAATCGCGGAGTCCATGAAGGGACTTGACGAGTCCAAGGCTGGACTCATCCAACTCGCCGATTTGGTTCATGCACTCGACGAGTTGGACCCCCGGACAACATATCTTCGACTGTTTTGACTGGAATTGGACTAGGAACATTACCCTAAGTTGTTTTTCAACTTATAAACCTGTTTTTGATGAGGTAATGTTCATGCTAATCCAATTTCAAAGATAATTGTCAGTAGTTTCATGTTTTGTATTAGTTTAATGGTTAGGCTAATTACATGAAAAATTGTTTGATTTGAACTATCTTGTTCATATGAATTTAATCTAGATCATAGTTTTCCTTGACATATTTGTCTATTTATTTGATGATCTAAATGGCCTTTAATGGATTCCATAACTTTTCCTCAAGTTATGGAAAAGCAAAAGTTTTTATTTAAAAAAGTTATTAAAGAGTCTTAGGTTATGAACTTGAAGAGTCTTTTCCCATAAATTGTTTTATGAGCTCCATAACTTGTCCTCAAGTTATGGATGTTCAAGAGTCCTTCCATTAAAAGCCTTATTAAACTCATACGTTATAGAAATGAAAAGTTTTTGAATAGTTTCAAAACTTGTTCTCAAGTTTTGGAATTTGTAAAGTCTCACACACACTTTAATTCCAAACCCTAGAGTTTTAAAAGTTAAAATTCAACCCTTATACTTTATAGTATTATAAGTTAATATATATATATATATATATATATATATATATATATATATATATATATATATATATATATATATATATATATATGTATGTATGTATGTAGAAGAGCAAGTCAGTCTTATCGTTAGTAGGCCTAATTCACGAAGCCGCTCTATATGGGGGTATAAGGTTGTTGCCTTTAAAATGGCAGCTTAATGGGTGTCTACTCTCACCCACGACTTCCTTGACTAGAGGAGGGTCGTTAGCCGAACGGGTAGGAAAGGACTTTAATTCTCCCTTCATTAAAAGTATAATGATAAATACTAAGTAACTAAACACTTAGAAATTCCCAACCTTAGTTACTTAGGAAAATGTGAATTTGGTGCTAACCCATGAAATTACACTTTGCACCCTTCTTAAGTTGTTAGTGGAGCGTGTATGGTTAACCAACACACTAACATGGGATTGACAATGTGTGGAAAAGGGTGACTTAAGTTTATCATAGATCGGTGGAACGCGTGTGGTTAACCGACACATCGATTGGGTGATAAAATTAAGGGTGCCAAGTCAATTTGCATGGATATTCACACCTTGTTTGTGATCCTCGGCATCCCAGTCACAAACTTGAGAGGGCATAATCGAGATTTTAACATGCCATTGAAAGTTCAATGAATCTCAAAAGATCTAGGAGTTTCAAATCCAATTAAAACTTAATAATTTATTTTGTTTTTCATGGTGGAAATTGGTAAATCGTCATTTACCTACCTTCAAATATTTTGTAGCTTGGATTACGACATCCCTCTTCCAAGTTATAAAATAGTTTGTTAGGTCCTAGCCTTAATATTTCATATTGGGTGTTATGTTAAGGACTTAAATCAACTGAAACTTGAATTTCTTCCTCATAGATGTCTAAGTTCAGACAACTATGCTCTTCCTCATCCTTTTGGATAGAGCTTCATTTCCTCCACCTCCTCTAATAATTCTCCCTGATCCATAAGTTCAAGGTCACTCAATCCCTATTTGGCAAACAATGTCTATATGTGCTTACATCTTGGAGATTAAGTCACATATTGGCAAGCCGGGAGAGTTGGGTCTCAAAGTCTTATGAAAGTTGACTGTTGACTGGGTTCTTCAGTCACCTTCTAAGTCATATAGTGATTTCTTTAAGGACTGTTATGTAACAGACCATGACATCGCCCTTAATGATCTTACACATTTTCTCGATGCTACTGAATCAACAATGATTTGGAACAATGGTGAAGCAAATTTGATTGGAAGATCTACTTCCCATGCTTCCATGGACATTGGTAATGGTAACATTGAAAGTCTAGAAAAGCTTTCTCTTCCCAATGGAAAGGGATCAACCACAGTCAAGTCATTTAACCTAATGGTAAAGAGAAAGCTAATTCTGAGATAGCCTTGTGCACCATTTCCAAAGAGTCCATATGTTTCTATTGCCAAGAGAAGGGAAATTGGTTGCAAAGCTACCCATTTTACCTGAAAGATCATAAGGATGGTAAAGTCAAAAGTTTGACTCTACTTCAGGTAAAGTCCATTATCTAACTCTATGAAGTCTCTTTTGCAGATTCTTAATACATGATGTAATGTAATTACATTTTGATGTTTTGGAAGAATCAAAGGAAACCTGAAAAAGGGTATGCTGATTCTGATTGAAAAGATGGATTTCAATGGTTCGGTGATCACAATTTTGAGCTGTTGCTTCAGAGTTATGATATATTGCTTAGGAATAGATAACAACATGTTTTCGTATATATTTACATTTTAAGGATAAGTTTTTCTGCAAGTTTTAAAATAAAAGAAAAAGTTTTGATTTTATTTATTTTAAGTATCCTTACGATGACATTTGTGAAAAAAATTGTTGTTTATATGATTTCGTTGATAGCAATATTGGAAAATGGATTTGATTCTTTCGTTTATGGTAGTGTCACAATTTTCCAAATAAGGAAAGATTCTCATCGCCCAAATTTCAGTTGGACAGAAACTTGGATTCATGCAACTTGTATTGTATGATGAATAATAAATTTTCATCTTTGGGAAATTAAGACTAACTCCTTGATCACATGCATGTGTGAGTCAAGTGAGGGACTAAAGGATCGAGTACATTAGGTTGTGCGCTGGTTAGGTCCACCACAAAGGCTAATAAGGTTATTCATTATGATATACTAAAGTTTAGTAAATATGGTTATGGTTACAAGTTTAAGTGTAATTCTAAAACATTGGAAAGGTTTCAATGATTAACATAATGAATAAGAAGAATCAAATTAGGCAGAAAGATAAAAGTTTCTCCAATCTGAAGAGATGGGAGAGTACTTGAGTATCTTGTTTTATGATTATCTTAGTGTTTATGGAACCATATCTCAATTGATCCTCTAAAGACACCTTAGTGCATTTGTTTGGATAAAGAGAGGAATCATGAATTATTGAAATGGTTAAATCAAAAGATAAATCATACTTTGTTCCAAAATCAAGTCTTAGAGTCATTGTCTATGATTGTAACTTGAGTTACATAATCTTAAGAAAGGTTTCTAACACTTGTCAAATGTAAGATTAAAATGTTTCTTACTCTTGTACATTTGAAATTGGTAAGTTGTGATGTTTTGAATAAAACAAAGATCAAATAAGGCCAATTGTGTGAAGTGTTTGTCTTGATAAAGAATCCGCATTATCTCTTGAATATTTGGCAAGAATGTTTTATATGTCAAGAGGACAGTGGGAGTCTTAAAAATCCTGAAAGAATTTTAATAAATAATCAAGAATAAAACCTATTGTTTAATTGCTAGCATACAACTTGAGGTTTGTAACCCATTGTGTTGACATATTTCTGTTTCTGTGCCCATTCTAGTTTAAGTTAACTATGTTTGTGAGTTCTATAAGTTCTCAATTGTTTGCATAACAACCTGGAAGCATTGGTAGACACATGTGCTGCCGGGTGGCAAGAAAATGAGATTGGGCAAGTTCAGTCCATATGAGTTTTGATTTGTCACTAACCTTGTTATGACAAATTCACATGGATAGGAACACATACACCATAAAAATCTAAGTGTCATAAGGTTTCTCTCCGATTCATGAAAATGATGGTGAGGAAATGCTTTCACTAAGTAGATTTTAAGTAGATAGCAATTGTGACATTTGTATTCTCAAAGTCATTAGTGGAGCGCGTGTGGTTAACCGACACACTAACTTGGACTTGTGAGAATGGCAAAAGGTCTAAACATTATGATTCGGACATCCCTCTTCATAGTTATTTAGACAAAAATGAGAGCTATCCATGGAAAAGTGTATGATTTTGATAAAGTCTTATCAAAGCATCTCGTATCAGAAATCTGAACTTTTGTAAGAAAGTCAATAAAGTATTGATTTCAAGAAGTCCAGCTGATTTCTGGATACATGTAAGAGCTAGTGGGAGCATAAGTGTTATGCTAATAATCATGATGTTAGTGGGAGCATGATTATTATGTTAAGTGTCGCAAGTTAGCAATGTTAATTATTGAAAACAAAAGTTTCAAGTCGGGTTTGAAAAGTTGTGTAAGGTCGAACCTTGAAATATGATGATGTTTGAAATAAATCTCTGCATCAGCGTATATCTCAGTATCAACATCATCGTTTGAGCAGCTCAGCGTGTTTAGTTTATTCAGTGAATTGTAATAGATTTTGTATTGATCTTGTTTCCATAGTTAGCGTAAATTAGTTAGCTGGCATATCCCTGATTTGTAGGGATTGTCTAGAATAGCAGTATATAATCTTTTGTATAGGTTTGTGAAAATAACGCCTTTCACAAACCCTAATCGCTGCTTTGTGCACACGATAATCTCTTTGTGAGATTATCTTTCTTAGTGAAAGTTTTTCTTCGTGAATTCTTCTTATTCTTATTTACTGTCATTGTTTGATAAATTGATTGATCTAAAGGCCTTTTCAATTGGTATCAGAGCAGGTTTCTCTTATCAAACAAATGGCTTCATCTTCTTCTTCGTCAAACTCATCAAATCACCCCTCCGCTAAAATTCCTCCTTTTGATGAAACAAATTTTGCCATGTGGAAAATAAAGGCTCTATATGCTTTAGAGTCAGTAGATGAAGACATGTTGGACATTGTCGAAAAGGGTCCATATGTCCCAATGTATCAGCCTCTGAAAAACAACGTTCCTGATGGTGCTATGAAGAAAACACCTAGAGAAAACTGGACGGCAGATGACAAAAGAAAAAATGGTCTAGATGTTCGTGCTCGTGCCGCAATCAGCTACGCTCTGCCATACAATATTTTTGGGCTAGTTCAAAATTGTATCTCAGCAAAAGAGATGATGGATACTCTGACTGTATCTTTTGAAGGCACTGAAGAAGTCAAGGCTACTCAAATAAATGATCTTAACCGAAGGTATGAACATTTTTTGCTAAGAAAGGTGAAACCTTGACTCAAACCTTTAACAGATTCAATACTCTTGTTAATGATCTACGGAGATTAGATCAGTTGAAGCATAGAACTATTTTAGTGCATAAGTTTTTGGATTCTCTGGGTGCAGGTTGGGAGAACCATGTTGATGTGCTGAAAAATAGTGAGAAGATCAACACTATGGACTTACAAAGTATGTATGGAAATCTTCGATACTATGAGGAATCCAAGCTTCAAAGATCAGAAGCTGATAAAAAGCATGGTACTGATAAGAAAGAGAAGGCTCAGTGCTTTAACTGTGGGAGCACTGATCATTTTGCAAAGGAATGTAAACAAAAAAAACAAGGCTCGGATGAATACTGGAAGCAGAAGTACAACAAGCTGATTGAGAAGCTGAAAGCAGAGAACTTGGAACATAAAGTTCTTGTTGCTGAAGAAGAAAAATGGAAGACTGATGAGGAGTCATCAAATGATGAAGTCAAGTGTCTAATGGTAAAGATAGAAGACACGGATGTTCTTGAAAAAGGCACAAGTTCATTTGATGCTGATATGTCTGATGCTGTTGAAAATTCCAGGAAGCACAACACTGACTCTTCTTCAATGTATCAGGTTAAAAACTTTTTTTCCTACTCAATGAATGAAAAAATCAAAATGTTTGAGTATTTGGGTGTTATTAATTCTAAGAAGAATCAAACAATAAGAAATTTGCAAAATCAAATTGATCTTCTTGAAACTGATATATCCATGAAAAATAACATTATTGAGTCCACTCAGGAAAATCTTAGAATCACTAGTTTGTCAAACTCATTTTTGTCTATTGAAATTGACAATGTTAAAGATCTTTTGATCAAAGAACAAACTGTGCTTCATACTTGGGCAAAATCTCACAAAAATGCTAATTATATTATTTCTGCTCAAATTCCACATTCATGTGAGAAAATTCTTGGGGGTAATTTTGCAGAAGCTGAAAAAGTTTTTAAATCACAAGAAAAAGAATCTGAATTTTATTCCATGAATGAGATGAAAAACAATTTCAAAAATAAGTTTGTCAGTAACTCTTTTATTAATCAGAGTCTAATTGATGAATACTATGTTACTAACTCTAATGGTGTTACTGAGTGTAATGTTGAAATTACCGGAATTGATCCAACCTCTTACCCTGCACATCTTGTAAGACCAACTCCCCTCACTGAGAATATTATTGCCTTCCCTATCTCAAATGGAGTGTTTCATGCTGTTCATGAACAACTTAAGCATTTTCCTGATTGCAATGCATCTGTGAATAACTCCAAATCGGACACTGATAGCTCATCATCTATCACTGATCAAATTCTTTCTGACACTGAATTCAGTTATGACTCAATGATAAACAAAAGGATTCAAAGCTCTCTTGGTGAATCTTACATGTCAAAATATGTCAAGTCCAAAAATTTTCTCACTAAGAGGAACTTTGGTACTAGAGTTTGTTACAGATGTGGTGATACATCTCACAAGATCAGTGAATGTTCATTTGATAAATCATCCTTAAGAGCTGATAATATTAAAGTTAGAAATGAAAAATGGACTCTTAAGTCAAATTCTTTAAACTGTCTTCCTAAGGAGTGTTATAATCTATTATTAAATAACTTTGTGAATGACCCATCATCGAATGGGTCAGTGTGTTCTAACTAGTTTCTCAGCACTGTAGGGTCAGGAGCATCTTTGGTACTTAGATAGTGGTTGCTCAAGGCATATGACAGGATCCAAGTCTCTCCTGGAAGACTATGTCAAGAAAACTGGTCTTGCAGTAACTTATGGAGACAATGGAAAAGGGTTCACTAAAGGATATGGAAATATCAAATGCAATAATGTGGGTTTTCAAAACGTTTCATATGTAAAGGGTCTCAAACACAACCTTATCTCCATCAGCCAATTGTGTGATGCTGACTATGAAGTTCACTTTACAAAGAAGGAAGGTAGAGTTGTCAACACTGACAAGAACATCGTACTTTCAGCAAGTAGACAAGATGATATATATGCTCTTGATATGTTCTCATGTGACAAGGCGCTGATACAATGCTTCTTTACAAAGTCTCATACCAATCTCAGCTGGATTTGGCACAAAAGGTTCTCTCATCTGAACTTCAAGAACCTATCCAAATTATCCAATCAAGATCTAGTTAGAGGGCTCCCAAAATTCAGCGTTGTTAAAGACAAGATGTGCTCAACTTGTGAACAAGGAAAACAAACCAAGTCATTTGTAACACTCGTGTTTCTAGCCTAGGAATTTATATTGAGTTGATAGTCCAGGTTAACCTTTGTAACTCATTTTGAAGAAATGAAAAGGAATTATGTGAATATTATGTGAATTATGTGTTTTATGCTTAATTATTAGGGCTTAATTAATTAAGAATAAAAATAAGCGTCAAAATTAAAGTGTGAGATAAGCCTGATATCTTTACATAAAGTTGTAGTGGTCGAAACAAGGATTTCGGAGATATAAAGAATACCAAAATCCGAGTTATAACGAAGAAGTTATGACCTGTCGAAGTTTCGCGACAAAACCGGCACGGTGCTGAATGTCGTAAAAAGTGAGTTTTTGATAAACTACTTTTTAGCCTTAGTAATCTAAATGAAAGTTGTAGTATTCGTTAAACCGAGAAGTTCGATAAAAAGAACGCCCAAATCTGACTTCGTATGAGGAAGTTATGATTTTTCAAAGTTTCAGCGTAGCAGTAGACAGCTAAAAACTCGAATTTTAGATCGAGCGATTTTTAGCCGACACAACCTAAACGAGAATTGAAGGTCTCGTCATTAAGAGCACAACGGTAAAAAGTCTGACGAAAACGGACGTCGGATGAAGAAGTTATGAATTTTTAACGAATTTCCTGTCTCGGTCTGTTAAAAATAATAATATAAAATTTAAAGTCAAAATTAGCCGACGAAGTCTAAACGGAAGTTGTAGATCGTAATTTTAGCTACGCGTGCATATAAAGAACTTCAAAAAAGGAGCTCGTATGCGAAAGTTATGGATTTTAGAAGTTTTGGCGCGAAAACCGAGAAATTTCGCATAGTCACACTTTGCCACGTCACCCTCGCCTCGCATGTGACACGTGTCCTGCTGAGTCACCGAAGCTGCTGAGTCACCAGGCTGCTAAGTCACGAAGCCACCTGGCGAGGCAAGCCTCGGTGGCGAGCCTCGCATCCGACGCGTGTGTAGTGACTCATGAGTCCGAACCCTCGCAGGCGCCACGAACCCCCTACTTCGGACCCTAGACCTCGGTCTAATCACACGCCGCCAGAGAGCCCTTCGCACGCGCAACCCTCATGCGAGCCTCCCCCTCTGCGAGCCTTCTCAGCCGTCGGATCAGAAGACTTCTGACCGTCTGATCAGAAGCTTCCCCCTATGAATAGGA
Organism: Lactuca sativa; assembly: GCF_002870075.4. Classification (NCBI taxonomy): domain Eukaryota; kingdom Viridiplantae; phylum Streptophyta; class Magnoliopsida; order Asterales; family Asteraceae; genus Lactuca; species Lactuca sativa. Next base: position 279,903,685 of record NC_056627.2, read on the forward strand.
GGGTGCGAGACCTCCCGGGTATTTTTGGAATTTTGCCATATTTAGCCCCTAAACACATATTTTCTTCATATTAACATCCCGGAAAGCCCCGGTATCGATTGTAATGCCCGGAATACCCCACGAAGTGCCCGAGAAGCCCAGAAAATTTATCTTTTCGGTTTCGAAGCCCGACTTTTACAAAGCCCGGTTTCTCAATAAAACTCCCGGTTTTATTAGAAACGATCGTTTTAGGAAACGAATTGCTGCCCGATTATCCTCAAATCATGTGAGTGTATAGTCATTTTTATTTTACACATAGATATGAAGTATTTACCTTATAATACGTGCTATGTGTAAATATATTAATTATTTATTTGAGGTGATTGTTGTGTTGATGTTTTATACAAGTTTTAAACTGTATAAGTATTTTTATCTACAAATATGTTGGGTAGAACATGGGTAGATTGTGATGTGTGATAAAATAAAATTGATGTGAGGCCTCGATGTGTTTTGAGATCCAGTCATCTAGCGGAGTTTGGATGACGACCACGGACTTTCTAGATAGTCCAGTGGGAAACATTAGCAGGTCCGCAACCTGTAGGTGTTAATGAACTAAGAGTGTTCATTCGCTGTACTCCATCCCCCTCATGGTTGCCTTTAGGACATGCATGGCTGAGGAAACCCCTTAGCAGTAGTGTCCATCCCGATGATATTCTTTAGGCTAGGTCCCTTGTGACAAGTGTTTAGGGACATAAAGTGAGGATAACGGGAATGGGTAATCAGGGTTATTGTTGATTGATGAACTTAGTAAGTTTATTATTATTGTGGGTTGAAAACCCTATATGCTCACCAGGCTCCCAAGCCTGACCCACTCAACTTTTTATGTTACAGGTTGTGGACCCCGAGCATAGTCGGAGGACAACGAGAGATTTTTGGATTATAGGCCAGTAGTTGTAAATAACTGTTGAAAGGCTTATAATGTCTTGTTTATGCTTTTGATCTGTATCGGAACATGACATCCCGAGGTTTTGATATATATATGGAAAAAATATACCTTCTTAATGAAGGGTTTTGATAAACTTTTATCATATTTTGTTTGGGGACCAATTCCGCAACATCTTTTAAAAAGATTTCTCTGATTTTATTTTAAAAAGCATAAATTAAATCGGTCTTTTCTGGCCGAGAAATTAGTGGATGTCACAGTTGGTATCAGAACATTAGTTTAAGCGAACTAAGAAATTGTAGAATTTCTAAGACTTGAACTTAGAATGCTAAGTGATGATTGTGAGATGAGTGTCTATCATATTTTAGACACGAGCACTAGTTTATTTTAGGGAAGATGCCTAAAATGCCCTTATGTGCTAAATGCTATGTGTTTGCCATGTGTGCCATTATTTGTTCGGATCTATGGTCTGTTGCCGGCCGGATCTGGAAACCTTATGTGTGTAGGATTCTAAGCGTATGATTACGAGATTAGAACTAACACGTAAACGTTTCGGAGTGATAAGGGAATTGACATGTCTAACAAGGATAAAGACCTAAATTCGCCTTATTCGTTATATAGATTGTAATGGCCATAACTCGTAGTGGAGCTACAAATGCAAACGGAAACAGGGATCAACAGCCTCAACCTCAAGTAGTTGAGCAAGTACCTGTTGTAGGAGCTGCACCTGAGCCAATGACGATGGCTGGGGTACAAGCAATGATGCAAATGATGGTAGATCGCTAAATGGAGGAGACAAGGCGATTACTACAACAACATAGGGAAGAGACTACGATGCCTGTTGAACAGCCCGTATTGAATGAAGGGCAATCAGTAGGAGGGAACTACAGTGGGACTCTTGGTCAAGCCAACCCACCGATAGTTAGACAAAACAACCAGGATGGAGGAGTTGATGGACGCGGATGCAAATACAAAGATTTCATGGCATCCAAACCGTCGTGTCTATCTAGGAGTCCGACACCAGTGGAAGTCATGAATTGGATCTCCAAAATGGAGATGATGTTTGAAAGTTGCGAGTGCAGCAACAAACAAAAGACCGCACTTGCAATTCCTATGTTAAAGTCTGGTGTGTTGAGCTGGTGGAAGTTACTAGCTGATTCGATGCCCAAGGGTGAAGCTAGTAAGATGTCTTGGGAAGAATTTGTGGTCCAACTGAAATTGCAGTACTGCTCTGAGCAGGATCTTTTGGAAATCAACAATGAGTTTCAGAATTTAAAGAAAGGAAAGATGAGCGTTACTGAATACGCTGCTAGTTTTATGGAAAAGATGAAGCTAGTTCCTCATCTAGTTCCAACTGAACTCTCTAAGGTCAACAAGTTTGCCCTCGGATTACCAGCGGACTTTGGTCCGATGGTTAAGCAAGCAACCACTTTGAAAGCCGCCATATGGGCTGCTAAGAATGTCGAGGTTCAGATCAAGGAGAAGGGTCTGGAGAGGGTAGAAGTTGGTGAAAAGAGAAAATTTGAAGGAACTTTGGGTTCCAACAAGAAAAGCAAATTTTCTAAGTCCAAGAAGTTTGGAGGAGGAGGAGGTGAAGTGAAATGGTGTGAGAAGTACAAGAGAAAGCACTCTGGGAGATGTAGTGAGGAGGGGACTTGCTTCAAATGTGGAAAGACTGGGCATTATGCCAACGTGTGTCCGTCCGACAAGAGGGTATGTTTTGAGTGCCATGAAGTAGGGCATGTTCTTAAAGACTGTCCAAAGAGGAAGGATGCCGCAAAGCCCAATCTACCACCAAAGCCGAAGGCGAGAGCCTTTCAGATGACACTTGAAGCTGCAAAAGAAGAAGTCGATGTCGCTTCAGGTACCTTTCTCGTAAACGAATTGCCTGCCCAAATTTTGTTTGATTCTGGAGCCAATTACTCCTTTATATCGCATGAATTTGGTAGAAAGCTAGCTTTGCCTGTAGATAGGCTAGTTAATGCCTTATTAGTCGAGATTGCTAGTGGCAAGTTTGTACCTGTTAGCCATCGTATGAAAAACATCCTCATTGACTTGGATGGAAATAAGTTCCAAGAGGAATTATTGCCTATCGAGTTAAATGGATTCGACATAGTTTTAGGAATGGATTGGCTTAGCGCCAATGATGCAGAAATACTATGTAGAAAGAAGATAGTAAAAGTAAACCCGCCAGGGAAAGAGTCGTTTATGGTGTACGGAGACAAACGCAGAGTAAACTCTGGAATCATTTCCCTAATGAAAGCCAGAAAGTGTTTGGCCAAGGGATGTACATCATATCTAGCATTCGTGATCGATGCCAAGATCGAAAAGAAGGAGGTGCAGAATATTCTGGTGGTGTGCGATTATCCGGAAGTCTTTCCCGAAGATCTTCCCGGATTGCCCCCTGATCGACAAGTAGAATTTCGTATCGACTTGTTACCAGGAATGACGCCGATAGCGAAAGCACCTTATCGATTAGCGCCAACCGAAATGAAAGAACTTATGACACAACTTCAGGAGTTATTGGACAAAGATTTCATTCGACCTAGTTCATCACCCTGGGGAGCCCCTGTGTTATTTGTAAAGAAGAAAGACGGAAGCATGAGAATGTGCATCAATTACAGAGAGCTGAACAAAGTGACGATAAAGAACAAGTACCCGTTGCCAAGGATTGATGACTTGTTCGACCAGTTGCAGGGTTCGAGCTATTTCTCGAAGATCGATCTTAGGTCGGGCTACCATCAACTAAAGGTGAGAGAGCAGGATATCGAAAAGACTGCTTTTAGAACGAGATATGGACACTAAGAATTTTTGGTTATGTCGTTCGGACTAACCAATGCCCCAGCAGCTTTCATGGATTTGATGAATAGGGTTTGTAAACCATTCTTAGATAAATCCGTGATAGTATTCATAGATGATATCTTGATTTATTTGAAAAGCAAGCAGGAGCATGAAAAGCATCTGCGTGAAGTGCTAGAAGTCCTGAAAAAGGAGAAGCTGTATGCAAAGTTCTCCAAGTGTGAATTTTGGATTCAAGAAGTCCAATTTTTAGGTCATGTGGTTAACCAAGAAGGAATAATGGTTGACCCAGCAAAGATTGAAGCTGTAATGAAGTGGGAACAACCAAAAAGTCCTACGGAGATTCGAAGCTTTTTAGGATTAGCTGGATATTACCGAAGGTTTATCCAAGGCTTTTCTTCGATTGCTACTCCATTAACAGCTTTGACCCACAAAGGAGCCACTTATGCTTGGAATGAGAAGCATAAGGAAGCCTTTGAGAAGTTGAAGAAGAGATTGTGTGAAGCACTGATTCTTTCATTGCCTGAAGGAGTTGATGACTTTGCAGTTTATAGCGATGCATCCGGAGTTGGGTTAGGTTGTGTTCTGACCCAAAGGGATAAAGTGATCGCGTATGCATCGAGGCAATTGAAGGAACATGAAAAGAACTACCCTACTCATGATTTGGAGTTGGCAGCGGTAGTATTTGCCTTGAAGATATGGAGGCATTATCTTTATGGCACCAAGTGTAAACTTTTCACTGATCATAAAAGTCTCCAATATCTCTTTAATCAGAAGGAATTGAACATGAGGCAACGACGCTGGCTAGAGTTACTCAAGGACTATGACTGTGAGATACTTTACCACCCTGGTAAAGCAAATATTGTTGTCGATGCTCTCAGTTGGAAGGTAAACCTTGAAAAGAAAAGGCTAAGAGCGTTGAGAATTGAAGTTGTCTCGAAAATTGTGGAAAGTATAAAGAAAGCTCAAGAGGAAGATTTAGAGAAAAATGACCGAAAGGAAGAACGTTTGGACAAAACAAGAGGTTGATCGAAGAACCTGAGGCAATCGTTGACCGTAAGACTATGAAGTTACGACGCAAGATGGTCGATTTAGTGCTTGTGCGCCGAAAACATACGAATGGACCAAATCTCACTTGGGAAACGGAGAGTGACATGATGAGTCGCTACCCACATTTGTTTGGTGATATGTGATTCTGGGGACGGAATCATCCTAAGGGGGTGAGAATTGTAACACTCGTGTTTCTAGCCTAGGCATTTATATTGAGTTGATAGTCTAGGTTAACCTTTGTAACTCATTTTGAAGAAATGAAAAGGAATTATGTGAATATTATGTGAATTATGTGTTTTATGCTTAGTAATCTAATCGAAAGTTGTAGTATTCGTTAAACCGAGAAGTTCGATAAAAAGAACGCCCAAATCTGACTTCGTATGAGGAAGTTATGATTTTTCAAAGTTTCAGTGTAGCAGTAGACAGCTAAAAACTCGAATTTTAGATCGAGCGATTTTTAGCCGACACAACCTAAACGAGAATTGAAGGTCTCGTCATTAGGAGCACAACGGTAAAAAGTCTGACGAAAACGGACGTCGGATGAAGAAGTTATGAATTTTTAACGAATTTCCTGTCCCGGTCTGTTAAAAATAATAATATAAAATTTAAAGTCAAAATTAGCCGACGAAGTCTAAACGGAAGTTGTAGATCGTAATTTTAGCTACAAGTGCATATAAAGAACGTCAAAAACGGAGCTCGTATGCGAAAGTTATGGATTTTAGAAGTTTTGGCGCGAAAACCGAGAAATTTCGCATAGTCACACTTTGCCACGTCACCCTCGCCTCGCATGTGACACGTGTCCTGCTGAGTCACCAGGCTGCTGAGTCACGAAGCCACCTGGCGAGGCGTGTCATTTCCTTCCGAGTCCGAGCTGCGGTCCAATCCGCTGACTACACGTAGAAGCCTCGGTCGCGAGCCTCGCATCTAACACGTGTGTAGTGACTCATGAGTCCGAACCCTCGCAAGCGCCACGAACCCCCTACTTCGGACCCTAGACCTCGGTCTAATCACAAGCCGCCAGAGAGCCCTTCGCACGCGCAGCCCTCATGCGAGCCTCCCCCTCTGCGAGCCTTCTCAGCCGTCGGATCAGAAGACTTCTGACCGTCCCATCAGAAGCTTCCCCCTATAAATAGGAGGGTGCGAGACCTCCCGGGTATTTTTGGAATTTTGCCATATTTAGCCCCTAAACACATATTTTCTTCATATTAACATCCCGGAAAGCCCCGGTATCGATTGTAAAGCCCGTAATACCCCACGAAGTGCCCGAGAAGCCCGGAAAATTTATCTTTTCGGTTTCGAAGCCCAACTTTTACAAAGCCCGGTTTCTCAATAAAACTCCCAGTTTTATTAGAAACGATCGTTTTAGGAAACGAATTGCTGCCCGATTATCCTCAAATCATGTGAGTGTATAGTCACTTTTATTTTACACATAGATATGAAGTATTTACCTTATAATACGTGCTATGTGTAAATATATTAATTATTTATTTGAGGTGATTGTTGTGTTGATGTTTTATACAAGTTTTAAACTGTATAAGTATTTTTATCTACAAATATGTTGGGTAGAACATGGGTAGATTGTGATGTGTGATAAAATAAAATTGATGAGAGGCCTCGATGTGTTTTGAGATCCAGTCATCTAGCGGAGTTTGGATGACGACCACGGACTTTCTAGATAGTCCAGTGGGAAACATTAGCAGGTCCGCAACCTGTAGGTGTTAATGAACTAAGAGTGTTCATTCGCTGTACTCCATCCCCCTCATGGTTGCCTTTAGGACATGTATGGCTGAGGAAACCCCTTAGCAGTAGTGTCCATCCCGATGATATTCTTTAGGCTAGGTCCCTTGTGACAAGTGTTTAGGGACATAAAGTGAGGATAACGGGAATGGGTAATCAGGGTTATTGTTGATTGATGAACTTAGTAAGTTTATTATTATTGTGGGTTGAAAACCCTATATGCTCACTAGGCTCCCAAGCCTGACCCACTCAACTTTTTATGTTACAGGTAGTGGACCCCGAGCATAGTCGGAGGACAATGAGAGATTTTTGGATTATAGGCCAGTAGTTGTAAATAACTGTTGAAAGGCTTATACTGTCTTGTTTATGCTTTTGATCTGTATCGGAACATGACATCCCGAGGTTTTGATATATATATGGAAAACATGTACGTTCTTAATGAAGGGTTTTGATAAACTTTTATCATATTTTGTTTGGGGACCAATTCCGCAACATCTTTTAAAAAGATTTCTCTGATTTTATTTTAAAAAGCATAAATTAAATCGGTCTTTTCTGGCCGAGAAATTAGGGGATGTCACATCATCTTTCAAACCAAAGTCATGTTCCAGTATATCTGTACCTCTACATTTGCTCCACATGGACTTGTTTGGACCTATTCCTGTCCGCTCTCTAGGTGGAAATAAGTATACTCTAGTGATTGTGGATGAGTTCGCTCGATTTACATGGGTGGTTTTCCTGAAGAAGAAAAGTCATGCTGCACAAGAAGTTATCTCACTGATTCGTAAGAATGAGACACTGACAGGTCTCAAGGTTAAACAACTAAGAAGTGATCATAGTACTGAGTTCCGGAATTCAACTCTTGAAGAATTTTGTGATCATAAAGGCATTGGGCAAAACTTCTTAGCTTCTCGTTCTCCTCAACAAAATGGAGTTGCTGAACGAAGAAATAGAACACTAATTGAGGCAGGAAGGACCCTGATGATTCATGCTGGTCTTCCCATGTCGTTTTGGGGTGAAGCTATCAATACAACGTGCTTTACTCAGAATCGATCTCTAATTCAAAGGATTCACAAGAAGACACCATATGAAATGCTGAAAAATCGAAAGCCAGACGTATCCTTCTTTCACGTGTTCGGATGTATTTGTTATATTCTAAATCAGCGTGACCCAAGATCTAAATTTGAACCTAAGGCTAACAAAGGTATTTTTGTTGGGTACTCATCTATTTCAAAGGCTTTTCGTGTTTTTCATGTGAACATGCAATGCATTGAAGAATCCATTCATGTGAAGTTTGATGAGGAATCTTACACTGATGAAAAAGTCACTCATTCCTCTTCTATTTTTCAAGAGCTTCTCTCTTGTCCATTTGACGAAGTTCCTCCTGCTGGAGATGAAGCTGATACTTCTGATTCTATCGTTCTAGTTCCATGTTCTTTGAATCAAGATACTGCAGCCAGATTATTAAATAATTCATCAGGTGTTGATGAAATCCTTGAAGCTGAAGACTCTCCTGCAACTGATAACTTGTCAGTGTCAAACTCTCCGGAATCAGCATCAGTTTTTGAACATCGATATCATCCTGTTGATCAAATTATTGGGAATATTCATGATGGTGTCCGAACCAGATCTCATGTATCTAATAACTTTTGCATGTATGTTAATTTCGTTTCAATGATCTTACCTGACAAGATACACACAGCTCTTCAAGATGCTGACTGGATTAAAGCCATGCAAGAAGAACTGAATGAGTTTGAAAGGCACAAAGTTTGGACTCTTTGTGACAACCCTATTTTTCCCAAAAAGCATTGTAAACACTCGAAAGCTAAAAAGCAACGAAATTAACCTCGAAAATAAAGTGTTCAAGTATCTAAGTTGGGATACATCAAATATTAGATATCATGCCAAGGTTTCCAAGAACATAAAGAACGCTCAAAACCGGGTTATATTGAAGAAATTATAACCACTCGTATATTTACGACACGACGTTAAAACATTATTTGACATAAAAAGTAGAATCTCAATAAAATACATTTTAGCCTTAAGTATCTAAACCAAAGTCGTAGATCTCGTTGAAAGGTGAGCGTACACAAAAAGATCGCCCAAATTGGACCTCGTATGAAGAAGTTACGAATTTTCAAAGTTTCGTAACAGTAGTAGAGGGCTAAAAACTCAGATTGAAGATCGAGTGTTATTTAGCTATCGCCACCTAAACGGAAGTTGAAGATCTCCTCAGTGGTAATAAAACAATAAAAAGACAAACGAAAACTGACGTCGAATAAAGAACCTATGAATTTTTAACGAACTTTAGGAGGCCCGGCCTATTAAAAATATATCATTAAAAATAAAGTCAAAACTAGCCGACGGAGTCTAAATGAAAGTTGTAGAGCATAATCTCACCTACGCGTGGATATAAAGAACGCAAAAAACGGAGCTCGTACGCGAAAGTTACGGAATTTAGAAGTCGGAAGCAGGGATTACGCCCCGCGTACTCTGGGAGTACGCCCCGCATACTAGACCCAGAGTCGAGTCTCATCGGCCCGCCCAAGCTACGCTCGGCTAGACCCAGGAGTCCCATCGACCCGCCCATGCTACGCTAGCTAGACCCGAGTCGTAAGCCATGACGCCATTTTACGCCCCGCGTACTCCGGAAGTACGCCCCGCGTACGAGGGTTTCCAGCCCTATAAATAGAAGGCATAAGCTTCGAGTTTAGGCACACCTTCACCATTTCTCAGCCATTCTCCCAGCTCCAGAGACCATTTTCTTACCTTGGTTTCCGCACTCGAGCCCCCGACGAAAGATTTACGCTGCAGAGACCCCCGAAGAGCCCGACGACGCAACCATCCGCGGTCGAAGTTCTGCTCAAACCTAGCCTCTCTCTTCAAACTTAACGAGTGAGTTCATACCCCTACTTTTCAATTCTTTTCATGTTTTAGGGGGGGAATACAAGTACATTATGAGTCGAAGTATCATTTTTATAAACATCTTTATGCTTAGAAGGCTATAATATCACCAAGTTATTCTTACTAAATGAAAACATAATTTTGAGAAGCTATACATCTTGACAAATGAAATACTTTCAAATGAAGTAAAGTCTTTATCATCGTAAATCTGTTTATACCTAGTAATGTGAGACAGCTTCACATACGTTCGAGTATGCATTATTAAGTCCTGTATTATATACCATAATCCCTTGTAGGGGGAGCGTGATACTTGTGTATAGATCTATACGGGATTGACAATCCCACACCTAAGCTGTTAGCTACAGCTAGGCCGGCAGGCCTGGGGTGACAAATGTCATAACAGTTCCAACGCCTGAAGAACGTTGTTACAGGCCATCAATGTCAATAGCATGGTTATAAAACTCACATAAAAGTATAAAAACAAGTCAGATTTACGAGATTCATATATGCATTTCAGTTTTCCATTTTATCATTAACACAAATTTTATCATTATTATTAAAGTATGGAAAACACAAAAGCACTCCAACATGGGAAACTTTTCAAATCATTTATAGAAAATATTGGATTTTCAGAAAACCTCGTTCATCGGTTTACTATCAAAAAGGACATACTTTTCAATGCAAAATGCTTATGAACTCACCAACTTAATTGTTGACACTTTTTCAAAACCACTTGTATTTCTCAGGGAATCAGTAATACAGGTAACCACCAGCTTTGGAGAAAGGAACACTAAGGATGTTTTATTTTTGAACATTTATCATCTCATTGTAATATTCTTTTGCTATTATGTATAACGCAACAACATACGTTTTCATTATATATGTTATGGTTGTGTTACTTTCTTTACAATATTCAATGGTTGTGATACTACGTGAAGTCATCCACCCCCGAATGTTTCCGCCATTCTGGTTTGGGGGTGTGACACTCTTGTCCCAAGACCATCAGGAAAGACTATCACTGGAACTCGCTGGGTCTATCGTAACAAGGTTGATAAAGATGGAATCATTACTCGCAACAAGGCAAGGCTTGTCGCTCAAGGGTTTACTCAAATTGAATCCATAGACTACGGGGAAACCTTTGCTCCAGTTGCTCGCATTGAAGCAATCAGACTGTTTCTCGCATACGCATCCTACATGAATTTCATTGTCTATCAGATGGATGTGAAAACAGCATTTCTTCATGGTGTGTTAGAAGAAGAAGTATTCCTCAATCAGCCCCCAGGCTTTGTTGACAAAGATCACCCTGATTATGTGTACCGATTAGACAAAGCTGTTTATGGACTGAAGCAAGCACCCAGGGCTTGGTATGAAACGCTGACATCGTATCTTCTTGAAAATGGATACAGACAAGGAGCAATCGACAATACTCTCTTCATCAAAAACAAAGGCTCATACATGGTTCTTGTTCAAATCTATGTCGATGACATCATTTTTGGCTCTCCAAACGAGAAACTGAGCAAGGAATTTGCAGAGATCATGTCTCAAAGGTTCGAAATGAGCATGATGGGGAAGATGACCTTTTTCTTAGGTCTTGAAGTTTAGCAACAAAAATCAGGTATTTCTATTTGCCAAAGTAAATATATTTCTGACTTGCTTGTTAAGTATTCTCTCAGTGACTGCAAACCAGCCTCTACTCTAGTGTCCAAGACTGATAAGATGCACGCTGATCCAACTGGAACTGATGTCAATCACTCTTTGTATCGAGGAATGATTGGATCTCTTTTATATCTCACAGCAAGTCGTCTTGATATCATGTTTGGAACCATTCTCTGTGCTCGATTCCAAGCTAATCCCAAGGAATCCCATCTCATGGCCGTCAAACGTATCTTTCGATACTTGAAAGGGACTCAAAACTTAGCACTGTGGTATCCTCGCGACTCAACATTTGAACTCTTTGGATACACTGATTCAGACTATGCAGGATGCAACTTAGACAAAAAGAGTACGTCTGGTGGATGTCATTTCCTTGGAAATCGTCTCATCAGCTGGTCTAGCAAGAAGCAAACATCAGTAGCCATCTCGACTGCAGAAGTTGAGTATGTTGCAGCTGGGAGATGTTGTGCTCAACTCTTATGGATTCAAAATCAGCTTCTAGATTATGGGATTAAGTTCTCAAAGACTCCCATATATTGTGATAACACCAGTGCCATTCAAATCACACAAAACCCTGTTCAGCACTCAAAAACGAAGCATATCGAAATCAGACATCATTTCATCAGAGATAATGTTGAGAAGGGAAAAGTTGTTCTTGAACATGTCAAGACTTCAGAGCAACTTGCTGACATCTTCACCAAGGCACTGGATTCTCAAACAACTGCTTACATTATTGGAGAGCTTGGAATGATTACTTTGTAATTAATTTTGCTGATTAATTTTGCTAATGTTTGGTATTGTCTTATAAGCTGATGTACATTGTGCTGATGATGACATGCTGGTGATATTTGCATACTGAGTACTTGGTTTGATCTCCTATCTTTCTCTCTTCTTCAAGTCTTCTAAACTAAAGTTGAATGATTCACTGTACTAAAAACCATACACTGATAACAACTTGAAACTCTTTGCCGATGGTTAGATCAAAACACCAAGATCTATCACACGCAACTATCTCTTCTTACCAATCCTACACTGATTCCATGATTCAGTGTGACAAAACACACGCTGATGAGAATCTAAAATCTTTGCCGATGCTTAGACCAAAACACCAAGGTTTATCACACGCAACAATCCTTTCTTTACCTTCTTCTCATTCAGTGTCTAATGATTCAGTAAGATAAACCACTCACTGATAAAGTCACAACACTCTGTGCCGATGGTTAGATAATGCAACTAGTATCTATCACACGCACCAATCTCCTTGCTAGCCCCAATTGAGCATGCTGTACCTTGAATTGATGGAGAAATATTTTCAGCATGTAACTTTTGTGACACTGATCTCAGCGCTTCCGCAAACACTGATTGACGCTTCATCTTCAGTCAACGGCTCTTTTACCCAACGACTATTTTTTTATCTGACAGGTTGTTATGATACGCCGTTATTTTTGAGAAGATAATCATTACCTTTTTAAAAAGGCCCGTTTAATTCCATATTTAAACCTCTTCTCACCCTTATTTCAAACTTTCATTTCACAATCTAAACTTCTTTCACTTATACTCAAAACCCTAGAACCCTAAAAACTCTCTAATGGCTGCTTCTTTGTTCACCTTCTCTTCTACTTCACGAAGGGTAATCCCTGCCCCAAACTCTCCTCCTCTACCAATATACATCAAAGCCACCAACGTTGTATTTAACCCTGATATTCCATATGTTCATAGAGGTCTTGCACTCAATGATTTTGTTAACTTCTTAGCCTCCTGTCATCTTCGTTACGCCATCAGTGACATTCCATCAGAGTTCTTCCCTGAACAAGTCTGTGAGTTCTACTACACAGCAACAGTCAATGATGAAAACAATGTCATCACCGGGACCATTGGTCGTGGAGGACACTCTGTCTTTATTACCGCAGAACTCCTCAGTGCTGCACTCAGGTTACCTATCTTTGAACCTTTCTCTGAACTTCCTTCTATTGAACGGTGTAGACGTTTATTTGATCAACTGGGATATGATCACTCAAAGGCTGGTGCTCGATCGGCTCTTATTCTGCGCCAATGTATGACCCCAGGATTGAAATTCTTCACCGGTGCTCTGTGCAAGTGTGTGGGTCACAAGTCTCGAAGTGGTGATCAACTGAGTAATTATGAGCAACAAGTCGTCTGCTCACTTCTTCTCAACAAAAGACTTGATTATGGAGCCCTATTCTTTGATCAACTTGTTCAGCTTCTTTGTGCAAATGTACGCGCTGATCACGTTCCCTTTCCACGCTGGATTGCTCTTGTGCTCGATAAATTTTTCGCTGAAGACTACTTCTCACACCCTGGAAATCCCATCCAATGCCCTCACATGTCTATTCGAATGTATCAAGATGAACCCCTGGATACTGACATCGGAATCTATGATAGGATGAGAGAATGGATTGCAACTCCATACACTGTTCCTTCTCTCACCGCTGATATTGATGAAGGAGGCGCTGATGGTAACCACGAAGATCATGTCGGTCAAGAGGATGAACCACATGATGGTGGTCATTTCTCTCCTCAAATTTCTCATCATATTGTCTCTGTTACTGAGAAAGTTCCCTCAGCTCAAAAGGATTCACTGAGTCAGGGGAGCAACAATTTCAGGGGGAGCACCCATCTCAGGGGGAGCATTCCTCACGGGGGGAGAATCCACCCCATGGGAACCAATATTCTCCGGGGATGCCACCTAGCTCACCAGCAGCTCCAGCCACTTCATTTATTCAAATTCTGGCCTCAGCATTTACTGAACTTCTAACACTGACTCGGGACATGAGTCAGCGTCTTCTACACATTGAGGCTGATGTTAATCAGCTAAAGGAAGTTCTTCTGCATTCTCCTCCCTCTAGTCCCCAATCTGATGATGCTAAAAAAGGGGGAGATACTGATGATGATGCTGATGCTGATGATAATGCTGATGATGAACCAAATGAGAGAGACACCGAACCTGTTGACAACACCATTGTTCAGCTTGAATCACCAAAGCAGATGCATGAGTCTGACTCTGCGGGGCCTAATAGTCCAACATCTACTGAAAAGCTAGTTGAAGATAGTGAGCATGATGATGAACCAGATGATGAATGTCAAATACTGGATATGAACTTCATTAATCCCCTTATTCCAGTTCAAGAAGAAGATTCAGATGATCTCGATAATGAATCTCAAAGGCTAGACATGAAATTAGTCGATCTTGTTGCTGATCCCATTATTCCGGTCCAAGGAGAAGATTCAGACATTGCCAGTGAAGATTCTCATCCGCTATCTCGAAAGCGTAAGGTAGCAGATACTGACTTGGCTCATTCTCAAACTGATACTTCTCTGCCTGGCAAAAAGCCCAAGTCCATAGTCAGCATATCAAATTTGGCGGCTGAATGGAATATGTCTCCTGATCAAGTTAAACAAATTCTTGATGAAGCTAATCAAGCTCAGCTTCTAAAGAATATTGCTCAAGCTGATGAATCTCTGATTCAGCATAAACTTTAGGCCCAAGGATCTTTTGAAGCTCAGATGCATAAATTCTTGGAATTTCAGTCCAAATCTCAATCTTCTCAGCCTCCCTCTAGCAGCAGTAAGCCTAAGACTGACAGTGTTCTTGACAGGATTGATCGAAAGAGGTTTGAAGACGTTTTTAATCGACGAGTGTGTGGTGATAAGATCATCAAAGTTAAAGCTTCCAAACCACGCAATGAGAAAATTCTTACGTTGCTGATCACTCGTCAAGGTCCTCAGCATTCATACACTGAAGTTGTCAAGAGGGATGAGCTGATCAAATATGGATATTCTGAATGGATAGAATTACTCGAATTAGCATCCAAGCAAACCTCAGCTCACTCCTCTGAACTGATATGTGCTCTTCATCTGCTGATCAAGAAAGTTCAGCGTTTGGATCTTGTTCCTAAAGAACAACCTCAGTATCAAGGCCCAAGGTCATCTGTTCCGAGAACTCGAAGAACCAAATTTCAAGTTCATAGTGAATATGTGTTGGTTCTGGACTTTGGTGCTGGTGGAATAAACAATTCTCTTCCTATCAGTGTTGACCCGGTTCAGCATAAATTTATCTCAGTTCCTGAACACGGGATGTTCTATCTCGATAAAAACAGAAAGATGTGTTTTCAGCGAACTGCTGAGATCCCAAAGGCTCCAACCACTCATCTCGTTGGCTTAAGGCAAATGTGCATGAGTCATCAAGATCTCTCAGGAGAGTTTCACATTCTTATTGCTATGGAGCTGCTGAATAGAAGACAGGAGTTGCTGGATAGTCCTTACTGGCCAGTAAAAATAGAGGCTGCAGCTGAGTATGAAGAGTTCTTGTCCAGAGGTGTTTTAACTTAGTTAGTTTTGAACATCATCATATTGGGGAGATTGTAAGGTCGAACTTTGAAATATGATGATGTTTGAAATAAATCTCTGCATCAGCGTATATCTCAGTATCAGCATCAGCGTTTGAGCAGCTCAGCGTGTTTAGTTTATTCAGTGAATTGTAACAGATTTTGTATTTATCTTGTTTCCATAGTTAGCGTAAATTAGTTAGCTGGCATATCCCTGATTTGTAGGGATTGTCTAGAATAGCAGTATATAATCTTTTGTATAGGTTTGTGAAAATAACGCCTTTCACAAACCCTAATCGCTGCTTTGTGCACACGATAATCTCTTTGTGAGATTATCTTTCTTAGTGAAAGTTTTTCTTCGTGAATTCTTCTTATTCTTATTTACTGTCATTGTTTGATAAATTGATTGATCTAAAGGCCTTTTCAAGTTGTTTTGCTATAATTAAGGGAGAGGATTTTATACTTCATTTAAATTCTACAAGCTTAGATTGAGATTTTATTCAGCTTTAGTCAATGATATATATGAATGTTATGTTGGAATGGTTCAACATAAGGAAATTCTATATATGTGGCATTCTCAAAATTCGATTATGATTACGGCATCCCTCTTCATAGTTCGAATTGTGAGAACATGGCAAATAAATTTTTTATAGCTTGAATCGTGTCCCATATGCTTCGGGTATTGGATCGATTACATCTATTCTAAACTTTCCAAATGCTTAGGGCATTAAGAGGGAAAAAGGAATAGAACCAGATATGACTAAAATGATTAAGCAATTCTTGAGGACAATCTGAGGTTTACCAAATATTGGTTGCTCGTGGACAATTGGAAGTATAGTGTTAAACTTTGGAAAGGACCATATTGGCATATTCTGAAAAGAGGCAACTCCTTTTTAGAAGTGATAGTCATAATGGTAATATGGAATTGTTTCCATATGTGGAAGTTATTCTCTGAATCTGTGTAAGATTAGAAAACCTAATGCAAAGATGGATGTTCAAAGGAATGTACTTTGAATATGAGACTTCATTTCCATGGAATTGATCTCCATTGGAATACTTTGTAATGTATGTTGCCAAGTCTTTGTGACTTTTGTGCATAGTCATTACAAGAGAATCATTGCATATATGTTTAGAATCTAACAAATTCCAGTAAATGAAAAGAGTTTGATATTTGTACAAATACAAAAGGGATTGGGATTGTGAAATGAGCATCATTGGAGTTGTGTTCAATTGATCTATTTCACAAAAGAAAGGACCATGGGTAAACATAGTGTGCATGCTTGGTGCATGGCATGACTATTGTTTTAATTCAAGTATTAAGTTGATAAATCAAAACAATGAATAACGAGTAATCAATATGGTGCTTAGATAAAAGGGTTTTTATTTACACTCAAGAGTTTGGGGCCATATAGGATTATGTATTATTTTTGTGTTTGACTTTTCATGTTTTGACTTCCAGAATAACTAGGTCATTCTTCCTGAATGACAAAGTTATTCAAACCATCCACAGTCGGTCATATGTTGGAAGTAGATATGAATCAAGACTGTCATGAATCTGGCTTGTAAGATTTGTCTAAGATGCATTAGACAAAGCAATGGTTGCTACAACATTCATTAGTGCTCATAAGTTTTGAGTATTGGCTTAAACCCATGCTCATTTGAATCACTTCATGGATTTTATCACGACTGAATCATGAGACGATAATATCTTATATTCTTCAAACCTAGAGATATGAGTTGTTGACTATGATTTGGTTTTACATTGAATGCACGAAAACGCATTGGTAACTCGAAGTTATAAAATATGCCTTTATGTATGATTCAACAAGTAGTTAGTACAAGCATATGAGTCCAAGTTTATCCATTCCTTTTACCTCATAAGGATAAAAGCGATATCTGTGGTCCCCTCGATGATTTAGTGATGACACCCCAAGTGCTTCGCTAAGCCTGGACTGATTTGATTTGTTCAATTAGTCAGTTGTCATAAATCGAAAATCGGGACACAACAAATGGACATAGAGAATGATTATAATCCATGTATCAGTCTATATTATATCTAGAATGGAGGAATATATGATCACTTATCTAATGGACGCATCATTTGATTTATTCAGAGTTCGACAACGTCTTTAAGAGCTATAATTGCTAGTCAGGTTATGAAGTCGTACTTGCAACAATAGTTTTAGACTTATCCAAGTAGGAGACTGTTGGATTAGATGTCTAAGCCCATAACTATTATTGGTATGTACTTGACCCGAGAGTAGCATGGTCCATTTGGTTTGCATATCATCAGGACAAATTGTTAGGATGGACTTTTCAGAGAAGATGTTATATATGATTTATTAATATATTATAAGTTATAATATATTAGTATGAAATCATATGAGTTAATTAGTATTGATCAAGAATTAAAGTGGAGATTAATTTGGTGATCAAAAGAGACTAATTAAATCTATGGGGACTAATTATGTTAATTAGTTATATTTATATGTCTTGGGCTTATGATCCATGTTGGACTAAGTTTATGTATGGATACATAAAGTGTTGGTCCACATGCACCATGGATCATAAGACCCATGGGTATGGATTTGGGTTATATCCATGACCCTAGAAATCCCACATATAAATACATCCATTCATAGCCAAAATCGCCACTTGTAATAGACTTCTAAGATACTTGTGTATTCTTGGTGTTCATGGTGATTTTGGGTGCATGAAGATTCTCTCTCAAGTTCATCCTTTGTGCATGATGTGTTGTGATTCCACTTGAGGCTTCCACACTATTGGGGCTAAGCTCTTAAGGCTAGATACATCAAGACTTCAAGCTCCACAATAAGGTATTTTATTCTAACTAGATTCTTGTGTTGTATAGGACAATTGTATGCTAGTTATAGGTAATACCTTGGAATATTCATATTTTCTTGTATAATAGAGAAAACGTAGATCCAAGGTATTTTGGGTTGCATGTACACTTAAGAGTGTTAGAATGCTCAAAACCCAACACATACTTGATATTAGTTATATTGAGCACTTTGTTGAAGTTAATAATTTCAGACTTTACTGGTTTACCAGGCTTGACTAGATATATAGTTATTAGCAACAATTGACATAAGGTTAATTCAAGGTTTGAGTTTTCAAACCTTGTTCGTGCATTCCCAGTACTCATAATTGGTATCAGAGCCTAAGTGGTTATCCTTTGAATCCATATGAACAAATAATAGTTCGTTGAAGATTACATTGGTATCCCAATCATTTATGTGTTTAGGATAAAAGTACCTCTATATACCACTTCTATTTTAATATCTTAATATCAATGGTTTCTTCTAATCACTCTCATGAAATGTATGCAATGCAAATCGCATGTTACATCCCCAATTTCACGGCCAAAAAAGAACAATTTTGTTTATGCTTTTATAATAAAATAAGTGAAATTTTCCAAAAAAATATAATGCGGAATTTGTTTCCAGAAAAACATGATAAAGATATTATCAAATCATTTCCGAAGAAATGTATTTTATTCATTTAAACCAATGGGATGTCATCGTCAATACATAAACATAAGCTTAAACATAACTTACATTCATTTACACTAGTGATCTACATCTCTTTTAATCTCTCAATGTAAAGTAGCTTCGTATCGATACCTGTGATACAAACAAACCGAGTAGGTCAGGCTTGGGAGCCTGGTGAGCATATAGGGTTTTCAACCCACAATAAATAAATTTATTAAGATTAAACATCAAACAATCAACCTAATTACCCAACCCCATTACCTTATTTATTTCTTAAGGATTTACCCTAAGAATTTGTAGGGTTTTGAGCAATCTAACACTCCTAAGGTGTACATGCAACCCTAGAAACCTTGAATCTATGTTTGACTAAGATACATGAAAAATGATTTTTCCAAGGTTCATAATCCTATCTAGCATACATGGGGAGCTTTTGAACATAAAAGTTAGCTAGAAAACATACCTTGTAGTAGTTTGGATTCCTTGAAACCTTGTGAGCCTAGCACCCCAAGTGTGATGCCTCAGATGTCTCACACAACACCAAATGCTTTTGGAATGACTTGAGAGAAATGTCACATACTTAGAAGTTGATTATGCCCTCTCACTCTTGCTTAAGTGGTCGATTTTGGTGAACATGTTGATCCTTATATAGTTTGTTACAATTAGGGTTACACCATGTAAATCCTAATTGTCATGACCTTTCATTTCCATGACCCATGGGTTCTATAACCACCATGAAGCATCCATGGAGCATCCTATGGGTTTTAGCCCAACTTGATAATCCATGGAGCATAAGACCACTATACAAGTATGGATGATTTAGATAATCAACCCACATATTTAATTAGTCTTCTTTTGATCACTTAATTAATTCTAAATTAATTCTTGATGAATACTAATTAAATAATATTATTAATATATTAGAACTTATAATATATTAATGAACCATAAGTGTTATTTCTCTCATTTTAGTCTATCCAAAATGCATGATGCCATGCAACCCAAATGGACCATACAAAACCGGGTCAAGTACATACCAAAAATAGTTATGGACTTAGACACCTTATCCAACAGTCTCTCTCTTGGATAAGTCTAATAACTATAACTGCAAGTATGACTTCAGGAACCGATCATCAATCGTAGCTCTTTCAAGGTCTCTCGGAACTGATATGATGATGATACGCCATTTAAGATAAGTGATTATATAATCCTATGTTCTAGATATTAGCCGGAGAAATACATGGAATAATGTGTTAGTTATTATGCAGCAGTTTGTTTCTTGATTTCTGATTTGTATGACATAGAACTTAACTAAACACATCAACTTAGTTCTGACCGGGCCCGATACATGGGTCAACATAAATATCATCGAGGGGCCCAGATATCGCTTCTAATCCAAGAAGGAATAAATAAACTTCGACTCATATGCTTGTTCTACTACTTGTTGAATCACACACAAAGCACATTTTTTTAACATCGAGTAACCAATGCGTTTTCGTATGATCAATGCATAACCAACTCATAGGCAACAAGTCATATCTCTAGGTTTGAAGACTTATATGATATTACCATCTCACGATCACTCAAAATAAATTCCATGAAGTGCTACCAGTGAGTGTGGATTGAATCTAATACTCAGAACTTATGAGCACTCATGAGTGTTGTAGCCATGTCCAACATCTTAGACCTCTACAACCAACTCATGACAGTCTTGATTCATACCTACTTCCAACATATGACCGACTGTGGATAATTAGAATAATATGATATACCAAACACAATTATTCTGGAAGTCAAAACACGCAAAATGAAACGACAGTAAACGATTGACAAAAGATAGCAAAACTTAACTCATAAATAAATAAACCTTTTATTCATCATCAAATGTCAATTACACTTTACACATTTCAAAGTTATCTAACTACTAAAGTTAATATCATCCTTCAGCCCTATGCGCCTCGCATGCTGGAGATGCTTAACCCTACCCAGTCCCTTTGTGAGGGTATCTGCTGGGTTCTCATCCGATGGTACCCTCTTTGCCACGAGGAGCCCTTCTTCTATTCGATGTCTGATGAAATGGTATTTTCTACCGATGTGTCTGAATCTCCCATGATCCCTTGGTTCTTTCGCTAAGGAAACTACACTTTCACTATCACAAAAAATTTCCATAGGCTCCTTTATAGCTGGTAAAACTCCAAGGTCGCCAATGAAATTCTTCAGCCATATTGCCTCTTTTGCTGCCTCGCTTGCCACTATATACTCTGATTCGCAAGTTGAATCAGCCACTGTCTCCTGCTTGGAACTTTTCCAAGTAATTTCTCCTCCGTTTAAGGTAAAGACCCAGCCCGAATAAGAGAGGAAATTATCCCTATCAGTCTGGAAGCTAGCATCACTATACCTTACAACACTCAAGTCATCACTCCCACCGAGGGTGAGGACCCAATCCTTAGTCCTCCGCAGGTACTTGAGGATATTCTTTACCGCGGTCCAATGAGCCTTGCCATGATTCCCCTGACATCTGCTAACCATGCTCAAATCAAAGGCTACATCAGGACGAGTACAAGTCGTAACATACATGATCGAGCCTACAATAGAAGCATAAGGTACTCGACTCATTTCTACTATCTCAGCCTCGGTACTTGGGTTATGAGTCTTACTCAATCCGACGTTACTCTGGATGGGTAACTCTCCTTTCTTGGAATCTTGCATGCTGAACCTCTTCAGCACCTTACCCAAGTAGGTACTCTGACTAAGTCCAATTAGTCTTTTACTCCGGTCTCTAAAAATCCTTATCCCTAGAATATAGGTAGCTTCTCCTAGGTCTTTCATAGCGAACCACTTCCCAAGCCAGGACTTCACTTCCTGCAAGGTTGGGATGTCATTTCCTATGAGTAGTATGTCATCCACATACAGTACAAAAAAACTAACTATATTCCCACTAGCCTTGACATATACACAAGATTCATCTTCACTCCTCGAAAAGCCAAACTCTTTGACCTTCTCATCGAAGCAAAGATTCCATCTGCGAGGTGCTTGTTTCAATCCATATATGGATTTCTCAAGCTTACACACTCTATTAGGGTATTCTGTACTGACAAAACCCTCTAGTTGACACATGTAGACATCTTCAGTCAAACTTCCATTAAGGAAGGCGGTTTTGACATCCATTTACGATATTTCATTGTCATGAAATGCAGTGATGGCTAACAGGAGCCTAATGGACTTAATCCTTGCTACTGGTGAAAAGGTCTCATCATAATCAACTCCCGAAGTTTGAGAAAAGCCCTTTGCAACCAGTTGCGCCTTATACGTGTGTACATTACCATCCATGTTGGTCTTCTTTTTGAAGATCCATTTGCACCAAACTGCCTTACGACCTGGTACATTGTCAACCAAGTTCCAAACATGATTGTCATACATGGACTGTATCTCGCTGTCTATTGCCTCTTTCCATTTAGCAGCCTCGGGGCCTGCCATGGATTCCGCATAGTTGTTAGGTTCATCCAGACTTACCAGTGTCTCATCACTAATAAGTGTCTCACCTTCTGCAATAATATGGAAACCATAGTAGTGCTCAGGTGCATTTCTAACCCTTGTGGAACGCCTCAGAGGTACAGACTCGTCAATTGGATCAACATGAGTTTCCTCCTCAGGTTGATTGCTAGGGTTTGAAGTTCCTTCACCACTTGACTCTTGGATTTCTTCAAGGTCAATTTTCCTCCCACTGATTCCTTGGCTTATGAACTCTCTCTCTCTCTCTCTCTCTCTCTCTCTTTCTCTCTTTCTCTCTCTCTCTCTCTCTCAAGACACCCCTCCTTGCTACAAAGGCCACATTCTCACTGGGTCTATAGAATAGGTAACCAAAGGATTTCTGTGGCTAGTCGATGAAAATACACCTCTCACTTCGAGGTTC
Source organism: Lactuca sativa (assembly GCF_002870075.4). Lineage (NCBI taxonomy): Eukaryota > Viridiplantae > Streptophyta > Magnoliopsida > Asterales > Asteraceae > Lactuca > Lactuca sativa. The sequence goes on from NC_056627.2 coordinate 279,926,515, forward strand.
GAGCTTATCGTGAGTCTCACGGCTCACGAAAGCCTCACAACCCCAAATCTTGATGTGGTCTAGATTAGGAACTTTTCCAATCCACATCTCATGAGGAGTTTTGGCAACTTTCTTTGTAGGGACTAGATTAAGGATATGGGAGGCAGTCTCTAAGGCATACCCCCAAAATGAGATTGGTAGCGAAGCTCGACTCATCATGGAACGAACCATATCCAACAAGGTTTTATTACGCCTCTTAGCCACACCATTCAACTGTGGTGTCCTAGGAGGTGTCAATTGTGAGACAATCCCACATTCCCTAAGATTGTCGAGGAACTATGTGCTATGATACTTACCATCTCTATCGGATCGAAGCATCTTAACGTTCCTGCCCAATTGATTCTCGACTTCTTGTTTAAACTCTTTAAACCTTTGAAAAGTTTCTGACTTATGCTTGATTAAGTAGACATATCCATATCTACTATAATCATCTGTAAAAGTCACATAATAATGATTAGCATCCATTGTGGCAGTTTTGAAGGGTCCACACACATCTGTGTGCACTAGATCCAACAAACCTTCACCCCTTGCACAAGAGCCAGTAAAGGGTGACTTTGTCATTTTTCCAAGTAAGCATGATTCACAACTGTCATCTGACTTTAGGTCAAATGACTCAAAGACTCCATCCTCTTGGAGTTGGCCTATGCGTTTCTTGCTTACATGTCCAAGACAACAATGCCATAATGATGCTTTATCCAAGTTATTATTATTAGAAGAATCAATACAAAACACATTATTTCCTAGGTTATCTACAACATACACAACTTCATACATACCATCACAAGGTAATGCTTTAAAATAAAGAATATTATTAAAGAAAACATTTATTCCACCAATTTCATTATCAAAAGAAAAGGTAAACCCTTGTTTGTACAAGGCATGAAAGGAAATAATATTTCTTTCCATTTCAGGCGAGTAACAACATTTATTCAAATCTAATGTAAACCCACTACTTAGCAACAAAGAATAAACTCCAATCTTGGTGACAAGTGAAGCTTTCCTATTCCCCATGATCAAGTTTATCTTTCCATGCTCCACATTCTCACTTCTTCTTAGTCCCTAAAAATCAGATCATATGTGAATTCCACATCCTGTATCAAGGAACCAAGAGTTAGAATAGGGTGAGTTATTAGAAAATATTGTGTAAATACCTGGATGGGTATGTTTCACTTTCCCATCCTTAATATCTTGCTGTTACTTTGGGCAGTTTCGCTTCCAATGCGACTTTTCATGGAAATAGAAGCATTCAGCCTCTTTTGGGTCATAAGAAGGAGTGACGAAACCTTTCTTGGTTCGACTTGAAGAGGAGCCGTCAAGGATTTTACCCTTGGCACCCTTCGAAGGTCTCTTCCTCTTTTTCCCTCTACTTTTCCCAATTTCTAGGACATGGACAAAGTTTGGAGTAGGAGTGGTAACAATCGACTTACCTTTAAGACCTGTTTCAGTGATCTTTAGAAGTCCTTGAAGCTTGATGATAGTGACTTCTTTCTTGTTCATGTAGTATGTCATGCGGAATTGATCATAACACGATGGTAAGGAGTGCAAAATGATATCTATTGCTAACTCCTTAGGGAAGTTCACATTTAGCTTCAGCAAGAGGTCCACATACCTTTGCATTTTCTGTATGAGGCATGTGATGTGTTCACCATCCTTCATTCGGGTTGCTATCATGGAGGAGATGATTTCATATCGCTCTTGACGAGCACTCTGATGGTAGCAGTCCATCAAATCCTGACGCATCTCAAAAGGATAGTAGTCCTCATAGGACTTTTGGAGCTCAATTGTCATAGTGGCCAACATGATGTGTGCCACTTTGGTAGCATCTCTTTCATGTGCCTCATATTCAGCGACCTCCTCAGGAGTAGCAAATGGCTCGGGTACCTTAAGCTCCTTGTCAAGGACATATTCTTTGTCCTCATACCGAGTGACCATCCTGCTGTTACTGATCCAATAATTAAAGTTGGATCCATCAAAGATGACTCTCCCATAAAGGTTCATGAGAGAGAAGGAGCCGGTAGGGTTTGAGACAGAAGCAGTATTGTTGGTTGACATTTGAGAAAGAAGAGAACAACTTTAGATTAGATATAAAGATAGTCCTTAATAAAACACCCAAATGTAATATTAAGGCTAGGATCCAATCATAATATATTATAACTTAGAAAAGGGATGCCGTAATCCAAGCTATAACATATTTGAAAGGTAGGTGAATGACGATTCACCAATTTCCAGCACAAAAAACGAAATATAAATTATTAGGTTTTAATTAGTTTTTAGAAACTCCTAGATGCTTTTGAGATTCATTGAACTTTTCAATGGCATGTTTCAATCTCAAGTGTGTCCTTCAAGTTTTGTGACTAGGATACCGAGGATCACAAAACAAGGTGTGAAGTAACCATGCAAATTACTTGGTACCCTTAATGTTTTTCACTCAATCGATGTGTCGGTTAACAACACGCGCTCCACCGATCTATGAAAAACCTTAAGTCACCATTTGCCTACCTTGTTAAGTCCAAGTTAGTGTGCTGGTTAACCACACACACTCCACTAACGACTTAATCAAAGTGTAATTTCAAGGGTTAGCACCTTATTCACATTTTCCTAAAGTAACTAAGGAAGCGGTGGGTGAGAGAGGACACCCATTAAGCTGACATTTTATAGGCACCAACCTTATACCCCCCTTATAGACCGACTTCGTGAATGAGGCCTACTAACGGTAAAACAACTTGATCTTATATATATATATATATATATATATATATATATATATATATATATATATATATATATATATATATATATATTAACTTATAATATTATAAAGTATAAGGGTTGAATTTTAACTTTTAAAATTGTAGGGGTTGGAATTAAAGTTTACTAGATGACTTTACATGTTCCAAAACTTGAGGGCAAGTTTTGTAACTTTACAAAACCTTTCAATTCATAACTTATGAGTTATTGTTTATTAAAAATGAAGAATCGTCATTTTTGTAACTTATGTGTTCTTTTAATGAATTTATTACAAAGTGACTTTTGGTTATCCATAACTTGAGGACAAGTTATGGACTCCATTAAAACACATCAGGATCATGAATTAACTATCAATTAATAGCACATAATTCCTATGATCTAACAAGAACTCATAAGAACATGAATATTCATATCAAAATTTCAAGAACATATGAACACATATAAACATGGAATTTTGATATTAGCCATTGTAAATGGATTAGAACAACCATTAAACCATCTAAAACAAGTTTTAAAACACCAAAACAGTTTAGGGTAATGTTTCTAGTCCATTTCCAGCAACAAAAATCAAAAATTTGCACTCTGCCTGACCAACTCGTCGAATGCAAGAACTGACTCGCCGAGTTGGTTGAATATAGGCGTGGACTCGTCGAGTCCCCCCCATGGACTCGGCGAGTTCCCTGTGCAGACAGCAAGAATTTCGACTTTTTTCACTATTTTATATCAAGTATCAAGAAAACAAGCCTAGACTCTGATACCACTGTAGGGTTTTGAGCAATCTAACACTCCTAAGGTGTACATGCAACCCTAGAAACCTTGGATCTATATTTGAATAAGATATATGCAAAATAATTTTTCCAAGGTTCATAATCCTATCTAGCATACATGGGGAACTTTTGAACATAAAAGTTAGCTAGAAAACATACCTTGTAGTAGTTTGGATTCCTTGAAACCTTGTGAGCCTAGCACCCCAAGTGTGATGCCTAAAATGTCTCACACAACACCAAATGCTTTTGGCATGAATTGAGAGAAATGTCACATACTTAGAAATTGATTATGCCCACTCACTCTTGCTTAAGTGGCCGATTTTGGTGAACATGTTGATCCTTATATAGTGTGTTACAATTAGGGTTACACCATGTAAACCCTAATTGTCAAGACCTTTCATTTCCATGACCCATGGGTTCTATAACCACCATAAAGCATCCATAAAGCATCCTATGGGTTTTAGCTCAACTTCCTAATCCATGGAGCATAATCCTACTATACAAGTATGGATGATTTACACAATCAACCCATAAATTTAATTAGTCTTCTTTTGATCACTTAATGAATTCTAAATTAATTCTTGATCAATACTAATTAAATAATATTATTAATATATTAGAACTTATAATATATTAATAAACCATAAGTGTTATTTCTCTCATTTTAGTCTATCCAAATGCATGATGCCATGCAACCCAAATGGACCATGCCAAACCAGGTCAAGTACATACTAGAAATAGTTATGGACTTAGACACCTTATCCAACATAATAATCTATCACTCATTCCTAAGGATTCATCCTAAGGAAAAGGCACGAAGTCACAACATCGCCAGAGTTTATACAACAGACACTAAGTCCATAGCTGCCAAGGTAACCAAAGGATTAGGCACGAAGTCACATCGTCGCCCGAGTTTATACAATAGGTACTAAGTCCATGGTTGCTAGGGTAACCAAAGAAATAAGAACAAAGTCACATCGTCGCCCGGGTTTACACAACAGGCACTAAGTCCATAGCTGCCAGGGTTTACACAACATGTTCTAAGTCCATACTCTCATTTATCGACAATATTATTCACGGGAATCCACCTACAATACATGTCAATGGGTTTTTAGAGTACAACTGATGAACATATAGTTCACACACTTACAAGTTGCAAGCCTACTAGTGTTCCATGGACCGTCTAGATTAGTCCATGGCTGTCATCCATAGTCTACTGAATGATGGGGGGCCAACGTTTGGGTAAGGGCTTCTCTCGCATTTCATCCCTCATCCTCATCTCAAGATCTATATCACCGATCATCTCATTTATCCAACTCATCTTTCAACATATACCAACTATTTTATCTACCTATGTTTTACCCAACATTTCTGTAGATATAAAATACATATATAGTTTAAATCATTTAAAACCTGTATAAATCATTCATTCAACATTCATCTAAAATAAACAAACAATATATTCACATAGCACGTATTTTAAATAAAATACTTCCTATCTATGTGTAAGATAAAGTGACTATACACTTACCTGATAAGACAGTGATTGGACAACACTTCGTCCCTTGTAACAATCTTTTTCGATGAAACCAGGATGTTTTCTAAAAAACCGGGCTTCACGCGGGCAGAGTTTTGGCTCGAAAAACTCTTTTTTCTTGGAGACTTTGGGGCTCCGGGCTTTCTTCGGATGCTATCCTAGGCTTCGGCGTATTTTAAGATGGATAGAGAGGGCATAGAGAGCGAAAGAGAGTGTGAATTAGCAACCATTCCTGGACACCCTCGCTTTCTATTTATAGGGTGTTCTGGGCCCATTCACGTCATGAACATGATAGGTTCACGTCGTGAACTTCCATGAGTCGTCCCATAGATTTAACACATGTTTTCTAGCACCGATTAGTGTCCCTGACATGTTTTATGTCATGAACTTCATGTTCACCTCGTGACTTAAGGGGGGTAGTTTTTCTACGTGTCATGCCCTCAGATAGCTACATCTTCTGAAGGTCATAACTTTTGCATACGAACTCCGTTTTCGACGTTCTTTATATCTACGGAAACCTTGTGATAGATACTACAACTTAGTTAAGATTATTTATTCTAAATAATCCTCTATCAAAAAGTCATTTTTGACGCTTATTGTCTCTAAATTGACTAGCCCGAATCTACGGGTGTTACATCGCAAATATTGTGTGTTGTCCATCACATGCCCCATTGCTAGTTGTCGAAGAGTATGATCACCAGAAAGTTAGATAGGATAGATTTTTCTTGGTAAAAAAGGTGAAGATATATGGAGGTTAGTGAAAGAAGGTCATTATGTTCCTGTCATACAAGTAATTAGAGATGATGTTACCACTCTCATAGGCCAAGAAGAGATTCGTCAAGCACCACTAACTACAAGTGACATTGACAAGCTCTATGCATATCATATTTCTTTCTCTAAAATGGTATTTGGTGTTCCACCATCTCTCTTAAGCAAATTAAGATGTACAAAGCTGCTAAAGAGATTTGGAATACACTACAAGATTTGTTTGAAGGATCATATAATATGAAGGATAAACGTTTGACATATGTGGTGAACGACTTCGACACTTTCACTACCACACCTGGTGAATTATTGTGAAGAACATGACAAACAAGTTTCTTGGATCGTTGGCGTCGAACAAATTTTACTTTGCATTGGGATGTCGAAGTAAGTTTTGAACATATTTGGTTAATCGGTTGGAATGTTGAACAAGGACGACATAAGATGACCTTCGTCGTAAGCCCTGATAGTTTGCTATGAGGAGGTCATTGAATGCATTTGGTAAGCGAATGGTAAGATAGATTTGATAATCAGTGTTTGGAGATTGGATTTGGGTTGTTTGCTTTGTATGTCGAATGGTAAGGTCAAATCGATTGGTTAAGTCGACATCAAAGGCAGATTACATGTTAATTTCTGACTTCCGGTGTTAATTTTTGAATAGACATTGAAGGCATATGGGTTAAGTCAAATGAGTTTCTTGGGATCGATCTCATCGAACACTTATGGAGTGGTTCGACTAGTGCCTTGCGATTTCAACAGTTGGTGTATCGATGGTTAAATGATAAAGTCAAGCATCCTAATTTTGATTGTTGTTCACTCATTCGCACATATGATGTCGATTGGGTTTGAAGGATAAATTGGTCGTTCACAGTCTCGTGTTGGGGTAGAGATCGAAGGTTTTATGTTGGTATTTTGCTTTGGATGTCGAATATACATTTGCTATTTGGTAGACTAAGAGAAGGGTTGACATTGAGGGTCGACATGAGAGTGTAGATAGAAATTGTTATGAGAAAGCGAAGGTCTTTGCAAGAATAGATAGCGAAGGTCGATTGTTCGCTACTGGTAACGATTTGGGGAAGAAAATAAACATTTTCAATTGGCACCCGTGGACTTTATAAGAAGTGGCAAAAGTCACCCAATTTCGAAATTGATGTAAAAATTTGTGAAGAATGAAGAATTATCATTTTGCATCCCTAAAGTTTCAGTGAATTGGCAGAATTTACCTAGTTTCACAATTGGGTTAAAAATTCTAAGAAATGGGAAAATTTACGTATCGAGTCCCTGAAGTTTGTGCGAATTGACACTTTATGCCTAGTTTCTCAATTGGGGTAAAGTTTCACATTTGAGGTTGTTTTAGATCAACGGGTCCCTGTAGAATTCTGATATTGATAGTTTTTACCTGGATTTTCGAAATTCTTGCAACTTTCACCCAAAAGTCAAAAATTTTCACAAAAATTGGAAAATTTTCATGACTTTTTTGTGATTGTTTTTCGTGCAAGTTTTTCACGGTTGAATTTTTGTCACACATCGAGGGGGAGATTTCTGAAGTTTATTCCTCGGGTGCTTCTTAACCTTAGTGGGTTTTATAATCACTTGTTGATTATAAAAAGGGGGAGAATGAAGAAATGGTATTCGAAGTTTGTCAGGTATTCATTTTCGGATTTGAAAACTGGTGTTACGTCGAGGGGGAGATGGTGTTGATTGTGTGAGCTCGTTTGGAAACTGAAGTCGGGGCATCCAATCCTAACTTTGAGGGGGAGAATGTTAGGGTGCAAATTTCTCCTTGGATGTGGAGTGTAGGCTTAACCTTTTGTATGTATAAATGGGTTGAGTCTTTCCAATAATTAGGAAGTGAGTGTCTACCATTATGTACTACACATTTGTGTGTGTTAGTTTAGTGAGAGAAAGAACAAACCCACTTGTACTTTTAATATTCTAATGGAGCTTAAACATGATTATTTACTCTTGGTGTTCTTGATGTTTGTATGATTCATTAGATCTTATCAATTCCACACATGTCATCATAATTAGGATCACTACATTGAGTACAACCTGAAGTTTATCAACAACCTCGAAAAAGGTTGGGGAAATGTTAAATCCTATCTTCAGAGTAAATGATCTCTAAAGAAATTAAAGCTCTACCAGTTGTTCGACGAACTGCCTTGTCACGAATATAATGTTGCTCAAACATTGAGAGAGCTATCTGGAGGTCCTCTTTCTCTCTAGCCAATTTGGTCAATCCACTTCTTTTTCATGTATCCTTTCAGAACTGTCTCATCTGTTCCACATGTTCAACCTACGCAACCCATTACACATGTTCCACCGATTCCGAACTATCTATATTAAGAAAAATTTGACCCAGAAGCTGTTGGTTCTGAACTTAGGTTGTAACAAGATTTTGCACTCCTATCGATGAAGTCTAGGAGATCTTGGAATCCGAATCAAAAACCTACTCTAAACCATTTTCAAGCTCCTCACCCAAGAAATCCTTAACCCTACCCTAAACTAAATGAAAATCCACATATGTATCGACCCAACATTCCAAATCGATCTTCAGAATCCCAAGAAGTTTCAAACTCAGCCAAACCTAATGTTGTTTGTCACAAATATGGTATAGGAAACCACTATGCTAAGGACTGGTTGGCTAATGTTCCTCAAATTATAGGTAAAAGATTCTGCCTACTATGCTCGTAGAACATAAGAACTTGTTGAAAGTGAAAAAACATTTTTCACAAGGTTTCATGAAATGTTGATGGGTATTGGTCCTCTGGAGATGAGAGTGAAGGTAATTCTGGCAAAAATTTGTGTCTTATGGCTAGAAAAATGATTGAGTGTGATGAAGGCTGCTGGTCTTCTGGTTCTGAAGTGGATGATGAGTGTGTTGAGCGAAACTACTGCTACATGGCTACCTGTGAACCACCTGGCAGAAGCATCATCCAATACGTAAAATTCATGATTATTGATAATAATTTTGATTTATCGGTTTGTGAACCTTATCTAACTCAAATTCAATCATATATAACAGTTATTCATAAAGCCTATGATTCTGCCACATAAGTTAGTGAGAAGCTGGATAGTGAGTTAAGCTGACTTAGATTACGATTCGAAGACCGCAAGCTTAATATTGAATCATTAGAAAGATAACTTTGGTAATGGCCAAAAATGAATGTATTATTTTGAATGACAAATGTGAAATTTCAATTAGTGAAAGAAATCTCTTGGTTAATTATAATAATCATCTTAATGCCAAAACTGATAGTCTGCATAACTCAATCGATGTTCTTGAAGCTAATGAGAAGATGACACACAATTTTCGTCATCCCTAGTCCAAAGAACTTTCGGAAGTGAGTTTCCGAAACCTATTTCTCGTCCTCTGAATGAACTTCAAAATTTGAAATTTATGGGAGACATTCGGAATCACACTTATTCTAATACCCCTGTCTTGCCATTGTCGTCCCTTTATGAGACCTTGGACAAATATCAATCATTAATTCCTGAGTTCAAACCAATCACTATTACATGTCCTGATATCACACAATTCACTTCTGATATCCCTTGACCTGAACCAGTCTTCAGAAATTCCACGTGGCACAGGAGGCACTAGAGTTTATCTTCCTAACTCTGGTCCTTTAAACAATTGTATTGTTGAGGAAATAGTTCCTGAGACAAGTGGACATGACTCAACCAAGCTTTATGATTCCACTAATTCATTTTCGACATCTCTTGATAGTGATGTAGATGAGGATTTTAATTTGATGACGACACTTCGTTTGAATCCTTTGTTTCTAACTCAAAAGTTGTTTTTAAGTCAACATTAGTTCCAATTAAGCCTTTTTTCAACAATCCATCTATCAGACAGTCTTCTAAGTAAACATCTGACTCTAAGAAGAAGCATTGGTTGAACAAGAAGGACATTGTTCATCCAAGGATAGAAGCTAGGAAAGCTCTAGATAGAGAACTAGGTATAGACAATGATGTAGGTTCCTTAAGAAATTTGATAAGAAAGTATCTTAGACTGTTGTCAATCTAGCCACTAGGAATCAAAATACTTTCAAGCCTGTTAAGATTCTTAAGAGACCATCTGTTCTTGTTAGCTTGGATGCTTATGACTCATCTATCAAAACTTGTGTGAAATCTGTTACCTTGAACTCCTAATCTAAGAAAAATAACTCTCCTTGGAAGGTATCATCTTCAGTGTTTATTGCTACCTCGGATGGTACAACTTTCAAACCAAAACAATTTAAAAAATCCAATGTTCCTGTGAAAACAATGAACAAGGAATAACATACATAAAGTTCCACTAATAAGAAACCTTCAAAAGGCTCAAATACGAAATTTGAATTGAGAGTTAAAATATATAATATGAAAAATGAATCTCAGAACTCAGTCATTCCTAAACAATCTCGTAAAATTGTTCCTCCAAGGAAAACAGTATCTAAGCAACAAAAAATAGAGTATGACTTTTGGATTCATGAGAAAATATTGGCATTCTGCATGATCCCAAAAGAATATCGGAAAGAGCCTTCTGGAATTCCATCTGTTTAGAAATCAAAAACTAAGTCAAAAACTCCAAAACTCATTGATTTTGCAGGCTGTTTGTGCTTTGGAACAAGATACAATGTGGTATATTGATAGTGCTTGTTACATGCACATGATTAGGCAGAAGAACTTTCTAGGTAATTTGAAGCTTACTCGAAATGCTGGTTACGTCACCTATGGCAACAATACAAGTTCTCAGATTCAAGATTATGACATCCTAACCAATGATAACTTCTCTATCTCCAATCTGGCTTACATAACTGATCTCAAGCACAATCTGATCAATGTGACCCAACTCACTAATAAAAATCGGAGAGTTGAGTTCTGCAATAAGAATAGCTATGTTATGATAGAAGATCGAAGAATAGCTATGTTATGACAGAAGATCGAAAAGAATGTCTCATCAAAATCAGATCGAATAAAAAACATCTATCCTCTAGACATCAATATGATTATCGGAAAGCCTCAGTTGTGTCTTCCTGCAAAAGTTCCTGACATAAGTTGGTTAAGGCATTAGCGGCTTGCTCATCATAATTTCTGATATGTGAATGATTTGGTTTCTAGTGAAATGGTCTGAGGTTTTCCACTCCTCAAATTTGAAAATGATCATCTATGCGTTATGTATGAATGTGGGGATCAATTTAACAAAATGATCATGTTTGCACTACGTATGAATATGGGAAGCAATCTAAGAAAGGTCATCAAGTTCTGATTGAACAATCCATCTCAGAACCACTTGAACTTCTTCATATTGATTTGTGAGGTCCTTCTACCATTGAAAGTTTGCATAAAAAAGTACATTCTTGTGCTTGTTGACAACTACATTAGATTCACTTGGGTATTCTTTTCAAGATTCAACTCGAAAACACCTCCCGGACTAATCAAATTCATTAAAGTGATTAAAGTTTTGACCAAATTGCCCGTCCGAAGTATTTGAAGTGCCAATGTATCCGATTTCACTAATGCCTCCATTGAAAATGTGACATCCCATTAAATCGGAGTATTCCTTTAAAAAAGATTAATTATGCGAAATTTGTCCTGAAAACATGATAATAATATTATCAAAGCATTTTCAAAGCGGGCTAAAACAAAGGGAAAACAAGCTAAAATCGAAATCAACTCGAGAGAAAATATATTGGGAGCTATGGGAAGAGAATGAGGCTTGGTCTTCTATTTAAGGCTATGTCTCCCCAGCCACTTTGTGCCACGTGCCGGCCTCTCTATGGTCTGCATTTTTACCTTCTAGAAGCACGCATCATGCACCCGACGCTCACCTTGTGCGCACTGCATGGGGTGCAAATCGTAGATTTTGTAAATTCCATAACTTCATCATACAAACTCGATTTTCGATGTTCTTTATATCCCATTAAATCTCTCGATGAGAGCTACAACATTCCTTTAGACTCCATCAGCTAATTCTGATTTATTTTTGTCCTTATTTTTATAAGATTTAATAATTTTGTAAAAATCATAACTCTCTCGTACGGACTCCGATTTTGGTGTTCCTTTGACAAAAGTTCCTGTCTTAGAGAGTACTATAATTATCCTTTTGGTGACTTTACCCAAAAGTCAACCATTCTCTTCGTACCTTTTAACATCACACATTCCTCGTGCGTGGCTGACTTTTATAATTTATAAAAATCATATTAAATTCATACGGAGTCGGCTTTCTACGAAATTTATATTTTCGGGATTGAGACGACGTGTACTTTCTCTTTATCTCTCTCTCTCTCTCTCTCTCTCTCTATATATATATATATATATATATATATATATATATATATATATGTGTGCACTTATTTTTACGACTTGCGGACGATTTGGTTGATTTTTCCTCTTTTTTCTTAATACGAAACTCGTATTATGTAGTCTGCAGTGCATGTGACTATAAATTATCGTAATCAAGGATTTAATTTTAATAATTAATAATTATTTCATGTAGTTTGAATTTGCGGGTGTTCCAATTATATGCCCCTTAGAAGGATTACATTCCAAAATAATCAAAAACAAAATAGGGCTTGTATAATCAGTCTGCATGTTACCTATCCATCGTAGGTGATAACCGTAACTCTCATGTCTTTTCTATCGAGTTTCTAACTCTTAGACTTCTTGACTGTTGATGGTGTTTCACCTACTCTTCCTCCTAAATTAAGGTCTTTACTTTGAATACCATAATGTGTCGATGGGTCATGTTCTAATGACCTCTCATCGTATGATGCAACGGTTAGACCCATGTCTCTTTGAGTCCGACTCTAACATGAATGATGCCTTCCTTCATGTTCTAATGTGATATAATAATATTTTAGCGTGTAGCAATCTCCAACTACTAATATCTAAGCTCTAATGACAATTTGCAATTTGTTTGTCAATTGATTTAATCCTCTCCATCTTCGATCTTTAACTAAGGTCGGACGCTACCTCGAACTTAATTCGTAGATTAGTCGGACTCGATTCAGTATGACCACTAAGGTCGGAATAATATTTATCTTTGTAGTCGTTAGCTAAAAAAGGTAATGATGGAAATGAACAAAAAAGTTCGATTACTTAGAGATTTACTAACCTTGTGACTTTCACTGATCCAAGTACAAGTCATGTGTTTATGGTAGTATAGGCCTCTACTACCTTTCACACCTACTCATACTCATCCTAAGTGTTGCCTTGGGGTCCACTAAGTCATCACAAAAGGAAAATCGCATAGAATGCACACAAAGTAATTAGGAAATTGCATTATATTCAAAAACGGTTACAATATTTATTTGTTTTACAAGCCTATTACATTAGGTCACTCATTCTAATACTACTTGCTTCCTCCCTCATATCCTAATCTTTGGATAAGTCACTCTCTATTCCTGGCCTATTACTGTCTCATCAAGGATCATATGATATGCTATTGCTTTTGGCTTTGGCGAAGTAGTTGGCTTTTCAGCTTCTTTCTTCTTTGGGCAGTCTTGCTTGAAGTTTCCTTCCTCACCACACTTGAAGCGTACTTCCTTCTTGGTTGTTGTAACGCGCGCAGATTCGGGCTAGTCAATTTAGAGACAATAAGCATCAAAAATGAGTTTTTTTATGGAAGATTATTTATAAAGATTAATCTTAACCAAGTTTTAGTATATGTTACAAGGTTCCCATACATATAAATAACGTCGAAATCTGAGTTATAACGAAGAAGTTATGGCCCGTCGAAGTTTCGCGGCAAAACCGGCACGACACCGGGAAACATAAATAGTGAATTTATGATATAGGACTTTTTGGCCTTAGTAATCTAAACAAAAGTCATAGAATATTTTAAACTGAGAGCGTCCACAAAAAGAATGCCCAAATCTGACTTCGTATGAGGAAGTTATGAATTTTCTAAGATTTGGCTTAGGAGTGCACAACCCGAAACTCGAATTTTAGATTGAGCGGTTTTTGGCCAATGCGACCTAAATGAGTTTAAGATCTCATTAATAGGAACTCAATGGTAAAAAGAAAGACGAAAACGGAGTCCGTATGAAGAAGTTACGAATTTTACACGGATATTTAACAGTGTAATCACCTCCCACTGTTAAATTTAAGATCCGTCGAGAATTAGCCGACAGAGTCAAGAAGAAAGTTGTAGATCTTATTTTTAATGACGCGTGGATATAAAAAAGTCGAAATCGGAGCTCGTATGCAAAAGATATGAATTTTTGAAAATCGGCTGGTTTCCACCCTATGCGATGCCACGTGTCAGCACCAGGCTCAGACTTGGAGCCCAAGCTGGCTCACGACGTGAGCATCATAAAACTCACGACATGAGTGCCCTCCATCCCCCTATAAAAAGAGGTGTTGGGTGAAGCTTAAATCTCACACCTTCTAACTTCTCTTTCTCTCTCTATACTCTCTCTAAGCCCCAACCCCCCCCTAAGCGTAGGGTAACTCCCTAGCACGAGACGGAAGCCTCAGAGCGCCTGACGACTCCAAAAAGAAGACCCTTCGGATCAGAAACTCTGCTTCGGCGGAGCCCGTTTTTGAGAAAAACCCATTGTAAGTGAGTTACGCCTACCATACTTTAAGTATAACTTATGTTTAAATATAATATCGTTAGTATGAAACTATAAATAAATATTTATCAGTGATTCAAAGTCATTATACTGATTGATCTACTTACGAGAATGATTTCTAGGCTGTGATTTAGTGATGTGTTTAAAGTGGGATTTCCAAATAGTATACTTCGTATACCAAACAGACCCTACCTCTGATATGACCCTACTTGGTTGTTCCTTACTAGATAGATCATGAAGTAAACTTTGAGTTAATGATGAATCTAGACTAATAATATCTAGTGGTGATGATATTTGGTTTCGTCGAAAGAAAACAAATTAATAGAAGCGAAGCGTTGTCTAAGTTTGGAATCACCACCTTAACAAGTGAGTGCATAGCTACTTTCATCTTACACATAGATATGAAGTATTTTATATAAATTACGTGATATGTGTGCATATTATCTGTGTACTTGCTATCTATGTTGGATGAACGATTTTATACATGTTTTAAATGATTTAAACTGTATATGTATTTTTTATCTACAAAATGTGTTGGGTAAAACATCGGTAGATGTAATAGTTGTTGTGTGATAAAGTAATATAGTGAGAGGCCTCGATGTTATTGATGATCTAGTCATCTAGCGGAGTATAGATGACGACCACAGACTATTCTAGACAGTCCAGTGGAACGCTAACAGGCTTGCAACCTGTAGGTGTTTATTTGAATTGTGTGCTCACCAGCAGTACTCCATCCCCCACATGGTTGCCTTATTTGACATGAATTGGTGAGGAACCCCCAAAGCATGTGTTGTCACCCCGATGAAAATCCTTAGGCTAGGTCCCTTATGTTAGATGTTCTAGGGACGTAAAGTAAGGATAACGGGAACGGGTAATCGGGTTTGTTTGGTTGATGAAAATAATAAACTTATTTATTGTGGGTTGAAAACCCTATGTGCTCACCAGGCTCCCTATTAAGGTGCAAAGTCACTCTTGGATGTAGTGTTTTAGGCTTTCCCCTTTGTATGTTTAAATGGGGGTAGTCTTTCCTATAAATAGGAAGTGAGTGACTCCCATTATGTAAGTGAATCCATTTAGAGTGTTAGACTAGAGAGAGAAACTTTGTACAAACCCATTTGTATATTCTTTCTAGATCTAATAAGAGCTTACAAAGATTTATTTACTCCTTGTGTTCTTGATTTTACATGATGATTCACTAGATCTTTCTAATTCCGCACATGCCATCATAATCAACACCATAACAATTGGTAACAGAGCTTGGTTTTCACGATCAACGTGACTTTTGAAGAACGATTCTCGGTTTGGAAACTTTTGTCGCAATTTGAGCAATTTTGGTGAGTCTCTCTCAATGATCTCTCTTAATTTCATTGAATTCGTACGTTGCATTTTTGATTCATGATCGTTTGACTCGTTGGATCAAATTTTTCTTGAAAAACCCCATTGATGATCCAATAATTTTTTTTGATCAAATCCAACCAAAAACAAAAATTAAATTCGAATATTGTTCATGTCCAAATTCATTAAGCCAAATCAATTCATTCTATTCTACTGTTCATATTCATGTAATTAGCCCAATTTATCCATTACTATTTGTAATTCAATCTTGAGTCCAAAACAATAGATCAGTTACTATTCAAGCCCAATCCAAGTTCGCATCTAATTACTGTTCATCGTATCTCAAATATCAATCAAATACAATTTAATGATTGATTCTTTCAGATGTTCAAATATTCACCTGTTGTCGCTTAATTTAAGATCGCTTCTTCCATCTGACTATCAATATATGTTTGATCTCTAGATTGGAATTGAAATTGAAGTGTTCGTTCACTTATTTTCATACGTTTATGTTCATATGAATCCAGTTTAATCAATGTATTCTTATCGATCGATCGTTGCTGATTGAATTCATCTTGTGAATCGATTCATTACATTGAGTTTAATCTCAAAAATCGATTATGATCAAGATTTCAATTGTTGATTCAATTGAAGAGTCAATTTCAAAGTCAAATCTCAGTTCTTATGGTTCCAAGATTCAAAATTGAAAAAGATTCAGATGAAGATGGGTTCAATTTGAGTTTTGATGACGAGTTTTTGATGTGTCTGAATTTGATTTTGATAGCTTTTGGTGTTGATATGGATCTGTTTTCGATTGGGAACAAAAACGTGAAAGAAGAACTTTGACCGATGGTTTGAAATTGAATGATTAAGAACAATTGAATAACGTATGAAGAACAGATGATTTTTTTTCATATTCAGTGTTTGATCTGTAAATTGAGTTGAGAAAATTGTGTTTGGTGTTTGTCGACAATTGAAATCGAAAAGTCAAAATCAAAAAGTCAATATTCGTGTTCTTGGATGTTGAATGATCGATGCTTGGTGAATCAAAAGGTGAAGGATTGCTGGTTTTAGCTAACGAACTGTGAAGATGATCGATGCGAAGTCTAAGTAGATATTGGAATCGATAATGCGAAATCAAGAAAGAGAGGAATTGATGTTGGCTAATGAAATATGATGCTGATGAAAAACGAAGGGTTGCCAAGAGTCGATTGCTTGTAATGTTGACTGGGAAGGTTGGTTTGAATGAAAAAGCGAATCCAGTGGGTTATCAATTGTCGACTGATTTTGTAAAGATCGAATTGACTTGGAATGTGTTCGCATCTGAAAGTTTGGATGGGTTGATGTGCGAATGGTTCCTGTAATGTCGATGATAGCCTGTTGATAGCGAATGACGAGGTGTTTGACTAGAATAGCTACAGTGATGTTTTGGGTTAGTCTCAACAAGCAAAGTCAATATCAAAATTGAGTTTGCATCTATGGATCGATTCTGATGATCACTTGGGTTCGCATATGAGATCAAAATAGTTAGTTCGCATCAATGGATTGTATATGTGAAAGTTCTCATTCGCAACTGGAACGAGAAGTGTCATTCGCAACAGGGTCGTTCATTCGCATTTGGTTAATTGGGTTAGAGATGCGAAGTCTTCTCATCCATGGTTCACATCCATGTTTCAGTAACGTACGAAGAATTTGACCAAATGTGCGAAGCATTTCACTGTGAAACATATGAATTGAAGAAGTCGAATTTATGAAACTGGCCCTTAAAGTTTTGTTGGTTTGACAAAATATTTCGTACGAATTCAAAAAGGAAAAAAAGGGCCTACTCTTCGCATGTTTGGAGAACAAAAATACAGAATTTTCGTAGTGAGTCCCTGCAGTTTCGCAATATTGGCAGTTTATACCCAACTTCGCAAATAGGTAGAAAAAGCTGAGAAATTGCAAAATTTTCAGTTCTGGTCCCTGTAGTTTATGTGAATTTACACATTCTACCCAGTTTCGCAAATGGGGGTGTGTTTCGCATATTTGGTTGTTTTTGGCGCAACGGGTCACTGCAGAATTTTGAAATTGACAATTTCTACCCATTTTTGAGAAATTTTGTCAAAGGCAATCCGTGAACGAAGCTAAAAATTCAATATTTTTTAGATTTTCCGGATTGAAGCACAAAGTTTATGTCAGATGTTAAGGGGGAGTTTTGACATGAAAAATTCCGAATAGAGCACGTTCTTTTTCCTTGGACTTTTATAATCAAATTTCGATTATAAAAAGGGGGAGAAGTTTTATATGGAAATTCGAACTTGAATTTTTCATATTACGCGGATTTGAAGACCGAAGTGATCTTGAAGTTTTGAAGCCACGAGATGATGAAATTGGAAGTTCGGAAGTGATGTATTTGAAATGGGTTTGGTTTATTGAAGATTTTTGGGGTGTGTTTTTATGCGCAACTTTAGGGTGATTATTTGGAGTTTGGAATACTCTTGATCATTCGTTGCTGCTAGGATTGTATGGTCTCACATCCTAGAGCCCAAATTGAAGAATCATGGAAGAAATGAAGATTGAAGTTCGTTTCAACATGTGTTACCTTTGAGGCTCAAACCGCGTAGTTGCTCGACTTTGGAAGATTTGAAGTGGGTCATTCATTCCTAACTTTGAGGGGGAGAATGTTAGGGTACAAATTTCTTCATTCATGACTTTGTAAATGTTTGACTTTTTTAAAACCCACTTGCATGTGGTGCTTTAGCCTTTAGACCCATTTGTTACCTAGAGTGAGAGAGAGACATGTAAACACCTCTATATAAGGTGGGTTTGTCCACTTGTAGAGGTGTGCTTGAGAGATGTAAAAGTTGAGTGTGTAAGTGTATGTTATTTATGTAGTTTAGATCTAGATCCTTTTTGTAACACCATATACAATCAATACATCTCTTGATCACCCAAATCACCGTGTTCAATTGTGCAAGCTTTAATTCCGCAAGCCAAACCATGTTCTTATGTCACTACGCTCCCAAGCCTAACCCACTAAGTATCTTGTATTACAGGTAGTGGCGTACGAGCATAGATATGATGTTTGGGATGAGAGATTACGGATATAGGTCTGTAGATATGAGTAAATGTAGTAAGGCTTATATTGTATTGATTATGCTTTTGATCTTTATCAAACATGACATCCCGGGGTTTTTAATGAAATACATTTCTTCATAAATGCTTTGATAAATCTTTATCACATTTTATGTTGGGAACAAATTCTTCAACACTTCTATTTAAAATGTTACTCTGATTTTAAACAAAGCATAAACAAAAATCGGTCTTTTCTGGCCGTGAAAATGGGGATGTCACAGTTCGTATCAGAGCATTAGTTTAAGCGAACTAGGAATAACGATTTATTTCTAGACCTAAACTTAGAATGGTAAGCGATGATCGTGAGGAGTGCGTCTAATATATTTTAGGAAGTATGCTTGAATACACACAAACAGTAGCTTAATTAGGGAAGACACCTAATATGCTTTTATGTGCTAAATAATTTGTGATGCTTTATGCTATCGTTTGATCGGATCTATGGTCTGTTGCTGACCGTATTTGGAATTTTTATGTGTTTAGATTTCTAAATGTTTAGTTACGATATTAGAACTGACATATAATTTTTCGGAGTAATAAGAAGGAATACACGTCTGAATCTTCCTCTATCTATATTCTCGTCTCGATACACCGAACGTCTGCTTGGGTGTATAGAATGTCATGATAAGGACTCATAGCGGACTGAGCGAATGGAGGAAATGAGAAGGCTTACGATAGTGAATGATACCTATCGGAAGATATCGTAAGAGTGATATCTTTCCTTTAGAATGCATCTAAATAGGTAATACCTCTAGTACGGGAGAAGTGCACTTTCGATTGGCGGAAAGAAAGAACTTTTGGTATAATCCATGAAATTATCCCATCGTCTGAAATTTCCATCACCAACCAATAGTAGAGTCTAGAGAAAATTATATGATTGTTTGGACACATTTGTATGTACTAAAACTGTTTTTGTTATAATAACTTGGAGAACTGCGAGACATACTTGGGACGAGTATGAGTTGGTGTGAAAGGTAGTAGAGGCCTATAGTACCATAAGCACATGACTCGCACTTGGATCAGGGATAGTCACAAGGTTACCAAGAAGCTAGTAATTGATTTCGTTTTATTCATGTATGTCGTTACCATCATTTTAGTAATGACTGAGAAGATGATTGTGATTCTGACCCTAGAGGTCATATCATATCGAGTCCGACTAAGATGACTATGTTACGTGGTTCAGAGAAGCAAGTTTGATGTAGCATCTGACTTAAGCTAGAAGATTGAAGTGAAAGATAATCAAAGTGATTGTGATCGTTGTTAAAATAAGAAACTTGTAGCTAGAAATGCTACATGCTAAAAGGTGATTATATCACATTAGAACATGAAGGAAGGTATATTGCATCACACGATGAAAGGTCACTAGAATATGAAAAATCGGTCCATTGTAGTAATTAGAGAACTTATCTTATGGTCATTAAGAAAAAGGAGTCTCCAATAAGGATTGAGATTGTGATTGGAAGGTCATAATTTGGCGTCTAACATGAGATAGAGAGCAGGTGTAAGATCGAGCACTACTTGCAGTCAAGAAAACCAGGAGTTAGATACTCATTTAAAGGAACATAGAAGTTACGATTATTACCTTGGATGAGGAGATAATGTATGGAGTCATTATACAGCCCTGTTTCGTTGATGATTTCAGGACATAATCATCCTAAGGGGGAGATAATTATAATGCCCGCAGAGTCAGGCTAGTCAATTTAGAGACAATAAGCATCAAAAATAAGTTTTTTATGGAAGATTATTTAGAAGGATTAATCTTAACCAATTTGTAGTATATATTACAAGGGTTCCGTACATATAAAGAACGTCGAAATCCGAGTTATAACGAAGAAGTTATGGCCCGTCGAAGTTTTATGGCAAAACCGGCACGGCACCGGGAAATATAAATAGTGAATTTACGATAAAGGACTTTTGGCCTTAGTAATCAAAACGAAAGTCGTAGAATATGTTAAACCGAGAGCGTCCATAAAAAGAATGCCCAAATCTAACTTCGTATGAGGATGTTATGAATTTTCTAAGATTTGGCTTAGCATTGCACAACCCGAAACTCAAATTTTAGATCGAGCGGTTTTTGGCCAACACGACCTAAATGAGAGTTGAAGATCTCATTAATAGGAACTCAATGGGTCATGTTCTAATGACCTTTCATCGTATGATGCAACGCTTAGACTCAGGTCTCTTAGAGTCAATTTCCAGAATAAAATATACCTTTCTTCATGTTCTAATGTGATGTAATCACATTTTAGCATGTAGCATTTCTAGCTATAGGCTTCTTACTTAAACAATGGTCGCGATACTTCTATTGATTGCTTCGATTAACTTTCACTTCAATCTTCTGGCCTAAGTCGGATGCTACATCGAACTTAGCTCTCTAAACCACGTAGAATACATATCTTAGTCGGACTCAATATGATATGACCACTAGGGTCGGAATAACAATAATCTTCTTAGTCATTACCGAAACGATGATACTTGAACAAAATGTAATTAATTACTAGCTTCTTGGTAACCTTGTGACTTTCGTTGATCCAAGTGTGAGTCATGTGCTTCCAGTAGTATAGGCCTCTACTACCTTTCACACCTACTCATACTCTTCCGAAGTATTGTCTCGCAGTCCCCAAGTTCTTATTTCCTAAAATCACAAAACAATTTAACACATACGAATGTGTCCAAATAATCATAAAAAAAGTTCTCTAGACTCTACTAGGACTTCTTCCACGCATATCTTCAACATAATTGTGCTTCAACTGTAACACCCATAAAAATCAAGCCAATTTTAAACTTTTTCAAAGATCCATAAACCATTAATTATTACAAAATATGTTCAAAATAGTTTAACATTAGAGTATCCCAGAAACCATAAGTCCAAAACACGAGGATGTGTACGATAACGCCTTCGCCCTGCCAAGACATCTAAAGCACCTGAAACAATAAATTGAAACCATAAGCACAAAGCTTAGTGAGTTCCCCCAAAATACCAATGCCATACAAATATAACCATGTCATATAAAAAATAAAGAACAACATGCATAATGAGCCTTTAGCTTGATTGGACCGCCTCGCAAGGCCTACAGCCTATCTGGACCGCTCTCGAGCCTTCGGTATGATTGGACCGCCTCGCAGGGTTTACAACCTATCCGGACCACTCCCGAGCCTTGGTGCCTTAGACTCGGTTGATACAGTGAGGATAACTCACCTGACACTGCTGAAGTCCAACTGCTGGTTGACAGATTCCCGAACTGCCAACATCAAACAACACCCAATTAATAATTGGGTTCCAAGTCCAACGTCCAACTCACACTCCAAAAGCCCAAAAGTCCAACTATGGCTCAAAGCCTAACATATGGCCCAATTATCCAAATTGGGCCCAAGCCTTTACATGGCCTTATTCAAAGGCCCAACCATTTAGTCCAGTCCAAACATTTGGCATTTCTAATGGCCTACTATCTCATAATCATAAAGGCCCAAACTATGGCCTAATTTTCCAAATTGGGCCCAAGTCCTTCACATGGGCCTTACCCTAAAACTCATCCAATTATTTTGGTCCATTTACTTTTTCATGGATAGTCCATCAATAGTCCAACCACCAAGGCCAATTAGGAAGACACAACTCAAGGCCCAAGTGAAATTAGGGTTCCCACATTAAACGACGATTTAACCCATTAAGGACTTAATCCATTAAGTCCAATATTGCCTTAGGTTAATTTGCCAATGATTATTTTAGGTTTAATAATTAATTCTCAAGCCGTCCCGATCAATCCCAAAATTAGGGTTTCACATAAAATGACAACTAGGGTTAAGTGTTTGTCACTTAACCCATTAAGGACTTAATCCATTAAGTCCATCACTCTCTAAATAAATCATATGGTGTGTAACACCCCGATTTTCAGGTATTGATAGTATGACTTTAAATTTCAAGTTTCAAGGTCTACTCGATGAGTGGATGTCCTGACTCGTCGAGTAGGAGCGGGATTGGGCCATGTGTTTAAGACTCGACGAGTTGGAATTGGAGGGTGAAACCCTAATTTCTGGGGTTTTTGCACCCAATTTAATGAAGCATTTGCCCCCTTAGCCTTCCCTTAGAACCCCTCTGAGTCCAGAAACCCTAAATCTCCATTTTCTCTCCATACTTGTGTGTTTAAGCTTGAAAAGTGGATCTTGGTGAGGAAAGGCTTGAAGATCAAGAAGCATTGAGCAAGGAACAATTGGGGATCTAAAGTCTACCTCAGTTTATCATCATTCGAAGGTATCAAGTGATCACCTTGAGCTTTTTCTAGCTAGATCCCTTTTATATTTGAGTTTTGGGACCATTTTGGGGTATTTGGTGTTGCATTTTGAGTAATCAACCAAGATCAGAAGTTGCAAATTCAGATCTAGGATCATCTTGGCTCTTATCATCATAAAGTCTCAATCTTTATCATGTTGATGAAGCTCTTTTGCCTAGAACCTCTTCTTTAACTTGATCTAAGTGATTAGCGCCTTGCATGCACGTAAAGTTTGCAACTTTACGTGATAAACATGCCTTAGGAGCTTGGATCTGCAGTTTGGAGCCTTATCATGGCTTAAGATGCATCTATATGGATGAAAGACTGAAGGGACTCGGCGAGTGGCATGGTCGACTTGGCGAGTCCGATGAAGACTACCTTGGGCTCGGCGAGTGGCATGGTGACTCGGTGAGTTGGAAAGTTATGCAAGGAACTCGACGAGTAGCTGAGGGTACTTGATGAGTTGAGGTCAACATGGACTATTGACCTTGATAGTTGAGTTTGACTTTGACCAAGGGTCGACCTCCTTGACTTTTGAGGATAATTGGTAAGTGGGTATTTATGAATTAGATGATTGATGGTTATAGGTGTTGGAGTTTGGGGCAGTGTTTCGGGAGCGTGATTTCGTGGTTCAGTCCGGCATTGCAAGGTGAGTTATCCTCACTATACTCAAGGGTCTATGGCACCAAGGCCGGCCCTTTGGATTGTTATCTGGTTATGTTATGCTAGTATGATCTGTTAGAATGGTATCCTAGAGGGTAGGATAATATTATATGGTATGTGGTATGACCTGTTAGACCGGTATCCTTGAGGGTAGGATAATATTATATGATATGTTGTATGATTTGTTAGATCGACATTAGTGGATAGGATGGTGTCATGTGCTATGTGGTATGATCTGTTAGATCAAGTATTGTCTATAGACTGATATGTGATTATCTGTTATATGTGCACATGTTCGTTTAGTGGTTGAGGTTTATCAGCTTTGTGTGGAAGCCAATAGACCTAGGCATTCCAACCTATAGGTTGTGGGCCGTGAGTATTCCATCCCGAGGAGGATTGGACTCGTAGTATGTGGGCATTCCAACCTGTTGGTTGTGGTCCTGGGGTATTCCATCCCGAGGATGATTGGACTCGTAGTATGTGGGTATTCCAACCTGTTGGTTGTGGGCCTGGGGTATTCCATCCTGAGGATGATTAGACCCATAATATGTTCGCATTCCAACCGGATAGTTGAGGTCCTGGGGTATTCCAACCCGATGGTTTACTAGACCCATAGTATGCTGTTTATGATTATATGTGTATTGTTATGGTATGGATATATTGGGGGAACTTACTAAGCTTTCGGGCTTACAGTTTCAGTTTATTGTTTCAGGTACATCAGGGGACCGCCACAAGGCGAAGGCGTGATTGTACAGCTCCTCACTTTTTATGACTTTGTTTCTAGGATACTTTAATATGATACATTTTGAAAACAAGTTTTGTAATGGTTAATGGTTTTGTAAATGTTTTAAAAGTTTTAAATTGGCTTGAATTTTATGGGTGTTACAAGTTGGTATCAAAGCCTTGGTTTGAGTGAATTGGAGGAACACTCATGTGAATCCAGTTTCAAATCAAGGAAATATTATCAAAATGATTTTTAAATGGTTTTCAAAATAAGTAAAATAGGATGCGAAGTGTACGATCAGCCGGAGCCAGTAAGTAGACCCCAAAATACCATACAAGTTATTTAATATTATGTGATATGTTAGAACAACATGCTAGAATAAGATAGGGATCCTCATAAATCGTATGATAGAATTGCCTGATCTTTGATGCCTTATCTTATGTGGAGTACCTCAATTGATTGTTTGTGACTCTTTCGCATGTGAACTAACTATTGGGTGAACACTCTAAGTCACATGCTACATGGGTTAAATAGTCTTAGAATAAGGGATTTGGTCCTGTTGCGCAACTCTTGTCTGAGTCCAACCGTTGTGGAACTAAATCTTTTAGTTTAATATTACTTAAGCCGTGCAGTATGTGATTGTATTCATGCAATAGTTAACTGGCACCAATGGAGGGCCGTGTGGTAGTTGTTGGATGGGCGAGTAGTGAGAGGTCAGGAGGCCAGTTATGAGATATTTAGCATTCCTCTAGGAGTGAGGATTTATCACTCGCTATGTATATGTATATGGTAGGGTGTTGTGGTGATACTTGAGACAAATATGGGTAGGTGTGGAATGTAGTATGGACCTGTACTACTGAAAGAACAGGAGCCATACACGTATCAAGGAACTCACAACCCCTATGGTTGGGTTGGGAGTTGGTTCCCTGTCATTGTATGGGTTATCAGAGAAGTTTCTGGTAATTTACCATAATGGTGGTTACGAGACGTCTTGAGACCGGATCCAGGTTAGGTTCGAGAGCAGGCAGGCAAGATAGGCCAGCATTTTCAAGGGATCGTGTTAGTGAGATCATCCGGGATAAGGTGATCAAGATTGTCCGGGGGTAGTTTCCGGAGATTTCGGGTCTATTAAGACCGCCATGGTTGAGTATTTTGACGAGCGCTATGCAGCCATTGCTAAGACGTTTGCCGCGACAGCTTTAGCAGTTGTAACGACGGCAAGGGGAGGAGTTAGTCGAGCTTTCCAGTTCTGAGCCATATTTTGATGAGGAGAAGGCTGCAGTTATTTGGGATTAGGAAGATGATCTGTACTCGTTATATTTCCGTGGGTGGAGCGGGAGAGGATAGCATATGAGTTTCTAGATTTAAGGCTCTGTGGTTTGCTCGAGGTCGAAATATGGGTCGCAGGAACTCCGGAAAGGAGTGATGATTTTGTTCAGCTGGGGTTTTGCAGCTGGAAGTGGAATGGTTAATTGATGGTTTGGATCGCCATTTTGTAGGGAAAGGATTGTGCCCTCTCAGTTTTTCTGAGCTCGAAGGAGTAAGCAGGCCTATGACCCCAGGATCCGGTTGTATTCCAGCTCGGGGTCAGTGGGTTGCAGGAATAGGCAACATTATTTCAGTGCAGGTGGGTCGACATGGCATAATTATATGTGACGTTCGGTTTTCCTTGGATCTCTTGTATCAGACGGTAAGGATTGATTGTGCGACCTATTACACTTTTGGGATTGTAGATTATGTATTGGGAGTAGTTGTAGCCCGGTTTAGGGTAGATGTTGTTTCAGCTGTGGACGTTTGAGCGGGTAAGTGAGTCAGGGTGCGAACCCTGAAGAGAATGATTCTAGAGCCCGAGGGCGGGAAGTTTATTGGAACACCTTTGGAAAAAAGGGTATTATGTGGGAAGTCTGCGGACAGGGTTTCACAGGGTGGTTATTCAGCATTGTCCGGACTCAGTGGTCTTAGCAACCGTTTGTGATTGACGGACAAAAATGCCAAGGGAAGTGATTCGTTGCTGAGGTATTAGTTGGAGCATTTATCTTTTGCTGTTCAGGACATGAGAGTGGGGCCATTCAAGCATTAGTGGTTGTCGGTTTCTATGGAATTCAGGAAGTGTTCATTTGGTTCTTAGAAGTGTGTGATCAATAAGGACTAACTAGTAATAGAGCACTAGTGGGAAAGAGTTGGTTGTCATCGGATCGATTGTTGGGAAGTGAGAAGGATTGAGAATCCTCCAATTTTCATGTATTATGAAGGCCTAGTCGAATCTAGGTGGGGGAGTGTTACCCCGAGATGCGGAAATGGGAGAGGTTTTGAAACAGGGATAAGTTTCACAACCCGACAGGGAGAATGGAGGCTCTGGTGGCTGCTTGGTTTGAGGCTTGTGTTGATTGGGGGTTCGGCAAGACTCCCCAGGATAAGAACACATCTTCTGGGTGCTCGATAACAGAATTTGGGGAACCAGGTTGGAGTTCTAGTCAAGATTCGAGTTCATTTCGAGTATTCGGTTGAGGGTGCGCTCGACTCTGAGGCTTTTTGGATTGATAGATTGAGGGTTTTGTTAGCTGTCAGGGCTCAGCAGTGCATTCAGCTCGGGTGCACGAGATATTCAGCGTATGTGGCAGACCACAGATTTCTGAGAGGGTGGACGATCGACATGAGGCCTAGGGTTAGGTCGGAGTTTAAGTCCACAGAATGGATCAGGAGTTTGGAACCCCAAGTGGGTGAGAACAGTTTGCATGAGAAGGATCGCCAGGAGGGGTGGTACAGGAAAATACTCAACATTTTAGAATGGTCCAGAATGACTGAAGGCCTGGTGAGGCGGTCCAGTCATACTAAAGACTTTGTATGTGCTTGTAGATCTATGTGCGGGTATTGAGTATGCTGCTACGCTATAATAATCAGTAGGTCTATCCCAAGGTATTAAGCATGTTATTGGAGTAAGCTGAGGACTCTAGTGTATTTTTGGGTTTGATCGGAAGTTGTTATTATAGATCGGATGGAGTACAGAGGATCTTGGTGATCTCATTAGTTTCGAGTGCCTCAAAGGATTAAGCTTCTTGGATCGGGTAATACTCTAGTTGGGGACTGGGAAGTAGATTCGATTGGGTATTCGTCAGCCTTAAGAAGGCTTGGGATTAGAATATCAGGTCATTCAGCATCTGGGAACCGGGTTAGATCTTTCTCATGATTGTCTATGGCATTTGGATAGGGTTGAGGCGGTCCTGCTTTATGCGGTAGGCCAAGATACCCGGTGCGGGCCGACTGTAAGTCGTAGGCATGGAGGATCAAAGGAGTTGTAGGGTTAAGGCGGTAGGCCAACAAAACCTAAGAATTTCAACTCGATAGTTGAATTGATTAGACATGTTGGTATTCTAACCCGAAACGGGTGATATGGGTTAGATATGAGTGTCGTACTGGTTGGCCGGTAGTGGTAGGTATGTTGATGATTGTTTGAGTTATTGTGATGTGTCTTGGGTTGGTTTCATCTGTGATAGAGCCATAACATGTCTGAAGTAAGGAGAATATGGGTCACTAAAGACCAGGAAGGATGTGAGGCTGACGTGGGTCATGTAGCGTTCATTATGTTGATAGGAGTTGGTGGCAGGGCGTGGAAGCATGTCTAGCCAGTCGGTTTCTTTGTGGGAGACGCGTGGGACTGCTGTTTGTGTGTGTGTTTTGGTTCAGTAATCAGTGAGGTATCCGATGTTCGGGTAGTGGGCAGACAATGCGGGACCAAGGAGGTTTCGACTTCGCTTGAGAAACGTCATATGGTAGCAGGAAGAGTTGAAGTGGGTTTATGACTTGGGATTCATGTGTGGTAGTAGTTTTTGTATCGTTATGTTGTTTGTTGATGAGAGGAGCGTTGTTTAGGCCCTTCGAGCAACGGAGGAAAGTGGATATCTGTAGGGTCAAAGTGTTGGGCAACTGAAGTGACAACAGTAGTGTCGATCGGTCATCGGGAGCATTCCAGTCATGAGCGGAGGGCCGGGGAGGGCATACCAGACTCATGTTGTGGGCTCGGAGGCAATCCTGACCCATGTTGAGGACCACGTAAGGTATTCCAGTCATAGGATGTGGGCATAGAGATTGTGTTGGTTATGTCCGTTGTAGGAGCACATTCGGATTGGATGTATTGTTGAAGATTCGGGGGAGTTGCACTCGATTGTGATGAATGTGAGGATGGTGGATGGGACGTAAGGATAGATCCTTGGATCTCAAGTTATGGGTAGACCCGAGTTATGTTCATAGAGGTATTCCAACCTTAGGGTATTCCATCCTGAGGATGACCAGACCCTATGATTGATTGTACCTGATATGTTTGGTATTCCAGCACGAGGCTGATTGGGCCAGGCATGTGTGCTTGTGTTTTAGTGGATCGATTGGTATGATATTTTTGGGACAAATATACTGTTAGCACAAAAAGGGGTTCACTTCAGGAAGAGGGAGTTTTGGGTTTCTAATACTTTGGATCATCAGGATTTTGTCAAGTTGGCTAAGTGGCATGAAGGATAGACCTTATGAAAAGGTTCGATTAGGATTCACATCACCTTTCATGTTTCGCAGTTGTGAAAGTGCGTCATGGATCAGGAGACGGTAGTATCGTCGGATGACATTCAGGTCGGTGAGCGCCTGGAATATGTTGAGCGGCATGTGGCCGTTCTGAAGAGAAGAGTGAAGGTTCTACGGAACGAGTAGGTTCCTTTGGTAGTGGTACAATGTGAGCACCAAAGAGTTTCCAAGTGGACTAGGGAACCGGAGGCTGGGATGCGGGAGCACTATCCGGAGTTGCTCACCGCAGCGAACTTTGAGGACAAAGTGTAGTTCAAGTGGGGGAAAATTGTAACGCCCCAATTTTCAGGTATTGATAGTAGGACTTTAAATTTCAAGTTTCAATGTCTACTCGACGAGTGGATGTCCTGACTCGTCAAGTAGGAGCGGGATTGGGCCACGTGTTTAAGTGACCAACTCGCCGAGTCGGAAGAGTGACTCGATGTGTTGGAGCTGGAGGGTGAAACCCTAATTTCTGGACTTTTGCACCCTATTTAAGGGACCATTTGCCCCCTTAGCCTTCCCTTATCGACCTTGTTAGTCTAGAAACCCTAAATCTCCATTTTCTCTCCATACTTGTGTGTTTAAGCTTGAAAGGTGGATCTTGGTGAGGAAAGGCTTGAAGATCAAGAAACTTTGAGTAAGGAACAATTGGGGATCTGAAGTCTACCTTTATCATCATTCGAAGGTATTAAGTCATCACCTTGAGCTTTTTCTCGCTAGATCCCTTTTATATTTGAGTTTCAGGACCATTTTGGGGCATTTGGTGTTGCATTTCGAGTGACGAGCCAAGATCAGAAGTTGAAACTTCAGATCTAGTATCATCTTGGCTCTTATCATCATAAAGTCTCAGTCCTTAGCATGTTGGTGAAGCTCTTTTGCCTAGAACCTCTTCTTTAGATTGGTTTAAGTGATTAGAGCCTTGCATGCACATAAAGTTTGCAACTTTACGTGATAAACATGCCCTAGGAGCTTGGATCTGCAGTTTGGAGCCTTATCATGGCTTAAAAAGCATCTGTATGGATGAAAGACCGAAGGGACTCGACGAGTGGCATTGTCGACTCGGTGAGTCCGATGAAGACTGCCTTGGGCTCGGCGAGTGGCATGGTGACTCGGTGAGTTGGCAAGTTTTGCAAGGAACTCGGTGAGTAGCTGAGGGTACTCGATGAGTTGAGGTCAACATGGACTGTTGACCTTGATAGTTGACTTTGGCTTTGACTAAGGGTTGACCGTCTTCACTTTTCAGGATAACTGGTAAGCGGGTATTTATGAATTGGATTGTTGGTGGTTATAGGTGTTGGAGTTTGGGGCAGTGTTTCGGGAGCGTGATTTCGTGGTTCAGTCCGACATTGCAAGGTGAGTTATCCTCACTATACTCAAGGGTCTAAGGCACTAAGGTCGGCCCTTTGGATTATTATCTGGTTATGTTATGCTAGTATGATCTGTTAGAATGGTATCCTAGAGGGTAGGATAATATTATATGATATGTTGTATGACATGTTTGACGGGTATCCTAAAGGGTAGGATAATATTATATGATATGTGGTATGATCTGTTACATCGACATCCTGGTAGATAACATGGTGTCATGTGCTATGTGGTATGATTTGTTAGATCAAGTATTGTATATAGATTGATATGTGATTATCTGTTATACGTGCACATGTTCGTTTAGCGGTTGAGGTTTATCTGCTTTATGCGAAGGCCAATAGACTTGGGCATTCCAACATGTAGGTTAATCGTACAGCTCCTCACTTTTTATGACTTTGTTTCTGGGATACTCTGATATGATACATTTTGAAAACAAGTTTTGTAATGGTTAATGGTTTTGAAATGTTTTAAAAGTTTAAAATTAGCTTGAATTTTATGGGTGTTACATGGTGTGATTGGGCTTAATACACCGTTCCATTACAATGGCCCAAAATAAACTTCCAATAATTACACTTACAACCACCTTGTGGCGGCAAACAGTGGTATCGAGTGGCAGCCACCACCTCACGATGGTGGTGGTGGACTTTTAGTAACTCTGGGCAAGATAATTACGCATAAATGACACCCACATGATACACACACTTCTGATGCAAGATAGGCCCAGCCACCGACCTGGTGGCGCGTGATGATGGCGGCAGTAGCCGTAATGGCCACAACCGTGACTAACGGCGGCGATTATGCGTCGGGAACAACAAAATTGTGACCCACACCAACAGGTTCAACCTGCCCTTCTCACAACCACAACACTGATTCAAACTCACATCCAATGGTCTCCGGCGGTGGCTCGCAAATTTAGTCTCAACATGAGACTCTTCGTTGTTGACGGCTGAAGAAGGAGAAGAGAAGGCAGCGACTTCTTTTGGTCGTTGTCGTCGGCGGAAAGGCAGCAGCGGTGGCAACCCGTCTTCAATGGTGTAATGGCGGAGATGCGAATCCGAAAGCACCCCAAAGGTTTCCTGATGTCCGTCGTTGATCCCAGGTCCAAGAAACTCCTCCCTAACGGCTCTTGACGATGGCACTCCATTGATCTCCGATGGCGACAAGGGTGACGGTTGAAGGGAGTAAAGGTGTAGGTTGGCGGATGGGAAGGGGAGGTATAAGGGTGGTGCGGCTGAGTTCTAGTGTTAGGGTTAGAACGGTGGTAGCGGGTTTTATACCCCAGCTCCCTTATAACATTTTCCCATAAAAGCGAAATTAGGCCCTCCATCTTTTCTTTCTTTCAATTTCAATCCAAAAGTTACCAAACAGCCCTTCCTATGAAAAACCCTCTTCAATTTAGGTCCAAAATTTACCTTTTAGCCCCTAGATTCCAAAAATCTTTTCAATCTAATCCCAACATTTACCCAACAACCCCTGTCTTCAAAGTCCTTTGCAAAATCAATCCCAAAATTACACTTTAACCTTTGAAGATTCAAATCTTCTCATTTGGTTCCCCGAAACCAACACCACGCTAAATATTACATAATGTTTGACAATAATAATATAAATAATAATAAAAATTGCTTCTCAAGGTTTCGGGTTTTATTATTTACTTATTATATTTTAAATGGGATGTTACATCAACTTGTTTGCTGATGGAAACGTCAAACGACAAGACAACTTCAGGAATTACACCAACCGTTCTATCATCTTGCCAATCAAATGTGTACATTCGGATATACCGTACTCCTCTATACATACTGTTCTTTTATCAGACGTATTCTAAAGGCAAGATATCATTCTTGTGATATCTTCCGATAGGTACCATTCACCATCGTGAGCCTTCTCATTTCCTCAATTTATTCAGTTCACTATGAGTCTTCACTATGATGTGTTATCCTCTTTATTACTCTGAAAAATTACATGCCAGTTCTAATATCGTAATTAAACATTTAGAATCCTAAACACATAAAATTTCCAGACTCGGTCGGCAATAGAACATAGTTCCGATCAAATAATAACATCCTAAAGCATATAAGGCATCTTATAGCATAAATAATTTAGCACATAAAAGCAATTTAGGCATCTAATCCTAAAGTAATCTAGTGCTCGTGTCTAAGGTGTAATAGACACTCATCTTACAATCATCACTTAGCATTCTAAGTTTAGGTCTATAAATTTCCTAAAAATTTATAGACTTCTAAATGTGGTATTTCATTAGTGACCCTTTCGGAGCCTTGGTTAATCTGAATTTCATATTTACGTATGTGAAAAGAAGTAACTGTTACATCCCTAATTTCACAGCCAGAAAATACCGATTTCGTTTATGCTTTTATAATAAAATTAGAGTAATTTTCCAAAGAAATACATTGCATAATTTGTTCCCAAAAAAACATGATAAATATATTATCAAATCATTTCCAAAGAAATGTATTTTATTCATTTAAACCATTGGGATGTCATCGTCAATACAAAAACATAAGCATAAACAGAACTTACATTCATTTACACTAGTGATCTACATCTCTTTTAATCTCTCGGTGTAAAGTAGCTTCGTATCAATACCAGTGATACAAACAAACTGAGTGGGTCAGGCTTGGGAGCCTGGTGAGCATATATGGTTTTGAACCCACAATAAATAAATTTATTATGCTTAAATATCAAACAATCAACCTAATTACCCAACCCCATTATCTTATTTATTTCTTAAGGATTTACCCTAAGAATCATCTATCACTCTTTCCCAAGGATTCATCCTAAGGAATAGGCACAAAGTCACATCGTCGCTAAGGTATATACAACAGGCACTAAGTCCATAGTTGCCAAGGTAACCAAAGGACTAGGCACGAAGTCACATCGTCGCCTGGGTTTATACAACAGGCACTAAGTCCATAGCTGCCAGGGTAACCAAAGGAATAGGCACGAAGTCACATCGTCGCCCGAGTTTCTACATCAGGCATTAAGTCCATAGTTTCCAGGGTTTATACAACATGTGCTAAGTCCATAGCTCTCATTTTTCGGCAGTTTTATTCACTAGAATCCACATGCAATACATGTCAATGGGTTTTTAGAGTACAACTGCTGAACATATAGTTCACACACTTACAGGTTGCGACCTGCTAGTGTTCCACGGACCGTCTAGAATAGTCCATGGTTGTCATCCATACTCTGCTAAATGACGGGGGGCAACGTTTGGGTAAGGGCTTCTCTCAAATTTCATCCCTCATCCTCATCTCATGATCTATATCACAGATCATCTCATTTATCCAACTCATCTTTCAACAAATGCCAACTATTTTATCTACCTATGTTTTACCCAACATTTCTATCGATATAAAATAGATATACAGTTTAAATTATTTAAAACTTGTATAAATCATTCATTCAACATTCATCTCAAATAAACAAACAATGTATATTCACATAGCACGTATTTTAAATAAAATACTTCCTATCTATGTGTAAGATGAAAGTGATTATACACTCACCTGATAACACGGTTATTGAGCAACACTTCGTCCCTTATAATAATCCTTTTCGATGAAATCGGGATGTTTTCTAAAAAACCGGGCTTCATGCGGGTAGAGTTTTGGCTCAAAAAACTTTTTTTTCTCGATGACTTCGAGGCTCCGGGCTTTCTTCGGATGCTAGGATGGTACCCTAGGCTTTGGGGTGTTTTAAGATGGCTAGAGAGCGTATAAAGGGTGAAAGAGAGTGTGAATTAGCATCCATTCCTGGATACCCTCACTTTCTATTTATAGGGTGTTCTGGGCCCATTTACGTCGTGAACATGATAGGTTCACGTCGTGAACTTCCATGAGTCATCATGTAGCTTTAACACGTGTTTTCTAGCCCCGATTAGTGTCCCTGAAACGTTTCATGCGGTGAACTTCATGTTCACGTCGTGACTTAAGGCGGCTAGGGTTTCTGCCACGTGTCATGCCCTAAGACAACTACATCCTCGGAAGGTCATAACTTTTTCATACGAACTCTGTTTTAGACGTTCTTTATATCTATAGAAACCTTGTGACAGATACTACAACTAAGTAAATATTATTTATTCTAAATAATCCTCTATCAAAAAGTCATTTTGGACGCATATCTTCTCTAAAATGACTAGCCCAAATCTACGGGCATTACAAAATTTCTCACCTTTATGATTCATTGGGTTAGATCTAGGTTAGCTTGTTCTTTTGCATGCGTCTTGTCCCATGATTTTGGTTCTTGTGAGTAAGAGCTAGTCCAGAGCTTAAGGTTGTCATTTATTGTTGTTTCTGAGGTTCACATACCATAAAATTGGATATTAGTTTCTATCTTTCATCCATGCAAGGGTTTGAGGTCATTAGAGGATGATATAGAACTAGGATTTGGTCTTGTTTTCCATTAAGCCATGAAAAAGCATAAATTATGGAAGTTTATCACTCTAGATGTTCATTAGGATCATATATGAGATTTATATGGGTTTTCTTTAGGAATTAAGATCTAAAATGAAAAAGAGCTTATCAGCGTTCTATGTAGTGCGTAAAATAGGCTACGCCTAGAGTAACCTTGATTCTTCGCGATTTCTATTAATCCCTCTACGCGGGGTGTAGAGGCATAGTGTACATAGGGCATAGCACTATAAGGTATGTTTGTTCACTTTTGATCATTTGGTCATGTTTGGAAGGGTCTATCCTTGGATGGGTAAAATGGCCTTTTACCCTAGAAAGAGAAAGTATGTAATGGACCCTTGATTGTGGATTATCACCTTAAATTATGATTAGGGTTGTTTTGGATATGTTTAGTGTGAGGAGCTTTTGTAGCAATAGCTCGAGTATGAGGCTTACCTAACTATCGATTGAGGTGAGTCTTCTTACTGTACTTGTGGGTCGAAGGCACCAATGCCGACCCACTGGATTTTGTTATGTAGAATGCTAGCTATCTTTGTGACTTTTTCATGTATGATTGGGTTGGAATACACCCCACAGCTGGGCCTATTATTATATGTTTGGGTTGAAATAGACCCCAGGGCTGGGCCCATTATTGGATGTTCGTGTGGAAACATATCCCACGGGTGAGCACATAATTGTATGTTGGGTTGGAATATACCCTAGGATCGGGCTCATCGATTAGTATGAAGTGTGGTATTTTGGGGAATTTACTAATCTTTGTGCTTACAATTTCATGTTTATGTTTTAGGTACTTCCAATTTGAAAGGGAATGACCCCACGTGATCGCACATCATTCCCTTTATAATTACGAATTGATTACGATTTTACTCTGATGATTTTGATACACTGTATTGTTATTTATTTTGAGACGCCTGATGTATGGATTGATGATTTTGTTAAATGAAAAATTTTACCTCTATTTCTGGGATGTTACATTCCCTCAGTCCCGATATGGTATTCAGGGGCGCGGTTCTATTTCCTGCTCCATACCCATCAGTCTAATAGGTAATCATTTGATTTATTGGTTAAATCCTCAAATAAAAAAAAACATTAATAATATACATTCAAACCAAGAAAGTAGTCATTTGATTCCTAGGTTTAAACAACATTATTCATATATATTCAAATGACTATATACTTCCAAAAATCATATACATTCAAAACAACAGAGATAAAAAATGAGATCCGAGAGATAAGAGATAGAGAAAGATGTGTAACATCCCGTTTAAAATAGAATAATTGAATAATAAAACCCGAAGCCCCGAGAAGTAATTTTCATTATTATTTTATAGCCCAAAATCAAATAATAATTAGCGGGATGTTAGTTTCATGGGTTAAAGTGTAATTTCGGCACTTATTTTGAAAATGTTTTTGTAGAGGAGGGGTTATTTGGTATCATCTGGACTTAATATAAAAGAATTTATGGAAGCTGGGGATTAAAGAATAAATATCGGACTTAATTTGAAAGGAATTTCAGAAGGAGGGGTTTAAATGGTAAATTAAGGACTTGTCTTGAAAAGAATAATGGGAGGAGGGGCTAGAAGTGTAAAATCGTATGACATTGTAGGGGATACAAGTTTACCTGTCACCCTCTTTAGCCTCTCTATATATTCTTACCATAACCCATGTAAGCCCTAGTGGGCCCAATGAAACCCTAATGGGCCCAATAAAACACAAATGGGCCTAATGAACCCTGATTGATCAAAAGACCTAGCTATTGGTCCTATTGGGCTAAGATGGGGGTTGGAAACCCTAATTAGGGTTTAGAAAACCCTAATATTGGATTTATGGGCTTGGACTTATCGGGACCGACATTTGGGCCATTGGAATGGAACTGTGTATTAAGCCCAATCTCACCATATGATTTACTTAGAAGAGTGATGGACTTTATGGATTAAGTCCTTAATGGGTTAAGTGAGAAACAATTAACCCTAATTGTCATTTTATGTGAAACCCTAATTTTGGGATTGATCGGGACCGCATGAGAATTAATTATTAAATCTAAAATAATAATTAATAATCATTGACAAATTAACCTAAGGCAATATTGGACTTAATGGATTAAGTCCTTAATGGGTTAAGTAAGATACACTTAACCCTAATCATCATTTCATGCGGAAACCCTAATTTCACTTGGGCCTTGAGTTGGGCCTTTCTATTGGGCCTTGGTGATTATACTATTGATGGGCTATCCAAGAACAAGTAAATTGACCAAAATAATTGGATGAGTTTTAGGGTAAGGCCCCTGTGAAGGACTTGGGCCCAATTTGGAAAATTAGGCCATAGTTGGGCTTTTATGATTATGTGATATTGGGCCATGGGAATAACAAGAGTTTGGACTAGCATAATTGAATGGGCCTTAAGGAAAGACCATGTAGAGGCCTGGGCCCAATTCGGAAAATTGGGCCATATGTTGGGCTTTGGTCCATTACTTTATTTTTGGGTCTTTAGAGTGTGAGTTGGACCTTAGGCTTGGAACCCAATTATTAATTGGGTGTTTTTTTTGATGTTTACAGCTTGGGAATCTGTCAACCAGCAGCTGGAGTTTTATCCGCAGGACTTCAGCAGTGTGAGGTGAGTTTTCCTCACTATACTCAAGGGTCTAAGGCACCAAGGTCGGCCCTTTTTGGATTGTTATCCTGATATGTAATGCAAGTATGAACTGTTAGATCGGTATCCTGGGTGATAGGATGGTATATGCTATTATGATCTGTTAGATCAGTATCCAGGTATATGGGATGTTATATGTTGTTATGATCTGTTATGTCAGTATCTTGGTAGATGAGATGTTATATGTTATTATGATCCGTTAGATTAGTATCATGGTAAATAGGATGTTGTATGTTGATATGATCCGTTAGACGAGTGTCCTGGTAGATAGGATGTGCTATGCTATTATGATCTGTTAGATTGGTATGTCTGTCTATAGACTGTTATATGATTATTTGTTATATGTGCACATGTTGTTTGATGGTTGAGACTTATCTACTTTGTGAGAAAGCCAATAGACCCGGGCATTCCAACCTGTTGGTTGTGGGTCGTGAGTATTCCATCCCGAGGATGATTGGACTCATAGTATGTGGGCATTCCAACCTGTTGGTTGTAGGCCTGGGGTATTCCCTTCCGAGGATGATTGGACCCATAGTATGTTGGCATTCCAACCGGATGGTTAAGGGCTTGGGGTATTCCAACCCAATGGTTGACTGGACCCATAGTATGTTGTTTGTGTTTATATGTGTATTGTTGTGTGTATGGGTATTTTGGGGTAACTCACTAAGCTTTGTGCTTACAGTTTCAGTTTATTGTTTCAGGTGCTCCAGATGTCTTGACAAGGCGAAGGCGTGACCGTACACATCCTCGTGTTTTGGACTTATGGTTTCTGGGACACTCTGATATTAAACTATTTTGAAAACATTTTGTAATAACTAATGGCCTTTGGATGTTTGAAAAAGTTTTAAATTTTCTTGATTTTTATGGGTGTTACAAGATGGCTATAATGAACTTCATCATCGACTATTCAAAGATGATGGTAACCTGGTTCCTTCAAATCCTTAAAAATAACTAGAATCCTTGAATCTGTGTTTTTTATTGTTGCTAAGCTTGTTTTAAGAGCCAATTTTGAAAGCAAAGGTGCGATGGTGATGAGTTATAGGTGATAGAAGTTGTAATGGCAATGGGTGGAGGAGGGTCACGATGCAAGTGAAGAAATGGATACTGGTTCCTATGGGTGGGCCCATTTATGACTCTTAATCCTTAGAGATATCATAGGGTCTTATAACCATGGTGGTTGCTTCGAATGTTAGAATTAGATGGATGGGTAGGTGAGTTTTATGTGGCAGTTAAGAAGAGATAACAAAAGAAGAAATGATGTTAAGAAGAAGGCGTTAACAAACAAAATTGCAAATATGGTCCTTGTGGTTGACAATTTATGTGGTTTTGGATACATTATGTGGTTTTTCTCTCTATGGTTGACATTGTTGTGTGGTTTTAATAGAAACCCAATCTAAAATGACGAATATGCCCCTAGAATTGTTTTTTTTAATTTCTTTTTATCTATTTTCTTTAAGATTTATTTTTTTTAAATAAATAAACCAAACAAATCCTAACCACCCCACCTAAGTCATCATCCCTAGTCCCCACCCCTCTTACTCTCTCGATCCACAATCTGTAGTGACTGCTTGCATCCAATGAAGACAATAACCTAGTTCCTACCGCCTAAACTGCCAATTTCTCACCCCCACCTCCCATCGTCTATCCATGAATTCAGTGGCTATCCTAGATAAAATTAAATCTCCAAATCAGATATGAAAACTGAAGTCCCCATATCGACTTCTCCACTAAAATCAAATCCAAAAATTATTGTTAATCTTGTTTTAGAAACTAAAAGCAAAAGTCGACAATTGAGTAAAAAAAGAGAGACACGGGAAGGGAAAGGGATATGGATTCTTGTGGCTTGCCTGATACATAAATTAGGGACCTAGGGAAGCCGTGATGGTCTTCAATTTAGTACTAGTGGCTGAGGAAATCAGATTCAGATAACAACAATTTGGTGGCTGAATACAATAGTGTAACACCCGTAATCTTGAGGAATAATTGTTAGGAATAAATCCCTTTTGTGGGTTGGACATGGCGTGTTGGGTGAACGCACACAGCGTGTCTAGATTTGAACAAACATTACTTTCATTAAGGCCAACAGGGCGTGTTGGCAGCTGGTGGAGAAAACCCTAATTCTTAGGGTGTTACACCTTATATAAAGGCCTTAAGTCCCCATGGATGGCCTCCTTATTAACCTCAATTTCCACTAAAACCCTAAAATCGATCTTTAAGTTTCTTGGTTGTGTTCTTGAGCTAGTAAGAAGTTCTTGGTGCTCATTTTTGGTCTTTGTGAAGGAAAAGGAGATCTTGAAATTGTCTTGCGTGGTGGAAAGGTTTTGGATCCATAATCATCTTCTTGTGTGCAAGATTTCTAAGGTATCAAGTTTGAACATTGAATTATATACGTTTAAATCTCTTCATATTGTGCTTTGTTGTGCTTCTGGTCCCTTTTTGGGTTGATGAGAGAGTGAAGTCGTTTAAGGGCTTGTTATTCCAGATCTAAGTTTGTTTTGGACTCCTTAAGCATAAAGGTCCAAGGTTTATGAGATAATTGGTTACATGCATGTACTTAGTCACTTATTAAGTCATTTTTAAGATTAAGAGCTTCATTTAGACATGCATGAACGTAAAGTTGACAATTTTACGTGAGGTTCCTGTTCAAGGAAGTCAGATCTACGTTTTGAGGCTATGTCTTTTATGGATTAAGTGCTTATTGGTTAAGCCCTCACACTATTAATATTTATGGATTGAGTTTTGAATCTTTGTGGGCAATCCTAAGGGATAAACTTGGAAACTTCATCCTTTTGGACCATGTTATGGACTAGATCTGAGCTTTGGAGCTCTTGGTATCGGAGAAAACAACTTAATGTATTAAGCTGTTGAATCTTGGGCGAACACGAAGTGTGGCCGAGATTTTTCTTGACTAATTGGATTATAGCGGAACACGACATGTCTAAGGGGAAACACGATGTGTTTGGTCGACATGGACTGTTTACTTTAACTTTGACTAAAACTTTGATCAGGGTTGACCATGGGATATTTTGGGCCATGTTTGGGACTTTTGGATTGTATGTTTGGGCCTCAGTCTTGGGCCAAGCTAGATAAGGGGTAAAATGGTCTTTTTACGCTAAGTATGGATTGAAGGATATAAAATCGATTCCAATTGTTAATTGGGTGTTATTTGATATTGATAGTTTGGAGGATTGGCGGTCCATCTGTCAGGGATTATCAGTGTGATTCAGCAGTGCAAGGTGAGTCTCCTCACTATACTATGGGTCGAACGCACCAATTCCGACCCATTGGCTTATGTATTATAGGAAGACCAAGGGTGGCCCCTGGAATTTTTATTAAAGACCTAGAGGTGGCTCGTGGAAAATCTATATGTAAGACCAGAGTGTGGATTCTGGCAGTTATGTAGATAAGTAGTTATAGATTATATGCTAGGTGTCTTTGTAATGCTTGTATGGAAGACCAGGAGGTGGCTCCTGGCACTTGTCTGTAAGACCTAGGGTTTTTGTCCCCGACATGGCAGGGAAAGACTATGATATGGCTCGTGGCATAATGGCAAGACTATGGTTGGCACATAGCACCTCCTGTTGCATGGTTGATATGTATGACTCATATGTTATGTATTGTCACACCCCAAAACCAAGAACGGCGGAAACGTTCTGGGGCGGAGGACGTCATGTACAGTATCATAACAATGCAAAGTAGTAAATAAGAAACAACATCATCCATTACATTAATAGTGTAATTTCATACAAGTTTGTTCTTTAATAGTAATAAGACACCAAAAATGAATAATCAAAATAAAAGGCGAGTCTTGAAGATGTTCCGTCTTCTCAAAACCTGGTCATCGGTACCTGTCTACTAGTGACCTGAGAATACAAGTTATTTGGAAAAAGTAGATCAACACTGAAGCTGGTGAGTTCATAAGTATTTCATGTTAGTGTTTGTATAAGTTTGAATGTAAATGTTTGTATAAGTTTGAATGAAAATGTTTGTAAATGTTCAATGTAAATGTTTGTGTGTGTGTATATATATATATATATATATATATATATATATATATATATATATATATGTATATATATACATATATATATATATATATATATACATATATATATATACATACATATATATATATATATATATATATATATATATATATATATATATAAACCCCTAGAAAATCCCATATTTCCTAGTAGTATAAAAAGTAGTCTTCTGCCAAGACTCGACTATTTTGAATGTTTGTTTCTCTATAAAAGTGGATGTTTTTCCCCTAGTTTATAACCATCTTAACTCGAAAATAGCTTGCATTGACTTTCAAGTAGAACTGTCACTATATGAAAGTAATGGGAAAAGTAAGTACTCAGCGGTCTTCAAAATTGACAACCTGCAGTACTAATTACCTGAAAACATATTTGTTTTATTAAGGTCATAATGTGATGAGTAGTTCCCATACTAAACATTCTCCCTACAAGAGATTCTGGGAAACAAGGGTGACTTCCGCAACGAATTGCTAGGTCGTAATATCCACATTAAAGTTATATGATCATGTATACCAAATTTATTATCACCTTTTGTTTAGAACAATGTGTTAGTGATCATTGGTATAGTTAGATCATGTAGTTGTTCCATGCTATAGCATCTTAGTATGTTCGTTCTGTTATAGTATTCTTAGTATGTACTTGTATATGATAATATTCACTGTGTGTACTTGTATATGATAATATTCTCTGTGTGTACTTGTATATGATAGTATTCTCTATGTGTACTAATGTTTAGACGACCTTCAGACAACTAACCGATTACTCTAAGTACACATTCAAACAAGAAAAAGGAAATAAAGTGGCTTAGCAGTTCTAAGTCCTTTAAACATTACTTACATAACTATACATATATAGGCATGCATTTGACGATATATAAGTTAAAAAGGAAGTTTTGTAAAACCTTTTGAAGAGTTTAATAATAAATATTGATGACTTGATGTCAATTTATAAAATGATTTAAAAGTAGTTTGTTTGATAACACAGTTTGAACTATATATGAAATCCTATTGTTTGAAACATATGATGAAGTATATGAAATCCTATTGTTTGAAACACAGTTTGAAGTATATGAAATCCTACTGTTTGAAACACAGTTTGAAGTATATGAAATCCTATTGTTTGAAACACAGTCTGAAGTATATGAAATCCTATTGTTTGAAACATAGTTATAAATCACATATGATTGATTAAATAACAAATATAGCAAAAGATTGATGTTTTTCACACGAGGATAATCGTGTGTTTACTTGTACCCCCCCCCCCCCCCCCCCCCTTAAAAGTGTATAAAATCATTTACAAAGTATTTGAAAACATAGTTGTAGGGGTATGAACTCACTTGATAGAAGTGGTGAGTTGAAGAAGACGAGACTCAACTCGGGCAGTACTTCGCCTAAAAAGAAGCAAGTTTCTCGGGATCTTCAGGACTTCGTGACTCGGTCGTGTGTTAGAGGTGTTACCGGGGCTTCGGGGTAGTTTAGAGGGGCTTAATAGTGTGTAGAAGTAGGAGAAAGGATGGAAATGAACAACCAAAGCCGGCTGCCCTCAATCCATATTTATAGTGTGAATTTTGGGTCTCACGTCGTGAATCTCAAATATTCACGTCGTGAGTTCAATCGTCATCAGGTGCGTCATCGCAACTTGCGTCTGTCAGGCTCCAGAAGGTGTCAGAA
This sequence comes from Lactuca sativa, assembly GCF_002870075.4. Taxonomy (NCBI): domain Eukaryota; kingdom Viridiplantae; phylum Streptophyta; class Magnoliopsida; order Asterales; family Asteraceae; genus Lactuca; species Lactuca sativa. Next base: position 279,969,741 of record NC_056627.2, read on the forward strand.
GTTAGTTCACGTCATGAACACTGTTTTCACGTCGTGAACACTGACAGTTTTGCGGTTTCGCTCCCGAACTTCAGAAATTCATAACTTTCGCATACGAACTCTGTTTTCGATGTTCTTTATATCCACGCGTAGGTGAGATTATGGTCTACAACTCTCGTTTAGACTCCATTGGCTAATTTTGAATTTATTTTTAATATATTATAAATATATTATTTTTAGTAGGCCGGGACAGGAAAACTCTGTTACAAATCCATAACTTCTTCGTCCGATGTCCGTTTTAGTCAGACTTTTTACCGTTTTAATACCATTGATGAGATATTTGATTCTCGTTTAGGTCATATTGGAAAAAAGTCGCTCGATCTCGATTTCAAGTTTTTAGTTGTCTATTGCTATGTCCGAAACTTCGAAAAATCATGACTTCCTCATATGAAGTCAGATTTGGGCGTTCTTTTTATGTATGTTTATGGTTTTGGGATATCTACAACTTTCATTCAGACACCTAAGGTTGAAAATTATTTTATTGAAATTTCTTGTTTTGTGCTTAACAATGTTTTACCGGTATTGTCTCGTATCTTCGATCGGTCATAACTTCTTCGTTATAACTCAGATTTTAGGGTTCTTTATATTTTTGGAAACCTAGTTACGGTCTCTATCACTTTATTTATCCCAATTAAGGTTATTGAACAATTTATTTTTGACTTAAATTTTGCTGGTGGTACATATACGGTATGTGGTATTTTGGGGAAGTCACTAAGATTTCTGCTGACAGTGTGTGGTTTATTGTTTCAGGTACTTCTAGTTCAAAAGGGAAGGGCCCGACTTAATTGCAACACATACATCTATATTTTCCGCAACTTCGAGATTTTGGGATTGTTCTCTGATAATTGTTTTATTATGAAATATCTTTAATGATTTGTTTAAATAATAAATGGGTGTTTTATTGTTTTAAAAAATAATATTTTTAGTCTCGTGTTTTCGGATGTTACAAGTTTGTATCTGAGACTTAGTTTCAGGGATTCAGTCATACTCTCGGGTATGCCTGGACTCAAACTGAGGATTTTCTGAAAAGTTTCATAAAATAAATGTTTTATTAAAAATGGTTTCTAATCAAAGAAATGGGTGTGATGCGTGCAATCGTACGAGCTCAAGTAAGTGGTTTCGAGAATACGAAGACATGTTTATTATGATATATGATATAATTATGAGAATTGCATGCTAGATTAGGGCTACGAATCTGCTCTGGATTTTATGATAGGAGAGATGCCTTTATATGTCGGATTGTATGAGCTTTAGAATTGCATGCAAGTATGTATTTCAGATAAGTGGATAAAATGGCTTGATTAGTGTATGCTGATTAGATTTTCCGTTGCCTAAATGTTGCTTGAATTTTCCTTTGTGGGGCTCTTAGCGATATGAATCAACTACTAAGTGAATATGCTAAGTCACATGTGGCACATGTTAAATAATCTCAGAGTGGTGGATCTGAACCTATTGTGTAGCTCTTGTTTGAGTCCAACCGTTCTAGGGTTGAGTCTTTTACTCAAAGGATTATCTGATCTCTGTTGCATGTGACTGTGTTCATGAGGTAGTTAGTTGACATTGGTGGGAACTTTTCAGTATCTGAGGGCAGGGTGAGGTCGGGAACCAAGGAGAGCCACAAATGCTTTAGTGGGTTTAGTTGCGCTGTTTAGTTAGTTTTTTGGTGCATCAGTGTGAGAAGGTGACTTGGAGGATTTAGGGTGATTCATGAGGAAAGTATGGATAGGTGTGGAAGGTAGTATTAGGCCCATACTACTAAAAGCACATGATCCATACTCGAATCAAGGAGAGTGTTGGAGAATCTAGGAAGCTTATGGGAGGAGGATTCTTGGGTATGTTTTGATCATTTGCATGTTGTATTTCATTTTGGTGATGAGCACTCGGGAAGGGTTCAGGTTCTGGCTCCGGCTCAGGTGCAGGTACTGAGCTGATTAGCAAGCAGATGCGGGAGTTCATCTCGTCCGAGAGTACCTGTGGTATTTTGGAGCAGACTCCTGTGATCTTTGGTACGATCAAAGAAGCGATTTCAGAGATCTTGGATGAGCGCTTGGGCGCGTTCCGTGCTTAGGTTATGTATACCATTGGAGCTCACACTCTTTTTTTCCTTGAGTTTTGTGCTTGTGGAGCTCCCACATTCTCTGGGGAGAAGGACCCATTTGACAGTAAAAGATGGTTAACGTATATGGATATCGCGTTCAGGACGAGTTTCTACCTCGAGGAGGCAAAGGTCATATTTTCTTCCTGCTTTTTGAAGAACAGGGCACAAAATTGGTGGAAAGAGGTAGTACGTGATGTAGGTGATGATGTTGTTGATGCTATGTCGTGGGATGATTTTTCGACCAGGATCCAAGCTGATTTTGCACCAGTGATTGAGGTACAACAATTGACGCGAGAGTTTCAGGATCTCCGCCAGACTACTGAGACCATGGCAGAGATCACCGCCAAGTTCCGGGAGAGTGCCTTATTGGTGCCGCGGTATGCAACGGACAAGGAGATGAAAAAGGTAAGGTATCATGATATGCTGTGGGATGACATCAAGGAGTTTGTGAGTATATCGGGGTGCAAGACCCTGAATGATATGTTTTCTAGAGCCCGAGAGTGGGAGATCGATTTGGAGAACCTGGGGAAGAGGGGCCAGACCAGGTGTAGGTAGCGGAGGGTCCCGGGAAGAGACCCAAGATTTCATATCACCGTTTGAGAGGCCAGCAAGGCCGGAGTCAGTGCAGCACGTACGAGAAACTGCACGATGGAGTTTGTGGTTCTGGGGGTATAGGCTGCTACAAGTGTGGCAGGGTTGGTCATCTAAGCAAGGGGCAAGTGCGTTATGTTTTCACTGCAAACAAGTGTGCCACAAGAAGGCCCATTATCCGATGATAGGGGAAGGAGCAATGAGTGAACTTACTCCAGTTACTTTGAGGATCACTGATCGTCGGAGGGTAGGGCAGGAGCCCCAGCAGAGAGGAGCCGAACATGATAGTGTTAGACAAGGGAGACTAGGACTTCAACAGGTGATATTGCGGGTATGTTATATTTTTCCTTATTTTTGGTTGTTATCAGTATTTATGTTGTTTGGAATTTTATATCGATTTGGGTATGTTTTATATTTGGTTTAATTCCCTGTTATTGTTTGAGTTGTATCATCAAGAATTATTATATGCCATGAATCGTTAGTGGGTCAGAAGGGGGTTGCATCTTGTTGAGATGATTTTATTGTGTTTGGTTGTTATTCTGGTTCTTGGTCGAGATCGGTTCAGGGGTATTGTGTAGAAGGTCTATGGTCAGGATTCAGCGGGTTAGTTCTCCAGTATCGTCTGGGTTTAGTGGTTTCAACAATTGAGCTTGGTTAGCCCTTGGGGTGCCAAGGGAAGTGGTCTATTATTGAGGTTTTGGTCTTGTCATCAGTTCAGAGGGCTTTAATATTTAGGTGTTGTATCATTAAAAGTGTTTGGGTTATCAGTTTTACTAGGATTTTGGGGAGTGTTCATCTAGTCTTCAGGGTTGTGTAGTCTTTGGGTTGGGCTAGTAATGGAACACAAGCATTAGTACGGGCAGGTTTTTAGCAGTTCAATCATAAAGGGTAAGATGGATTGGGAATCCTTCAAACCTTGTGTGCTGGGAGAGCTTTGTCGAGTCAAAGTGGGGGAGAACTGTTCAGATTTCCGGGAGCGGAATCAGGTGTGAAACTAGGATGAGTTTCACATACCCGTAGAGGGGGGGGGGGGGGGGGAGGCGACCCAAGTGATCATCTGGATTGAGGGTTGTGCAAGTTGGGAGTTCAGGAAACTTCCCAACAGTTGGTTAGCACCTTCTTGGTGATGGATAGCAGGATTTTAGTGGACCCAGGTTGGGGTTCCAACCATGACTCGACCCCAACTTGGGAGTTTGGTTGGGTGCGTGTTCGAATCTGGATGTATATGGATGGATTGATAGATAAGCGGTAAGACCATGGGCGGTGGCCATGGAAAAATAGGAGTGTTGTAAGATTGTGGGGTGACCCGTAGCATTCATTAAGTTTCCAGTTAGTGTTAAAGTGTTGTAAGACTGTGGGGTGACTCGTATCATTGACTAGTTGGCAGTTAGCACGGGAGTGTTGTAAGACTGTGGGGTAGCTCGTAGCATTCACCGGTCCCTGTGCAACGCTAAGGGTGTGGCAACTCCATGATTGGTCATGGATTTCTTCATATGGATTAGACCAGGGTGGTTCTGTTCGTAATACTGTGGTAGGGCCACAACACGCTTGGAATCAGGAAATTGTAGGTCGTTGGAATTCGGGTATGATATAAGACTATAGTTGGTCGTGAAGCATTCACTTTTATCATTGGAATTAATGGTGAGATGGTTTGGGCAATTATTGCCAACTGAGGCTTTCTTTCGGAAGTCGCGTGGGGAGACTGTGTGTCTCTTTTGATTCAACAACCGGGCAGGAATCCGTTGTTTTCGTTAGTTGGCAAACAAGTTGGGACCAGGGAGGTCTTAGTTCTTTTTGAAAGAAGCTAAAGGGAAGCATGATGATTCGGGCAGTATTAGTGATTGGGGATTCGTGTGTGGAGTCGCTTGTTATTCAGGAATATGCCAAGTCACTTGCAGTTTGGATTAAATAATCATAGAGTAATTCATTTGACCCTATTGTGCAGCTCACGTTTGAGTCTAACCGTTGCAGGGATGAATCTTCTACTCGAAGGATTATCTAAGCCTTCTATCAAGTACAAGTGTTATGCATCAGTAAATAGCTAGTGAGTTTGTTCCCTATGGAAGCATCAAGATAATCAAGGGTTGGAAGCGTTTTGTTGGTCTGGAATTCAATGAGGTTTCGGCATGGTAGTGATTCAGTATAGGCAGTCTGTCAGGGAGTCAGACCAATTTGAGACTTTAAATTTCGAGTTTTAGGTAAGGTAGAAATGGATTTTTTGCAGGGGACTAAGGATTCGTTCATCATTGGGTTTGGAGAATTCTGCTAAGGTTGGGTTCATTAGCCTTGGGAAGGCCGTTGTATACTCAGGGTTGTGGTTGCATTCTTCAGGCTATCTGGTGTGCCTGGGGTGGTAAGGAAGGATTTCAAGGACGAAATCTAATTTCAATGAGGGAGAGTTGTAACGCTCGGAAACTTGAGGAATAATTGTTGGGAATAAATCCTATTTTTAGGTTGGACACAACGTGTTGGAGGAAGCAACACGGAGTTTCAAGATTTGAAGAAACGCGACTTTCATTAAGGCCAACACGACGTGTTTATTCCATTACATGGCGTGTTGCGGATAGTGTAGAAAACCCTAATTTTTAGGGTGTTGCACCCTATATAAAGGCCTTAAGTCCTCATGTATGGCCTCCTTACCAGCCTCCATTGCCACTAAAACCCTAAAATCGATCTTTAAGTCTCTTGGTGATGTTCTTGAGCTAGTAAGAAGTTCTTGGTTCTCATTTTTGGTCTTTGTGAAGGAAGAGGAGGTCTTGAAGTTGTCTTGCTTGGTGGAAAGGTTTTGGATCTAGAATCATCTTCTTTTATGCAAGATTTCTAAGGTATCAAGTTTGAACCTTGACTTATAGATGTTTAGATCTCTTCATATTGTGCTTAGTTGTGCTTTTGGTCCCTTTCTGGGTTGATGAGATAGTGAAGTCGTTTAAGGGCTTGTTATTCCAAATCTGAGTTTGTTTTGGGCTCCTTGAGGATAAATGTGCAAGCTTTATGAGATAATTGGTTACATGCATGCATTAAGTCACTTATTAAGTCCTTTTAAAGCTTAAGAGCTTCATTTAGACATGCATGAACATAAAGTTGGCAACTTTACGTGAGTTTCCAGCTCAAGGAAGTCATATCTATATTTTGGTGCTATGTCTTTATGGATTAAGTGCTTATTGGTTAAGCCCTTTCACAATTAAGCTTTATGGATTGATTTTCTAACCTTTTTGTGTAATCCCAAGGGATAAAGTTTGAAAATTTATCCTTCTGGACCATGTTATGGACTAGATTTGTGTAACACCCTGTTTATTTAAATAAATTAATAAATGTAAGTCCCGGACTAAATTGTGAAGAATTTTAGAAGTTGGGAGTTAAAAGTGTATGTTCCAGATTAGTTTTGTAAGTATTTATGAAGGCAGGGACTAAATGGTAATTTATGGGACTTCTTTTGAGAAGATTTTAGAGGTTAAGGGACTAATTGATAAATTCTAGATTTTATTTGAAAGGAATTTCCGAAACTGGGGTAGAAAAGGTAAATTAGGGCCTTGGGTTGAAAAGATGTTTATGGGGAGGGACCATTATTGCCAATATGGAATGAAGATTGTTAGTAGCAGGTATATAACTGTTGCATCGCTCAATACCCTAACCCTAGAGAGTGTTATACTCAGCTGCCGACTTCACTACTCTTGTGCCCTCCCTCAGCCGTCATCCGCCTCCTTCACGTTTTTCCGGCCAAACGAAGACCCGGTGGCCAACAATGCCCATGCCGTCAGCCAGAGCCACACTCCAGCATGTCGCCATCCCGCTACCGACGCAAACCAAGAGCGGATGTCATCTCCTTCTTCCTCTTGTTTCCGTCACTCTCAACAATCAGTGGAGTCGCATCGAGCCTCTCCGTCTCCTCGTGCCGCTACTCAGTCGCTGTTGATCATCCCGAGCGGCTGTTGCAGCTGGTGCTCCTTTCCGGCTGCCTTGCACCATTTCGAGCGGTGGATGTGGTCGGAGTACACCTCTAGATCGAACTCGCGACGTTTTGGGTTCTGTGGACGTTGTTGCTGAGTTGGGACTCAAGGAAGCTCGCCACCACCGTAAGGTGGTGGCTGTCGTCGAAAATCCTCCGGTAATCGCAGCTGTTGTAGTCGCCTCGTGTCACCACCGCCACTGTACGCCACCAAGTAGGTGGCTGGAGTTCGTTTGCAGCAGAAAACGTATGTGTGGGTGTGTTTATTGCAATTAAGTGGTGTTTGGGTGTTGTTTAGCCGGGATTCTCGAAGAATAGCCACAACCACCACCTTAAGGTGGTGGCTACCGCCAGGCACCGCCGCCGGCCACCATGGTGTGGCTGTGTATGTGTATTAGTTAGTGTGTGTGTATTTTGGATAAAATCCTTGTAATTGTAATTAGCAAATTGAATAATAAAAAGAATCATAACCACCACCGTAAGGTGGTGGCCGCCGCCTCGAACCGCCATTGACCACCACTACTCGAGGTGGTAGTGGGTGGTGCCCCGCTAGCAAACCCTAATGGGCTTAGAGATTGGTTTTGGGCCTTTTGGGCCATGTTTGGGTGGAAAACCCTAATTGTGAGTTTTGGGCCTTAGACTAATTGGGCCACTTGTGGGCCATTAGGACTGGATTGTGAATTAAGCCCAAACTATTCCATGCCATTTATCTAGTAGATTAAAGGACTTAATGGATTAAGTCCTTAATGAGCTAATTGAGAAAATACTAATATTTGAGAGATTATCAGCACGCACACCAGAATTATTTAATAAGTGAAATATTAAATAACAATCATTGGCATAAATTAATCTAAGCAATAATGGACTTAATGGACTAAGTCCTTAGTGGGTTAAGCCCTTAATGGGTTAAGTGAGAAACACTTAACCCTAATTGTCATTTTATGTGAAACCCTAATGTCACATGGGCCTTGAGTTGGGCTTTTCAATTAGGTAATTGGGTGTTATTTGGTGTTGACGGTTCGGGAATCTGTCAGCCAGCAGCTGGGGTGGAGTCTGCGGGACTTCAGCAGTGTGGGATTGTGTCTACGGGACTTCAGCAGTGTGAGGTGAGTTTCCTTCCAGTAGGAACGGGTCTAAGGCCACAATGTCGGCCGTTTAGTTAGCCGTAGTTTCCAGACTTCGGTCCGATGAAGTAGTTAGTATGTTTGATGCCTTCGTGGCTCAGACAGGATTTATGTGTTATGCGTTATGTGTTTCGGGCAACGGCCCGATGCAGTATGCAGTATATGTGTTTATTCTAGTTGATATGTTATGCTATGCTATGTTCAGTCAGTTTCCGGACTTCGGTCCGATGCAGGGGGCAAGGCCCCAGTTAGTCCGAACTTCGGTCCGATGCAGGGGACGGGGTCCCAGTCAGTTAGTCCGGACTTCGGTCTGATGCAGGGGACGGGGTCCCAGTCAGTTTCCGGACTTCGGTACGATGCAGGGGGCAAGGCCCCAGTTAGTTTGAACTTCGGTCCGATGCAGGGGACGGGGTCCCAGTCAGTTTCCAGACTTCGGTCCGATGCAGGGGGCAAGGCCCAGTATGTGCTTTATATGTATTGTATGGTATGTGGTAGTTTGGGGGAGCTCACTAAGCTTCGTGCTTACGGTTTTCAGTTTTGGTTTCAGGTACTCAGTTTTCAAAAGAGGAGCTCGGAAAGATTGCAGTGCACACACCGTTTGTTCAGCCTGGGATGTTTATACTCTGATATATTTGACAGTTGTTAAGATATTTTGAGATAAATTCTTTATGACTCTTATATGACGTTTGATGAATATGCTTTTATTGCTAATTTTAAAAGAAATTTTCAGACTGTATTTTTGGGATGTTACAATTTGAGCTTTGGAGCTCTTGGTATCGGAGAAAAGAACTTAATGTATTGAGATGTTGAATCTCGAGCGAACACGACGTGTTCAAGGGGCAACACAGCGTGTGGCAGGGATTTTCCCGACAGACTAGATGCTAGCAGAATACGACGTGTCCAAGGGGCAATGCAACGTGTTTGGTTAACATGGACTGTTGACTTTGAATTTGACCAGAAGTTTGATCAGGGTTGACCATGGGATGTTTTGGGCCATATTTGGGCCTTTTGCATTGTATGTTTGGACCTCAGTCTGGGGCCAAGCTAGATAAGGGGTAAATGGTCTTTTTACCCTAAGCATGGATTGAACGATATAGAATCGATTCCAATTTTTAATTGGGTGTTATTTGATATTGATAGTTCGGAGGATTGGTGGTCCAACTGTCAAGGATTATCAGTGTGATTCAGCGATGCGAGGTGAGTCTCCTTACTATACTATAGGTAGAAGACACCAATGTCGGCCCATTTACTTATGTATTATAGGAAGACCAGGGGTGGCCCTTGGCATTTGTATGAAAGACCCGAAGGTGGCTCCTAGTAAATCTGTATGCAAGACCAGAGTGTGGACTCTGGCATAAAAGTAGATACGTAGTTATAGATTATATGCTAGTTGTCTTTGTGATGCTTGCATGGAACACCATGAGGTGGCTCCTGGAACTTGTCAGTAATACCCAGGGTTTTGCGCCCCGGCTTGGCAAGGAAAGACCATGATACGGATCGTGACATAATGGCAAGACCATGGTTGACACATAACACCTCTTATTGCATGTCTGATATGTATGACTCGTATGTTCTGTATGGTATGTGTTATTTTGAGAAACTCACTAAGCTTTGTGCTTGCAATGTGTGGTTATGGTTTCAGGTACTTCCAATTCGAAAGGGAAGGGCCCAGCTTGATCGCAGCTCATACACCTATATTTTCCACAACTTTGATATTTTAGGATTGTACTCTGATAACTGTTTTATTATGAAATATATTTAATGATTTGTTTAAATAATAAATGGGTGTTTGATTGTTTTAAAAAATGAAATTTTTACACTTGTGTTTTGGGATGTTACAGGTTGACGACAACACATAAAGTGAAGGTCCTAGCTCCGATAATGGCTTTGACTGGAAGAGGTGAGCTGGGTTTTGATTAAGTGCAAGTCTAGTGCTTTCCGACGAAGGCCAAGAAAGAAGTAGAGGTGGAACAAGCTGGACAAGGCGAGGCCAAGGCGCCGACCTTGTCTCCGATGGCGACAGACGCCCCACCTCCCACCGCCAATTGTGGTCGCCGCTCACTTTCTTCTTCTATTGAGGCTACAGAAACTGAAAAAACATCTGGATGATGTTCTTTTCATATCTTAATCTCAAACCAAAATTATAGAGGGAGATATAATGATGATGTGTTTAACAGAAATTTCTTGTGATCTGGAAATGGAACAAGTTGAAAAGATATAGAGGAATAACAAGATGACCAGATGCAAAAATAAATAAATAAATAAATAAACAAACAACAAAAAAAAAAACAAAAAATTGTAAATCTAGAAATCGTCTTCAAATCTAAACCAAAATCAAAACCCACTTCTTAGAAAAACGGACCACCAGAAAAACAATCTTACTATTGTTTTCAAATTTGGTTTCTTGAATTAGGAACGATGGAAAACAAGGAGGTGGCAATGGAGTTGAACTAAGGAAGAACCCTTCTTTTAAGCTCCTCCCAGATACATGACTTACATACCCGGCTCAACATTCTTGGAAAACAATCGAATCGAGGGTCCGGAGGAGAATTGACCATTCAATCTTGTGAATTAATCGAGACCAAAATTGGAGAAACAAATACGAACTCCCTACTAAAGGGGTCCTAGGCCAGCGGATCTTGTCCCCTTGTCCGGGTCAAGAGGTTGTAGAAGGGGATTATATATATATATATATATATATATATATATATATATATATATATATATATATATATATATATATATATATATATATATATATATATATAGGGAAGAGTTATATGGAAAATAAATGATTAGGGTAACACATATTTGAACCAATGAAAACATAATAACACATCACTTCCACAATAACTTCCACAATACATTACTTGTGAAGAAAAAAATGGACACGTGTCATTGATTATTGGTTCCGGTAGATGTTGCCCTAGTTATTTGTTTTCCATAGAACTCAATAATCCTCTATATATATATATATATATATATATATATATATATATATATATATATATATATATATATATATATATATATATATATATATATATAGAGAGAGAGAGAGAGAGAGAGAGAGAGAGAGACCTTTTTTATTTTTGTTATAAATTACTTAAAAAAACAAGTATAAGGGTATAATAATATTTTCATGTTAATAGGACCAAAACAAATAAAAAATTGAACTTTAGACGATTGGTTCACCACCAATTGTTTAGAACAAAACCATATAATTTTGCTAACAACAAAGACTATTTTTACAAATTTGTGTAGTTAAGTATAATAGTATTTAGAAACAAACAAAAATTATAAATATAGTCATTTGATAGCTACGAGGGACGAAAACTACATACATCAAATAAAGACCATATAGACAAGAATTTTGAATGAAAAAAAAAAAAAAAAAAAAAAAAAGAAGAGAGTTAAGGATGAACCATATAAATTGCTTCAAACCACAAGGACAATACGTCAATACGTGTAATTTACTATTGTTATTATTTAAACTTATTATGTCGTATCCTTTAATATAAACCTCCATCAAACTCATGAATGTGATGGGTTTATTTAATTTTTTAATACATGGCTAATCATTCATAGTTATGCAAATTGTTGGTTGGGTCCAGAGGGATTTTGTCCAACAAGGACAATGGTCAATAACCTTTCACAATAATAAAATGTAAAGTAATGGTTTAATACTTTAATACAATGACTAATCTTGTTTATTCAAATCAAGACAGAATCCTAATCATGGAAAGAAAGCTAATTTACTACAAAAAGATCATTAAAAATTAATTTCGTTTTAAGTAGGCCACAATCAGAAAGAAAAATCCAAAGTCCAAACCAAGAGTTCTAACTATTTTTTTAATCAACTTGATTACATAAAATATTATAATAATCACACCCCATGGTGTTCAGGTGAAAAGGATGTCATGTTAACACCCTACCCAACAAACATAATATATGTTATATATATGTCCCGATCCCTTTCCCAAAAGATAAAAAGATAAATTTTTACAAACGTACAAGTACTTCTGCACGACATACAAGTCAGAATAATCTATTGCTCTAAAATAGGAGGCTTGTAAGTTTGTATGGAAAATCATGTTCCCGTACTACGATAATTTGCTAGTTGCTACATCTTGTACCATGTTCAATAATAGTTGTACATCTAGTACCATTATCATGCTCCATGGGCAAACCGTGAATTCGTGATCACTCCAACCCCAGCTAAACATATCCAAGTAATTCAACCTGAACATTGTTTTTTCATAACAAAAAATAATATAAATAATAATCTAATCTCAAAGCTTAACATATTTTTTTTTCATAATAGAAAATAGTATAAATAAGAATTAATCTCGAATTTAATTAGATTTATATTAGCACAATTTATATTTAGTAGCTTTTTATGATTGAGCTATTTAATTGTTCTCATGCTTTAACTTGTTGAAAAGTCTTGGAAACTATTTATATCTGAAAAATATTATCGATTTTAAATATACGTGAACTAATGATTATATTCGGACAATATTTGAGAGACTAATAGAAAAACTAGTTTTTATTTGATAAGCTAGTTAAGAGCTGATAGATTAGGATACAATTATTAAATGAATAAATGTTATAAAAGTTTAAATATATAATTTGAAAAGAAAATATCCTATATACCTTTGATATATATATATATATATATATATATATATATATATATATATATATATATATATATATATATATATATATATATATATATATATATATATATATATATATATATCAAAAAATAGTTACAAACAATTAAAAAAACCCACTAACACCACTCACAAACCACCACCGCCACCCGCCACCACCACCCATCATTAACCAACACCACCAACCACCACCCACCACCTATCACTACCCACCACCCACCACCACCACCACCACCATCACCACCCAAACACAACCACCTGCCACCACCACCCATCACCACCAAACGCCACCACCACCCATCACTACCCACCACCACCACCCACTACCACGACCAACCACTACCTACCACCCACCACCACCAACCACTACCTACCACCCATCACTACCCACCACCCGCCACCACCCACCCACCATAACCACCATCCACCACCACCACCACCACCACCACCCATCATTACCCACCACCACCAACCACCACCCACCACCCATCACTGCCAACTACCATCCACCACCACCATCACCCACCAGCCATCACTACTCACCACCCACCACCAACCATCACCCGCCACCACCAACCACCACCCACCACCCATAACCCATCACTACCCACCACCACCAACCACCACTCGCCACCAACAACACCATTCACCACCCAACTACCACCACCACCCACCTCCACCCCACATCACCACCGTCTGCCACCACCACCCACAACCACTACCTACCACCCATCACCACCAACCGTCGCTACCACCACCCACCACCACCACCCATCACTAACCACCACCACCAACCATCACTACCCACCACCCACCACCATCACCACCACTAACCACCACTCGCCACCACCATCACCACCCAACCATCACCACCTGCCACAACCACCCGCCACCCACCTCCATCACTCATCACCACCGCTCGCCACCACCACCAACAACCACTAGGTACCAACCATCACCACCACCTGCGACCACCACCCGCCACACACCACTACCACCACCAACCACTACCAATCACCCATCACTACCCACCACCACTAACCACTACCTACCACCCACCACCCATCACTACTCACCACCCGCCACCACCATCACCCACTACCTACCCACCACAACCACCACCACCACCTGCCACCACCATCATCACCACCCACCTCCACTACCCATACCCACCCACCACCTACCAAAACCACAACCCATCACTGTCACCACCATTTACAACCACCCACCACCACCCATCATGTATTAAATCACATGTGATTATATGTATTTAATCACATATGATTTACATGGACAATATTTGTTTTCACGTGTTTATTCAATAGTTGTTCTTGTGTATTTAATCACATTTGATTATATATATATATATATATATATATATATATATATATATATATATATATATATATATATATATATATTTAATCATATATGATTTTTATGGAAAATATTTATTCTTGCATCGATTCAATAATTGTTCTAATATATTTTATCACATGTGATTATATGTATTTAATCACATATGATTTATGTGGACAAGATTCATTATTTCTTTCTCAATTCAATAGTTGTACTCATGTACTTAATCATATATGATTATATGTATCAAATCGCATATGATTTATATTTATAATATTCATGAGTCAATATTCTTTCTTATGTATTTAATCATATGTGATTGAATGTATTAATCACATATGATTAATGTGGAAAAAGAAAAAATATTTAATCAAAAACACTAAAATGAATCTGTTGGGTCAAAATATGGTTTATACTTTACTTTTCTGGGCAGTTGTATTTTTGTGTAATATTTATGAGTTTATGGTCTAGTTTACGGCCGTAAACACCTTACGGCCGTAAACTCATTTACGACCCATTTGTTTCCGGCCCATGTTCCCTAGTATAAATAGAGGTGTTAGGGTGAGGAGTAGAGATTGATGAACACGAAGAGAGTTTACGGTCTAGAGAGAAAGGAGCTTTTATGTGTGGGTGAATCTTGTGTAAGGAACTTAATTCATATCAAATCATACAGAGATTCATATTCTTTGATGAGATTTAAAACCTTTAATCTATGAAGATCGATTAGATCTTGAACAAGTAAGTAAATATAAAACTGTAAGAACACGAAAATAAGAATGAGACAAGAGTGAATCAAACGAGTCGAATGATTAAACAAAATCCTCAGAAGAGCTCGATTAAGAACATCAACTGTAGAGGATTGGTAGGTTACAAGAACGATTAAAGAAATCTGGAAATACTATCGTTATGCTCTAGATGAATCGCTAAAATCGTTAACCTAATATGCATGCAAGCATATACTTATATAATAAACAAAATGGGCTCTCGGTTGGACATGCCCAAACCGGAATACAAATAAAATAAATAAACATTCGAGCCCAAATGACGCAATCTTCAAAATAATCTTCAGCCGAACAATCTCCCCCTTTGCGTCAATTGGAGCGAGACCTTCATTTGCTACTTGGGCCAGCAGCAGAGCCAGGTACCTTCTTCTTCACAATGTTAAACAGACGAGAGATTAGTGCCAGAATCGTCTGCCTAAACCTGATGTACCACTGGATCATGTCATTGAAGTACTTGACATCATCCGCTGTATTCTCTTTACACCTTCGAATGATCGATAATACATGCTCTAGACAAGCAGTGGTGTAGAGATGTTTGTCAGCTAAAGCAAAGAGACATTTCTGTCCTTCTGCTCTAGTGAACATGACCGAATTGCGTCTCGGGTCGATCTTGCCCATCTTCATCTGATTGAGATCACTGGCCGATCCCACAGGAGCTATCTTCGGTTTCTTCTTGAAGACAGTAGCAACCTCCTGATCCATCAGGGCAACCTCCATGATATAGCAAACAATCATCCTCTTGATATGGTCTATAATCGGACCATATTCAGCTTCATTCATCAAGAGGATGTTGTGCAGAACAATCCAATCATGAGGATTTAAGTTCGGTAGATCCGCCAGGGAGATATGATGTGCAGTTCATGCAGATCCCCGAATCACCTTGAACCGAACGTTTATGAATCGACCTTCGGTGTAAGGCTTCAGTACCCGAACGCTTACTATCTTCTGGGCGCTCCAAGTAAGATATTGAGGACGAGCAGCCGCCATATAGAAGTCGATGAGCTCCCTATCAAGCTCAGCGTTCGGATGCGGGACTTCAAAGATATTTGAGAAGGCGTGGAAGATAAACGCCTTTCGAGTCAGCGGCATGTCGAACTGCGAGTCGACAGTATTATTGCAGTCGAATGAGATCACCGGCTCGAGCCATAATATGCTGGGAGTGTCTATGGCCTCTTTGATCATTCTCTCCCGAGTCCATGCAAGGAAGAGAGTCTTCCTGCTCTCGAGGAGATCGTGGGCTTCCTTCTGCTTGCGTTCGGCTTCTTCAGCCTCTCGCGCCACACGATTTACGTCTTCATCCACATTGCGACTGTTCTTTCGTTTCAACATGTCAGCAATGGTCTCCTTGTCTTCATCTTCATCTTCTTCCTCAGCTATATTTTTCCCTTTGTCCTTCACACCCGAACCCGAAGCTTGACTAGTCGGAGGTGGTTCGGTTGTGTGAGTAGCTTTGGAGGAAGGAGGTGGTTTCGATCCGGTCTTCTTCTCATCTCCCCCTTGTTTCGGAATGGACACGAAACTAGGTAGGCCTTCGATTTTGCTGAGAAGGTCCATGGCCGGAGAGAGCTTTTCAGCAAGGGTTCGCCTTACCGTATGGTTTAGAATCGGATCATGTGCTTCTAGGATGTTGGATAAGGCAGCGTGTACATCCGAAACACATGTCTTGATGACCTCCCTTTCGGATCGAAGAGCTTCCAGCTGTTGTTGAGAGTTGGATAGCTGAGTACTCTTGACTTTTAGGGCGGTGGTTTTGCTTGCGAGAACGTCCATCAAAGAGTTTTCAGCCGCAAGATCCTCTTGTAGCTTAGCAAGTCGCTCATCGATGGAGGCACGAAGGACCGATTTGTCGTCGCTTATGGTTTGGCGAAGGGCAGCGAACGAAGTCAACTCCGTTGAGACGAACTTTGCCAATTGCTGAACAATCGGTTCCAAAGTTGTCTTGGTAAAGTCCGCACTCTCCTGCAATGACTTCAGCAGAGAAGAGGCGTCGGAGAATAGTTTATCGACTTTTTCGGTCGCTGCCTCACAGGCTTTGGTAGAGGCGTCGATGGCGGCAGTTGCTGAGGCTACCGAATCATGCTGAGCCCTGGAGAAGGCATCAACAATCTTCTGAAGAGCAGCTTCAAATAAGGAGGACTGTTGGTTGGAAGAGGAGGCAAGAAGTAAGTCAACTTTCTCGTTGAGCTCCTTAAGATGCTTCTTTGCCACTGGAGCATCATCCTCTTCATCACTCTGAACCTGAAACGGACTGAAATAGACCGAATCAAAGGTCATGTGATCATCGCCAAGGAAAGGGTTTTCGCCATTAGAGGCATTTTCTGGAGATGGAGGGGGTGGTGAAGCTGGGGGTGTTGAGGGTTTTGAGGATTCAGGTTAAGTATGGGGTGGGGTAGTTTCGGGTGGTGGTTGAGTGTGGGTAGGTTCGGTTGTATGGGTTTCGGTTTGTGGTGGTTCGGTTACGGGTGGGGTTTCGGTTACTGGTGGTGTTTCGGTTGCAGTTGTGAAAATGGGTGGTGGTATAAGAAAAGAGGTTGGTGGAATAGTGGTAGTGGGGTTTATGGTCGGAATGGAAGTAGGAATGGTTGGAGGAGGTGAAGGAACTGGTGAATTATGAAGTTCCATCTCTGGGGTGGGTGACCGAGGTGGTGTGTTGCCTCGTTGAGGGGTTTCGCCTCCTTGAGAGCCGTCCGAACCCGAACTCTCACCCTCAGAATCACTTGAAGAAGAGGGAATAACAAGCTTTCGCTTCGGTTGAGTTTTCCTCCTCTTCGGTTGTGGTGACTGTGCAGCCTTTTTCTGTTTCCTCTTCTTGGGAGAAGGACCCTTAGTAGCTTTGGGCGCTTGCTTCCCTTTATCCGCCTTTTTCCCCCTTGCCACCGGTTTGTCTGCATCGTGGATGGACTTGAGCATTTCCGGTGTGAGTTCCCTTGGACCAGTTGGCCTGAATTCCTTGATCGTCCGTATCAGCCTGCTGTCAGAGGGCACGTCGCCATACATTGTCTCCGGAATAGAGCCAATGAAGGAAAATTTGGACGCATCAGAAACGATTATCTTGGTGGTATGAAAAGTACCCACCGAAGACATCACCGCACCAGCGGCAGTAGGGATATCCAGCTTATCCATCGCCCACTTGGTGATGAGGATCCAGAATCGTGCAAGCGACACCTCCGAATGCCTTGACGAAGAAGAAAGGCTCTGGATGAGCTGTTGCCAGAGGACCCACCCAAAGTCCAAGTTGATCCCGTTGTAGACGGCATACATGATCGACAAGAAAAGTCGACTGGCACCGTCGGATCCTGAGCTCCGTTCCGACAGGCCCTTGAAGAGGACTGTGAACATGCCATTCCACTGCGGCGGCAAGCATGACTTCTTGAACTTCGCAACGGAGACGAGCGCCTCCGTGTACCCCATGTTATAAAACATGTTGTAAAGATGGCCCACCGGAATCGATTCCGGATGGATTCTTGAAGAGTCAGCAACAAACCCTAGCAGAGTACAGAAACGCTGCCTTGAAATCGAGGTCTTGTGATCAGCAACTTAAAAGAATACCCGCTCAACTGCTTTTTCGTAATAAGCAGTCGCATACACCTGTGAAAGAGCCACCATTGGCACAGACTCAATCCTTGAGAGAGCTGGAGCTATTTGGGAGTACTTTAAGCACTCAATGATCGGCGACATGTAGGAGTCGTACGCCAGAGGGTTGAGATCAATCACCAGACATTGTTGTGGACGGATGGGAAGGATTTGTGAGGTAGCATGGATGGAAGAGGATTCTGCCATTGTTGAAGGTATGAAGAAGATGATGAACAGGAAAGCTGTTTGGGAGTATTTGTTCGCTGGAAATTTTGGAGGCAGTAAAGAGGTAAAAGGTGGTGAAGACGGCCTTTTATAGTGGGTGATAGGAGAGAGAAAAATCATTTCAAATCTTCTATGGAAATACGAAAAGGTTTCCTGAGTGACAGATGGATGACAGTTGAGGCGTGCGATGATCACGTAGGAGAGAGAGTGTCAGATTCCTAGGATCACGCCGCCCAACAAGCGTCGTTTCAAGGAGAAAACCGTTTCAATTTCTCACGTGCCTTTAATTGCCAGAGAGATGACGCTTGGATTTCTCACACGCGTCCACCTTGTCAGTAAAAGTATGGCCGTTTCAAATTCACACGCACCCCTTTTGAATTTTTACCACCGGTTGAAATTCAATCCTTTTATTTCCCGCCTGAATCAGCAACCCTTCGTCTTATCTTGTAAAGCGCATCTTTTTGAATTAACTGCCCACGTGGAGGATTGTTGACCACGTCTTAATTATTAACCACCAATTCAATAAATCAGCCTGAAATTAATTAATAACAGAATTTTGGAAAATCAAGGATTTTCGTGCAAAGAGTGTAAAAAGAAAAGAAATAAAGCAACTCTTTTTAGGATTAACTGTGATGTCAATAATGACATGAAACTGATGATCCCGGGCACGAATCTCTTCCTTCAAGGTCAAGAGAGACCTTAAAGTGTTAGTGTGGATTCCCGTTGAATTACGATCAGACACTTATTAAGAAATGTTGAAAGGCTTCTTTTAATTAGGCTAAATAGGGGTGGCTTTCACTTTGATTCAGCTATTATATTCTTGAAATAAGAAAGAAAGTGAACAAAGTACTTGTGAGACCGGTGTAGCCTGTTGAACAAGTAGGTAGGAATTTATTTTAAAATGGCGTGGAAAAATATAAAATCTCAAAAAAAATAAAAACTGGATCCCAAGGGTAGAAAAGTTATGGTGTATAACAATTTCATAGGAATCACACAAAATAAAATTTGAGATTGCATGAAAGTACATCCTTCAATTCTTTGGTGAAAACTTGAGCAAATTAAATGTTCACCGTCAATTCAGATTTGGTGTTGAATTTTGGGTTTCACTCAGCTCGTAGTGACACGAAGCTAAGATCATAAACACAGATGTTGTGTAACCATAAACCTCAGTGGTAATTTCTGAGAGTCTCAAGGGTTACGATGATGAAATGAATGTAATGGAGAAGTGTAATAGAGATGGTGTAAGAAAACATAGTACCTCTGCTACGAAAATAAGGACCAAGCAGGAAACTCTTAACTCATGCGAGAAGAGAGTGAGGTAGCTCACGATTAGAATAAATGTGTTAGCCTTATTGGGAAGACAAGGTTTGTGTATACCAGGTCATAAAGGCTATTATTCAAAATCTTATGAGGCTTGGGACACATACAGCAGCATGCTTCTAGGGACACTTAAGTAATTCATCAATTATATCCCCATAAACGAACGAACACACAAAAAAAAATAAAAGAGAAAAATATTTTTGGTGTTTTTGAGATTTATTTCAAGGAATAAAAAAATAAAAAAAATAAAAAAATAAGTAAGAGAAAAAAATAAGACTTAAAAAAAACTTTGGGAAAAAATTGAAAAACCGAACCCGAACGTTCGGTTGGTTTCGGTTGGAAAATGTTGAAAAACCGAACCCGAGCGTTCGGTTGGTTTCGGTTCCTGAAAATTTTGAAAAACCGAACCCGAGCGTTCGGTTGGTTTCGGTTCCTGAAAATTTAGAAAAACCGAACCCGAGCGTTCGGTTGGTTTCGGTTCCTGAAAATTTAGAAAAACCGAACCCGAGCGTTCGGTTGGTTTCGGTTTTGGAAATTTTTAAGAAACCAAGGAATTTAGATATGCAATTGGAAAATACTTTCAACACAAAGAAAAACAATTTTGTACAAGTAATATACAACACAGAAAAACTACCTTTGAAGTGATGAGTGAGTCAGATGTTTTAACTGAACCAGAGCGTTCGGTTGGTTTCGCTTCTTATGTTTGAGGTTGAGAGGTAGTGTGAGGTACTGACTCTGATTCCATCATACCTAGCCCTTGCAATATTTTATTGAATGATGCTTCAGGAAGAGCTTTGGTAAAGACGTCAGCCAGTTGATCAGTGGTTCTTACAAAGTGAACTTCGACGTTTCCATCTTCCACGTGATCTTTGATGAAGTGATACCTCAGTGCTATGTGTTTGGTTTTAGAGTGTTGCACTGGGTTATGACAGATCCTAATTGCACTTTCAGAGTCACAATATAGTGGGATCTTCTTCATATTGAGTCCATAGTCTCGAAGTTGACTCTGGATCCAAATCACTTGTGAGGTGCAAGAAGCAGCGGCTATGTATTCCGCTTCGGCAGTAGACAACGACACACATGTTTGTTTCTTGGATTGCCAGCTGACCAACTTCCCGTCAAGGAATTGACAGCCACCAGTAGTGCTTTTTTCGGTCGAGTCCACAGCCTCCAAGGTCAGCATCAGAATAGGCTTGAACGAAGAAGCCTGAGTTGGATGGATACCATAGACCTAAGGAGGTGGTTCGCTTGAGATAGCGTAAAATGTTCATCACTGCAAGCATGTGAGGTTCGCGTGGGTTTGCCTGAAATCGAGCACAATAACACACAGAATACATGATGTCAGGCCTGCTAGCAGTAAGATACATTAGTGAGCCTATCATTTGACGATAGAGCGTGATATCAACAGCCGGTTTGTCTAGGGATGGAGTTAGCTTGGTGCCGAATGCCATTGGGACTTTGACTTTGGAGTCTCCCATCATACCAAACTTTGCTAGGAGAGTCTTCGTGTAAGCTTCCTGATTGATAAAGATGCCTTCGGGTCCCTGTCTAATATTTAAACCAAGGTAAAAGTTAATAGGACCCATTGAGCTCATTTCAAATTTAGTCTCCATCAACTTTCTGAATTCAGCTGTTAAGCTGGGATTCGTGGAGCCAAAGATGATGTCATCGACATAAATTTGAACTATCATAAGGTGGTTACCTTACTTTTTGCGAAAGAAGGTTGGGTCAACCGAACCTTGTTTGAATTTAGACATCTTTAAAAATTTAGTTAGCATTTCATACCAGGCTCTCGGAGCTTGTTTAAGACCGTACACAGCTTTATCCAGAATATAGCAATGGTTTGGATACTTTTTGTTCACGAACCCAGGAGGTTGCTCCACATACATGGTTTCTTCGAGTTCTCCATTAAGAAATGCACACTTGACGTCCATTTGGAAAACTTCAAAGTTTTTGTGGGCAGCATAAGCAAGAAATATTCTTACAGATTCCAGCCTAGCTACAGGAGCGAAAGTCTCTTCATAATCTATTCCTTCCTCCTGACAATATCCCTTTACCACCAGACGAGCCTTGTTCCTTATAACATTACCTTCCTTGTCCATTTTGTTCCTAAAGACCCATTTGAGACCAACAACCGAAGCATCTGGAGGAGTTGGAATGAGGCGCCAGACTTTGTTCCTTTCAAATTCGTTCAGTTCGTCTTGCATTGCTTGAACCCAATCAAAGTGATCGAGGGCAGTGTTAACTGTCTTCGGTTCAACTTTTGATACGAATGAGTTAAACATACAAAACTCAACCTTTGAAAATAAGGATGTCTGTTTTGCCTTCAGTTGTGATCGGGTCAGAACCTTCTCAGAGACATCGCCAACCACTTGAGAGATAGGATGATCTCTGGTCCATTTGGTAAGAGGAGGATAGTTTGGATCAAAGGTTGGGTCTAGTTCAACATTGATCATTTCTTCTGGCTCGGATTGGCTATCGTAATCAAGCATCATATCATCATGCTCCCCCTCGATTGATGAGCTTTGAGAAACTTGAGGTTCAGAGGTTTCTTGTGGTGCTGGACTTTCAGGCGTTGAAGCGCCTTCGGTTGGAGAGGCACCTTCGGTTGGAGAAGCACCTTCGGTTGCAGTTGTAGAACTTGGCTCCCCCTCGACATGTGAGCTTGGCTCCCCCTCGACATGTGAGCTTGGCTACCCCTCGACATGAGAGCTTGTCTCCCCCTCGATAGAAGCATTGTTGAATGGAGGTTCATTAGAAGTCGATCCTCCTTCATTCATTCTCCTTGCAGCTTCTTCGACAATCTGCTTCATGTGGTCAACCTTGTTGTCTGCTGCACCTGCTTCTGAGAGAGAAGCTTTCTCTGGTTCATCAAAGAGCTCCAGAAATTTCTCGTATAGATTAGCGATCGAGACTGTGACTTGGCCAGTTTGAGGAAAGATTTCCCCAGCGGTGTCTTCTTTGGCCTGTAGCTTTTTGACATAGCTATCGTCAAAGGTCACATAGTGTGTCTCTTCAGTTTTTCTCGAACGCTTGTTTAGGACCCTGCACGCCTTGGATGTGAGAGAGTAGCCCAGAAAGATTCCCTCGTCGGCTTTGACATCAAACTTGTTGCGGTGTTCTTTAGAGTTAAAGATGAAACACCGTGAGCCGAACACATGGAAAAATTTCACATTGGGCTTTCTGTTGTTTAGTATCTCATAAGGTGTGAGCGTGAATCGCTTGTTGAGATAAGACCTGTTCTGTGTAAAACAAGCAGCAGAAATAGCATCAGCCCAAAAATAAAGAGGTAAGGAAGCGAAACTTAGCATAGTTCGGGCAGCTTCACACAAAGATCGGTTTCGTCTTTCGACTATTCCGTTCTGTTGAGGTGTGTAGGGAGCTGAGAAGTTGTGACTTATTCCCTTTTCTGCTAGAAACTCTTCAAACTCCTTGTTCTTGAATTCCAGACCATTGTCGCTCCTAATGTTGCGAACGACCTTCTTGAGCTGTACTTCAATCTGCTTGATGAACATTTTCAGCTTATGAGTCGCTTCAGATTTGAGCTTTAAAAAGAACACCCATGTAAATCGTGAAAAGTCATCAACAATAACAAGAATATACTTGCTACCACCGATGCTTTCGATAGATGAAGGACCACACAAATCGATATGAAGTAATTCGAGTGGTTCAACAACTTTTGTGTTAATTACAGATGGATGACTTTGACGACTCTGCTTCCCCATTTCGCATGCAGCACAAAAATGATCTCTGTCGAACTTGAGCAATGGAAGTCCCCTAACATGTCCTCCAGTGACAATTCGGTTGATATCTTTAAAATTGAGATGAGAGAGTCTTCGGTGCCACAACCAGCTTTCGTCAGATTGAGCTTTTGATAACAGGCATATAGCTGGGTTTCCTTTGATGGGTTTAAGGTTTAGAGGAAACATTTCACCCTTTCGCTCCGACTTGAGAATCACTTTCTTTGTCTTTTTCTCAATAATTTCAGAACCTTCATCATCGAATGAGACTTTGAGACCTGTACCTCCAACAAGCTGAGATACACTGATGAGGTTGTGTTGGAGTCCTTCCACATAAGCCACTTTCCTTATAGTAAAGTCACCATTTTTTATCATCCCGTATCCCTTTATGGTGCCGAAAGAATTATTTCCAAACTTGACATTACCACCATTTGCAAGAGACCTGTATTCCCTGAGCTCCTCTTACCTCCCTGTCATGTGACGTGAGCAGCCACTATCGATGTACCATTCTCCGTCGAACTGCTCGTCACTTATAACCTGCAAAAATTAAGCAGATTTAGGAACCCAAAGTTTCTTGGGTCCATGTGAGCTTTTCATGGGAACAGGAACAGTAAGAGAGATGTCAACTAGATATGTTCGTTTTATGAGTGTTGTTTCATCTTTCTTTTTAATGGTAAAAACTTTTATCTTATTAGGATTGGGTGCGTTCGGTTTGGACTCTGGTTTGGATTCATTGACCTTCTGTTTTCCCTTTTGTTCAGCTGACGAATGAGATTTTTGAGAACAAACAGAATTAGCTTTAGAGCAAGATGGAGATGAATTGGTGGAAGTAGAAGAATTAGAAGAACTAGAAGAAGTGGGTTTAGATTGAGAGGACTTCTTGGCTGGAGTCTGTAGGTGACCCTTTTGATTTTGATCGTTGGAGGGACTGACCTTAGAGTTTTGATCTCTTTTGACTTCTGAACCGAACCTTTTCTTTCGGTTGGAATCGTTCTTTGAACCGAACCTTTTCTTTCGGTTGAAGTCATTCTCAGAACCGAACCTTTGCTTTCGGTTGGTATCCTCTTGTGAACCGAACCTTGGCTTTCGGTTGTTATGACCCTCAGGCTTTCCGACAGGATTGTTTTCATACTTCAGATTCTTGTCTTGATGTGAGAAGTATGCATTCTGGGATTGCCAGAATTGCCTCCTTTCAGAGAGATTCTTCCTGTATCTTTGGTTCCTCTCACGTTTCTTATTCCTCATCTGCTTTGGTTGATGATGAACATTAGCTTTCGTTTTTGGTTTCTCCTTGGCTGGTTCGTTTTGAACTGAAGGAGTTTCACTTTGAGCTGAGGGAGTAGAGGGAACGTCTTCTTTTGCCGAACTTTCATCCTCCTTAGGAATGTCTTTCGTACCACTGGTGCTTGGCTCAACGAAATTATCTGGCTTATTCAAGGGTTCAGGTATGTATCTTCCTTTACTCATCCAGGAGGTTCTTTCAGATAAGCCAACCGTTTCGTTTGCATTATCTATTGGAGTTGACCAGAAGTACTCATCACAGCCATCAGCATTGTCTTCGTTTACAATAGCTGTGAGTTCAGCTGTCTGATGTTCGGTTACTCCAGTGACCTTGTATACTTGATTTGGAGTGGTCCTGACCTTTTGATACACAACTGCTTTCTCTGCTAAGATCGGGGACTTTTGCTGGGACAATCGAGCGAACTCCACTGAATTTTCAGAAATAAGATTCTTGTGGTTTTCAGGTTCGCTTTTAATAAATTCTGAGCAGTCAACCGTGTCCTCTACAGAAATTTCACTCATGTTGTCGTCCTCGTTAAGCTCAGATGCATTTTCAACATCAATTTTGTTTTCTGAGCTTACGTTGGCGTTTAAAGAGTCAAATTTTTGTATGGTTTCGGTTCTCAGTTTAAGTCTATCATTTTCATCCAAAAGATTTTTAAGCATGTCCTTGTGGTCCTTGGATTTAATGAAGGACTCAATTTTGTCCAGTCCATACATGTAGGTCGGATTGACATTATCAGACGATATCACACTCTCACAATTATAGGCTTCAGCATTGATTTCATCCTCCTTAAACTCAAGGAAGGGCAAAATCATGCGATGGATCTTTTGGCCTATTTCACAGTCCAAGTGGAGCTGAGTAATATTAGAATATAGACGTTTTGCAATTAAACAAAAAACATTCCGCTGTTTTAACAACTTTAAATTGTCTCTTTGTAAATAAATGTTTTCGTCTTTTATTTTAACTAATTCAGACTCCTTCAACTCGATCCACATCCGCCGCTCCTCGCTCTTCGAAGACACCCTGCTTAATTGATCAGTTAGGTTAGAATTGGTGACTCGAGTTTGAGTTAAGCTACTATCTAGATGAGAAATTCTTGTATTAACATTTTTTAGTTCTTTCTCATATGAGGATTGTGGTACTTTAAATGAAATGAAAACCGATTGTACCTTCTTTATCAGTTCATCAAGTTCATTGAACTGCTGGCTGAGTGGTTTGGCCGTAAAGCACATGTCCTCCTGCCCCTTCGGTTCATCGCTTCCACCATCAGTGTTGTATCCCCTCATCTGAGATACATCAGACACCATGAAGCATCTTCCTCCACTGCTTTCCTCCTTTGCCACATAAGCCTTTCCATGAGTAGGCTTCCTAACTTCATCGTCTTCTGAGTCGGTAGACCAAACTTCCGTGCTACCGAACTCGTCATCAGCAACCGAACCCTGCACAATAAGAGCATTAATAGAAGGGTTAGCGGTAGACTTCTTCTTTCTCAACTCATCCAGCCTTTTCTGCAACACAGCTTCCTCATCCTTTCCATCATCCTTTTCAGCCATCTTCTTAAGGACGCAATCTTTAGCATAGTGGTTTTTCCCACCACAGTAGTAACAGCTTACTCCGGAATCGCCATCCACCTTCGGTTCCTTCTTGGGCTCCTCAACCTTCGGTTCATTGTTAACCTTTTCTGAACTGTAACTCCCCTGCCAGTTTCGGTTTTTATTGCTGGGGAATCTCTTCTTTATGAACCTCTTGGGATTGGACACCATCATAGCATAATCCTCAGACGTGAGGTCATACTCCTCCAAGTTGAGGTCTTCATCCTCCATCACAGCTTTACTTTTTGATAGGAGGGCCAACGAACCAAGGCTTGAAACAACGTTCTTCTCCTGCAGCACAATCTTCTCTTGGGATTTGAGAATACCCACCAGTTTCGCCAAAGAGTATGATTTAAACTGCTCATGGGCTTTGACTGTAGAAACCACTGCTCTCCATTCAGACCTCAGACCATTTAAGAAAGTAACCTTCTGCTCAATAAGCTTCCTTTCAATGTCATGTTTGATCATCTTGCTGAGAAGATGATTGAAGCGATCGAACGTCTGGGTCACCGTTTCTTCGGCTCCTTGCCTGAATTCTCTAAACTCAGATAAGAGCAAGGTTTGGATAGAATGTTCAAGATCCTCGTCTATAGAATACAGTTCGCGAAGTCTATCCCAAACTTCCTTTGCCGTCGTGCATGAGCTGACCAACCTAAAGGTGTCGGACTGAAGGGCGAATCTGATCAACCTTAACGCCTTGATGTTGCACTGGAACTTGTCCTTTTCATCTTGTGCAATATCCTTAACATCCTTCAGCAGATCATTGTACTCCTTTTGTGTCTTAATAATCCTGGACGTTGCAGAATGAGAAAACGGTCCATTAATGATGGCTTCCCATATGAGGTACCCATTATCCTCAGATCCAATCACGTAGTCTTCGAAGTGATGCGCCCATACTTCATAGTCATGGGTGTATAGGATTGGAATCTTCGTGGTTGAACCGATGCTGTTAGAAATATTGATTGGATTTGATTGCAACTCGTCCATTATGATCGAAAAAACCTGTTCAAAGATCAGACTTGTAATAAAGCAGATTAGGGCAAAACAATAAATATCAAGATACGTCAATAATGAGATGACGGCTCAATAAATATCGGTAGTTGCGGAAAAACCCTAATTGAAACCTTTTCACAGAAAAGATGTGTATCGATTACACAGCCTCCTGCTCTGATACCAATTGATGAGATTTAAAACCTTTAATCTATGAAGATCGATTAGATCTTGAACAAGTAAGTAAATATAAAACTGTAAGAACACGAAAATAAGAACGAGACAAGAGTGAGTCAAACGTGTCGAATGATTAAACAAAATCCTCAGAAGAGCTCGATTAAGAACATCAACTGTAGAGGATTGGTAGGTTACAAGAACGATTAAAGAAATCTGGAAATACTATCGTTATGCTCTAGATGAATCGCTAAAATTGTTAACCTAATATGCATGCAAGCATATACTTATATAATAAACAAAATGGGCTCTCGGTTGGACAGGCCCAAACCGGAATACAAATAAAATAAATAAACATTCGAGCTCAAATGACGCAATCTTCAAAATAATCTTCAGCCCAACATTCTTCTTCTTCTTCTTCTTCTTCTTCTTCTTCTCTTCTATTTGATCTGACATCATCCGTTTGATTGGGATTCCACACCATCAAACGGATCTGATTGATACACAGGCAGATTAGGGACTTACAACTGGTATCAGAGCCAGGTTGTATCAGTCAAAAGGATTTATTGTTTCATCCAAAAATCAAAGATTTTGTGTTCTCGGTCCAAGCTTATGGCCGTAAACACTATGTTCTCGGTCCAAGCTACAGTTCCGATTTTGCTCAAAACGATATTCACAGCGAAAGAAGGGTTTTATTCTAGTCGAATTTCGTGTGTTCAGAAGTTCACAGTCCTAGCTTACGGCCGTAAACACCAAGTTCACGGTCGCAAGCTATTCAAGCCTCAAATACCGCAAACGATTTTCTTCTCCAGCAAATCGAGTTCCTGATTTAAGGCTTTAATAATCATATTTCATTGCATTTAAATTCTTAAAATAAAATAAATTTTTAACAGAAAATTATTGGCCGTAAATCGATTATCTGATAATCGATTTTAGATAAATTGCGTCTTTAATTTTCTGTTTCAGAATTCAAAAATTTCACGGGCCGTAAACAAGGAGTTTACGGTCGTAAACATCTCTCGGTAGTAAACTTGTCTTGACGCTTAGTTAATTAATTTTCGGAATTCACAATAAATAGTAAACTTTAAAAAAAATTGACTTTTAAATTTTATTTTAGCTTCTAGTTGTGTTTTAACTGATTTTAAGGTCTACGAGGGAGTTGAAAACATGAAAGAGAATCGTCAGGATATCTTAAGACAAAATTTCAACATTTTCGATTATATCCCTGGAGAAACCCTTGAAACTCAATTGCAGAGATTTACTACACTCACTATTGAGATGAATATAGCCGGGATCTTCTTGTCCAAATCAGAAATAAACAAAAAGCTGCTAAATTCACTTCTGAAATCGTGGGATATGAACGTAGCTGCCATCAAGAAGACAAAAGATCTCAATCGTCTTATTATTGCTAAAGTAATTGAAGAGCTTGACGCTTTAAAGAGTTCTATAAACCTTCCGGTCAATGAAGTGTCATGTTCTCATTCATGTGAAGTTTCATGTTCTCAATCATGTGAAGATACGATTAAGTTTCTTCGAGAACAAATTGATGTATTTAAAAGAGAAGTTGAGGACCTGAGATATGAAGGATATCAACTCAGGAAATGACAGAAACCCCTGAAGGCTGAGTTGGAAGCAAAAACCAAGGACTTTAGGAAACTTCAGGAAGAGTACAGCAACAAGTGTGAAAATTATGATTATGTTAAGAGTCAACTTGCTGTTGTAACTGAAGAACTTGACGCTTTAAAAATTAAGTGTGGAAAAACTGATGTTAGTTTCAAAAATTATACTGCGTCAAGTCAGACAGTCGAGTCCTTATATGAAACCCAGTTAAAATTCAAAGAAAGTCAAAGCAAGGGACTAGGGTATGATAGTGCTCCTCCTCCTTTCAATCATAACTACACATCCATCCCCATGACAAAGAAAGAAACTGACAGGGAGCCACATCTTCGATATGGAAAACGAGTTGGATTTGTGTCAGGAGGAGTTATTAATGTTGAAAATACTAATGTTGCTACTTCATGTGCAGGTAAAGTAGCAGAAGATGAGAACAAGGAGAGTTCTTCTGAACAAACAAACGACCCCTTGAACTCTGAATCTGTTGCTTCTAATCTACCTGCCGTTGGTAAATACATGCTACCATTTCAAGCTAAACAGAGTGCCTGTTGCAACTGTGCGTGTGGGAAAAGCAAGAGACAAGGCAAGGATACGCCACCAGGGGCAGGAAGAGATAACTTCACAGTGAAGAAAAAGACTTTTTCACTGTGGAACACCTGGACACATTTCCAGAAATTGTCCTAATCGCGCATATGTTCCCTATTATGCACAAGGCTGGCAAAACGCGCCAAGAGGGAGATTTTTCAAAAGAAACCCCTCAAAGTCACGTTTAGACAATGCCGACTGGAATGCACAGAAGGCCAAGAATCAATCCCATAAGGCCAAGAATCTAAATGGCAAGGGCAAGAAGGGAATGTCGGCCAAGAAGTCCAGTTCAAGAGATGCTCCTGTAAAACCAAGACCGACTAGGTCAAAGTCATCTCAACGGCCGACATCAAGTTCCAAAGAAGGTACTGAGCCACCCATAGGATCGAAAAAGAAATGGGTTAAACTCAACTACAAATGAGTTCCGAAGGCTCAACATCCAAAATCTCCAAATGCTTCTAACGTTTCTACATCTTCTGTTTGTGATAAGCAGGATATGTCATGGGAGAGAGTTTCGTGCATTGATGACAAAGGTCGACCCGGTTTCAAAATGGACTGGGTTCCAAAGACCAATTGATCCCGCTCTGTGTCGGAGCAGCTATGGAGGCATATCATCAGACTTCGGTTTGTTGGTAGTGGCTGCTCCAGGCACATGATAGGAGGCATCTCTCAACTATACAACATTCAGACCAATATTTTGAGAGTATGTGTCCTTTTGCGGGAAAGGAAGAAAAGAAGGGATCAAACGAGGTGAGTGCTTAACGACATGAAGAATTTTCGGATCTGTTCTGAGATTACGTGTGCTGTTCTCAGACCTTCTGGATGCAAATTCAATCAGTGACTTACGGTTTGCATTTTCTTCTCTATACTCCTGAGTTTGTCTTAAGTTGATTCGCTTTAAAGACTAATTTTTGTTTTAGGATAGTTTAAATTTGCATATTTACTTTCGTTTCTCTCCTATGCACAAATTTAGGGGGAGAAATAAAAACAAAACAAAAATTAGAAAATTAAAATAAAAAAAAACATTAGAAAATTAAAAAATTAAAAAATTGTTGGTTATGAAATGTGCTTGCAGGAGTTGTTTTGGGAAGTGATATGATAATGTGATAACAGGCAACTTGAGTCTGCGTAACGTACCCAAAGTTGAAGGGTCTATGCTCTGGTTTGATGCGTCGGTAGGCACGAAAATTTTTAAATGGACTTGACTAGGGAGAGTTGAACTTAGGAAATTTATAGACTTGACAAATCTTGACCTAGTTAGATACGTTCAGCCTGACAATACGACGCTCGGATAGGTTGAGCAGGGATATATATATGAGAATCTACTCGTCACATTAATTGAACCCGTACTTGGAACCGTGTTTTAACTTTTCCTCGATGTGTAGATTCTGTCCTTAATTCCGGTTGGATGGGGCGACTGGTAAATTCCGATAAATTAGGTCTGTAGAATATCATTTTCTTTATTTCCGTCTGTTAGTCATATGTTGTCTCCTTTGCGTAACTTCCAATCTGACCTGGTACACAACATATGCAACTCTATTTCTCTGCAGGCTATATATATATATATATATATATATATATATATATATATATATATATATATATATATATATATGTGTGTGTGTGTGTGTGTGTGTGTGTGTGTGTGTGAAATACTTTTTATCTGTTAGCCATATGCTGTCTCATTTGCGCGACTTCTAATCCGACCTGGTACACAGCATATGCAACCTTCTTCTTCTCAACCCCTCTGAAGTAGTTAGCTATAGAATTCAAAATCTCTTCTCTCTATGAATGGTTGTCTGCTCACCCGGTGTAAGGAGTACTCTGGAAGTTCTTGATGGCTGGGGCATATCAGGAAACGGGAAACACGTTCCGGTACACTTAAAATTAAATTCATACGGATTGTCTATAGATCTCGCTGCTCAATTTAGGTGGACAACAATATCCCTGGTCGTCGTCAGCTGAATCGTCCTTAAGATATAATATCTAAGAAATTAGGATCATATATCATTTTTTTTAGGAACTTAAGTTCACCTGTCTTGTAACAAATAGTATGTCCTAAATTTGTCACAATTTTTTGTCTTTAAGTGGACCACAATACCGACGATCGACCAGACATAAATGTGAATATGGAAGGTACCGACAAGTGGATAAAGGTTGTCTAAAAACTTTGATCCCAAATCATTGTTATAGTTAGATATCATTTTTATTTTTGTTAAATTTGTCATAGTTTCTTCTA
This sequence comes from Lactuca sativa, assembly GCF_002870075.4. NCBI lineage: Eukaryota > Viridiplantae > Streptophyta > Magnoliopsida > Asterales > Asteraceae > Lactuca > Lactuca sativa. The sequence continues at coordinate 280,001,696 of NC_056627.2, forward strand.
ATTTAAATATTAGGGGAGAATTAAAAATTAAAAACAATGAAAATAAAAAAATAAAAAAAAACAGAAAAATTCAAAAATCAAAGAAAAATCAGAAAAAAATCAGAAAAATTTAAAAAAATCCAAAAATAGTGTTATTTCTGTTTTATTTCTTGTTCAGAAAAATCAAAAATCCAAAAATATTTTTGTTTTTGTTTTAATTTGTGTGCTAAGTTTTCTTTTAGTTTTGTTTTGTCTTGAAAAATGATTTCAGATATAGATAAGACTCATGGAGTTTGTGTTGAAGATTTCTGAGCCAAAGCCTCGTCCGTGATCATCAAAGAATTCGCATTCGAAGGAGCAAGAAATGAAGATTATTCTTTCAAACATTCAATCCTTCAACCCCAGAAGCAAAGTGAAGCTGAAATTGAAGAATATGTGACGGATTGCATTGAAGCCTCCTCAATTAGTCTGCTGCTATCTTTGTACCTGCTGAAGTGATCCAGAAGATTTGTTCTCTCTGATGTTCTCTCTGAAGATTCTCAAGCTGAAAGTGTTATCTTTCAAGAATCAGTACATGAAGCCTCCTCACCCAATGTGCGTTCAATTCCGAATCTTGAAGAATTGACCAAGTGCCCAAGATGAAGTTAAAAGCTGAAGCCAAAGCTTCCATTGAAATTTGACAAGAAGAGCCAGCTACTTTTTAGGGGGAGCTTGTTGGGTCATTAAGAAAAGAAAGCTATAAACCAAGGGGGAGATTGTTAGGTCAAAATATGGTTTATACTTTACTTTTCAAGGCAGTTCTGTTTTTGTGTAATATTTATGAGTTTATGGTCTAGTTTACGACTGAGTTTACGGCCGTAATGTAACAGCCCGAAATCTCAGGTATTGTTTAATTATGTTTTTGGGTGGTTTAAGAGGGGACTCGGCGAGTTGGAGCCTAGACTCGCCGAGTAGGATCGCAGACTTGGTCGCGGGTCCGCGACTGGACTCGACGAGTCCAGATATGGACTCGGCGAGTCGACGCTGTTCAGCAGAAACCCTAACCGTTCAGTTTGAATCGTATATAACGCCTCTTAGGCCGTCATTTTCCGTCTTTTGATCGATTGAAAGGAACCCTAATCGTTGT